>NC_050576.1:208046914-208360120 GCF_011100635.1 Trichosurus vulpecula | reverse complement strand
GTCTTGGTATTTCTCATTCATGGCCTCTTCCCATACCTTTGCAAGAGTGGACAAGCCAACAAGGGTATTTTAAGGGTAGGAGACAAGGAAATGCTCATGAACATTCCTAATAGTACCCGATCATACTTCAGAGAGTTTCTTTTCCTTCACCACAAAAGCAGGCAATTTGTTTCTTAAGTATATCACTCAGAGCTCCCTTTACACATAGTCTCCTATCCCAGGTTTGACTCATGCTGTGGGTGATTATTATACCAGACAAATAGCTCGTAAGCCCCCACTGATATCTGCCTCCGTTGTGAATCTGGCTTCCACAGGAGAAGATTGTACGGGAAGGACTGAGAGAAGGATAAGGGATTTGAGCCAGATAAAAAGGAAGAAACTGTGTGTGTGACTTCAAGAAGTTTGGAATACTGAAGAAGGCAATATATTTAATATCAGAACAAAAATTTGGGGAAGATGGAGGAAAATTTTGAAGAAAACAATCTTTATGTCCAGATAAAAGCATAGAATCTTTAAGGTTCTCTGGAAGAAGATTGAATAAAGGGAAGGATCTAGGAAAACAAAGGAAGATAGAAAATAATTAAGGAATATTAAGAAGGATCAAGGAGGACTTGAAGAGGAAAGCAAGAAGAAAAGAAATTAGCTGACGAGAGTAGACAAGGCAGAAAGAAAAGTTTAAGTTGCACAATTGGAAAGTTAAGCAAATTGTTGGAGTGAATGGGGCAAGTAGGTGGGGCAAGTGGGTAAAAAAGACAGAAAAGGGTGTTTTCAGGTTATTAAGTGGAGCTAACTGGGTATTGGCAGCTAGGTAGCACAGTGTATATGGTGCCAGGGCTGGTTAGGAAGACTCCTCTTTGTGAGTTCAAATCTGACCTCAGATACTTACTAGATGTTTGAACCTGGGCAAGTCACTTAACCTTGCCTGCCTCGGTTTCCTCATCTATAAAATGAGCTGGAGAAAGAAACAGCATCTTTGCCGAGTATCTTTGCCAAGAAAATCCCCAAATGGGGTCACAAAGAGTTGGACATAACTTAAATGATTGAATGACAAAAATTGGCTTTTAACATTTTAACTAAGTGCTTAGAGAAGTGCAAACACTCACAAGTAGTTGAAACAGATAAACAAATAAAAATGGCCTCAAAACTTAACCTTGGAGGGGCAGAGCCAAGATGGCAGATGGAAAGCAGGGACTTGCTTAAGCTCTCCCTCAGGTCCCTCCAAATACCTATTAAAAATGACTCTGAACAAATTCTAGAGCTGTAGAACCCATGAAATAGCAGAGAGAAGCAGGTCTCCAGCCCAAGAGAGCCTGGATGGTCTCTGGCAAGGATCTACGCTGGGAGCGGAGCACAGCCCAGTGTGCACCACACCAGGACCAACCAGACTGGGAGGCAAGTGGGGCAGGCCTTAGGGCCATCAATCACTGAGCTGTGGCAGTTACCAGACTTCTCAACCCACAAACACCAAAGACAACAGAGCAGATTAGTGGGAAAACTGCTAGATCAGGGAGAGAGAAGTGCATAGTTCAGCCCCAGGCCTGGGAATGGTGGAGGTGGTGAGGCGCTGGCAGTGGAAGCCATAGGAAGCTCCTGCAGCTGCTTGCAAACCTCCAGCATCAGCTGCTTCCTGAGTCCCTGGCCCACTTGGTAGGAGGAATCAAGCGGCAGATCAGAGCAGAGCTGCAGGGAGTGCTTTGCTGGTGCAGATGTGTGGTTCTCTTGCTTTATCCTGCTTGGATATGGGTCACAGTCCTGGTCAGCAATTCTTGGGGGAGGAAGAGTGCTTGCGGTGACTGGTTACTGAAGCTTGGGACAAAGTACTCTCTACTCTACAAGCAGTAATACCCTGACAAAAAGCTCAAGGGTCAAGTAGTTGGCTGGGAACATGACCAGGCAGCACAAAAGGACTCAGACTCAGACTCAGACTATAGAATCTTTTTTTGGTGACAAAGAAGATCAAAAAATACAGCCAGAAGAAGTCAATAAAGTCAAAGAGCTTATATCAAAAGCCTCCAAGAAAAATATAAATTGGTCTCAGGCCATGGAAGAGCTCAAAAAAGATTTGGAAAAGCAAGTAGGAGAAGAAGAGGAAAAATTGGGATGAGAAATGAGAGTGATTGTTTTCTTCAAAATTTTCCTCTATCTTCCCCAAAATTTTTGTTCTGAAATTAAATATCTTGCCTTCTTCAGTAGCCCAAACTCCTCTAAGTCACACACATAGTTTCTTCCTTTTTATCTGGCTCAAATCCTTTATTTGACTCATGATGCAAAATGCTATTCATAACCAGAGAAAGAAATATGGAATCTGAATGCAGATTGAAGCATACCATTTTCTCTTTTCTCTTCGTTTTTTTTTTCTTTCTCATGGGTTTTCTATTTGGTTCTAATTCTTTACAATATGACTAATGTGGAAATATGTTTAAAATGATTGCACACGTATAGACTATATTAGATTGCATGCCATCTTGGGGAGATGGAGGGGAAGGAAGGGAGAAAATTTTAAACTCAAAATCTTATAAAAGTGAATGTTGAGAACTAAAACCAACAAACATTTTAAAAAAAGAAATGAGAGCTGTGATTAAAAAAAAAAGGTGTGGAAAGAGAATTAACAGTTTGAAAAACAAAAAGTACAATACCTTATCAAAGAAATTAACTCCTTTAAAATTAGCAATGACTAAATGGAAGCCAATGACTCATGAAACATCAACAAATAATAAAAACAAAATCAAAAGACTGAAAAAAAATAAAAGAAAAGGTAAGGTATCTCATAAAAAAACTTTTAGCCACTCCTTTTTTCCCTCAGAAATACCTCATCAAAGGTGAAAAAAAGACTCCAAATGAAGAAAAAAAATTTAATAAAACAAAAAAGAAATGCTACTAAGATATTTGGTGTCAAAATACATTAAAATCAACTAGGAAATAGGTTGTTGTTGTTTGTCCTTCATTCTCGTAATTGGCCAACAATACCCAAGCACCACTTAATGGTTACTGTTTGGGCCCAGATGGCTCAAAGTCAATGTAAATAGTAAATGTTTCTCTTTTGGCCACAAACCCATAGGGCCTTTCCTTCCCAGTTTGAATTTTTTTATTAAAGGGCCAAAGGATGGCTCATATCATATCTTTAACACCTCTAATTACTGAATGGGAATTGCCTCAGTTAAAGTGAGAAATCAGAAAGACCTTAGCTTAAAAAGCCAAGGTCTTCCACTACATCCTGGGACATCTCCAGTTGTCCTCATCTAAATCATGACATCACCTCCCTAATATCTTGGTCTTCTTTGAGAAGAAAGAACAGACCACACATACAACCATGCCATGAGTTGCAAGGGAATTGGATTTAAGTGAAGGAATGCTGTGCAAAGACACCAGCCCCACTTTCTTCTCCGGAACCATCTGGGCCCAGTGGCTCAGTAAATAGCAACTGTTTCTGTTTTGGCCAGAAACCCTGAGGGTCTTCCCCTATCAGACTGATTTTTTTTGACTAGGTAAAAGAGAACATTATTTGCCTCATTTCTTACCTAGCCTTAATCACTGAATGGACATTACTTCAGTCAAACTGAGACCTGGGAAAGATCTTAACTAAAAAAAGGCCAAGATCACCCCTGCATCCAGGACCATCTCTGGTCATCCTGATCTATATCTTGCCACTGGGCCCAGATGGCTTTGGAGAATATAGGAAGAAACAGGGAAAGGGGGATCTAAGAAGAAGGTATTGTTAGTGAATGAATGATCACAAACACAAATTTCAACTTTGAAGCACTGATTTTAAAGGAGAGATTAAAAAGATTTTAGAATAAGAGATATGGATATGTGCTAGGTAAAAAAGAGGAAGGGCAAAGAAGTAGAATCTGGACAATCCAAATATTAGATTACTGATCTCCCTAGTTGCTGATCTCTCTCTTTTTCTTTATAAAGAAATTTTGTCTTTGTTTCATGATTACTATAAAATATAAGTAGATATTGCTTGGGCCAGGGAAAATTTCCAATTAAAAGAAAACTTTGCCTGTTTGAATCTTTCTCCAAGAAGAAATACATGTACATTAACAATATTATTAATTAATTGTTTCTGGCAGACATTGGCCAAAAACATGAGGTACAGAATTCACCTTCCACAATGTTACTATCTATTCATGTAATTTTCTAAATATGTTGGACATCAGATTTTTATAAGGGAGATATGATATAAAATTTTCCCCCAATCAGTAGTTTCAGTCATTATCCTAGCAGTATTGATTCTGTCTGTGCAAAAACTTTTAAAGCCAGCTTGTCATCCTGATCTATATCTTGCCACTAGACTCAGTTGGCTCCGGAGAAGAGAGTGAGTCTGGTGTCTTTGCACAGCCCTGCCTGACTTAAATCCAATTCACTTTCAAGCCAAGACATCACCTTCCTGGTGGCATTGATCCTTTTCAAAAACAAAGGACAAATAAGAACAACAAACAGCAGAAATTGACTATTTTCCTTTTTACAATCACTTCTGTTCTTGTTTGACTAGTTTTGGTTAGGAATGTTGCCTATAAATAGACAAGAAAGGAGTCTCATTCAATTTTCCTTTAATTTTGCTGTGATGAGGTGACCTAGTGTCACAGAATGGAGAACTTAGCTTAGAGATTTTTAAATATAATTTCCTCATTTTGCAGATGAAGGAACTGAGTCCCAGAACACTGAGGTAACTGGCCTAATACCACATAGGTAGCAAGAGTGCTAGATTAGGAGAGAGAAAAAAAAACTAGATTTGAGTTCTATCTTTGTTTCTTACTATGCTGGGTAGTAGAAGAGGGACTGTATGTTCTTCCTTGTGATTCACCAATTTTATACAAGGATCACAACCTCCCTTGACCGTGGCTCTTCTATTGAACCTGACTCCAAGGAATGATGGGAAATGCCAGAGCAAAAGTGTTCCCCCCTTTCCTCTATTAGAGTTCTGACAACATATTTAAAGAGAAAAAAGAGGTGGGATTTTTATACTCACAGGGTCAGAAAAGTTTTTCTATCGTGTTTTAGTTTTAAGAATCGAAGCCTTGCTATTGCCCAGACTTGTCGTCTCCACAGAGCCATGCGACTGAGTGTCACCTTCCTCCTTCCAGGTAGTGAAGAGAGAGGCTGGTCAAGTTCAACAAAGCCTTCAGAGTTTCTTGTCCCTTCTGTTTGAGCCTGTACCCAATTGCCAAAATCTATAGGCAAATTGAGAAAGAGAGAAAACAAAATAAACTAATTGCAAGATGCTTTCTAAATCTACCAGTTTTCTCTTTGATAATATTTAAAATATCATCATCTAGAATATTCATGGTCATGACATAAACCTCAGAATAAATTAATTATGCCACTAAAGCAGCTAGGTGGCACATTGGAAAGAATGGTGAACTTAGAGTCAAGAAAACCTAAGTTCGAATACTACCTCATACTTTTACTAACCATGTGACTTCGGGACAGGTCATTTAACATCCCTTAACCTTAGTATTCCTATCTATAAAATGGCCTCATAGGATTATTGTAAGGACTAAATGAGAACACAAATAAGGTATTCTACATACCTTAAGTAACTATCTAAATGCTAGCTGATTTAATGCGCAAACATTTACTACCTTAAAAAACAAATCCAAGAGAGAGTGTGAGACACAGAGGAAGCTAAAAAACATAAATGAGACAAATCCCCTGCCCTGAAGGGGCTTACTTTTTAGGAAGGAAAAATAAGATGTGCACAGACACTACAGTTTTTTGTAATTTTTTAAATTCCGTAAACTATATATGGTCCTTAAATCCAAGCACTGAGCAAAACTAAATTAGATTACTCCTATAGAATAAGGATAACTGTTTGGGAGTTTGTCTTTGAGAAATGCTTTTATACTTTCAAGTCATTTGAAAATGTATTTATCTAAAGCAAGAGTTTTTAATCTTTTTGGTTTCATTGGCTGCTTTGGCAGCGTGGTGAAGTCTACAGACCCTTTCTCAGTACATTTTTAAATTCATAAAATAAGAGCATAATATTATAAAGGAAACCAAATATATTGAAATAAAGTCAACAAAATATTAAAAACAAACAAAGAAAATTAAGTTCATAGATGCAAGTTTAAGTATCTATTACCGAAAGAGTATGTGTTTTTGGTTTGGGGTTTTTGTTTGTTTTTGTTCTTGAGTACAGATCTATAACTAGGAATGCTTTTGCTTATAGGATATCTTTCAAATGTGTATTGGAGTGGGGTGTTGCCAATTGTACAAAGGGACAGTGGAATGGATGGGAGATGGCAGTGGCAAAGAGGGTAGTTAAATAGGCAGAGAATAGTAATAATACAAATGACAATCTGAACAGGGATACAGGGAGGGAGAAGAAAGCCAGTCTCCCAGAGAATTTTGCCCACTTTTATGATTGTATGGGAAGACAGACCTGGAGAAAGGGACACAGAAGCACTGGAACACTGAAAGTGTTAGCTTGGGAGATTGGGAAAGAGATTGCCTGCATTTCAGTTGGACCAGTGAAGGACCATGAAATGAGGTAGGATGCTATGGTATGGTTGTTGTAGGAGATGAAGCAGGCACTATGTCAAAGACATTAGCTATTAATAGTTTAATCTTATTCATTTATTATTATCATTATTTATTGTTAACGTCCAGGTCCTCAAGCACAGCGCTTTGGCATATAGTAAAGGTTCAATGATTATTAGCTGATTTAATCTAAGCAAACATTAAAAAGCAGTATAGACAACTTCTTATATGGTATTATTAAAAGGACTCAAAAATTGTATCTCTCACAAAAAATATCTCTGGGCATACATTTGCTATAATTCATGAAATTACACCATTAGAAAGTTATTCCTTTGGGAAAAATCTTTACATTCTATTAAAATCAAAATACAATTGATAAAAAACTATAAATAATTTATAACCATTAATATACATATTAATATAAGAATTAGATAATGATTCTGAAAGTGTATGTAGCTATAAACATTTCACTTTTAAATAGACTAACAAAGAAAAACTAAGTTCACAGAAGGAACATAGAACCTGGGGCTGTGGGGCCATGATCATCCATGACATAATTATTGGCTTATATATTTCAATATTTCATTATTAATCTCCAGCATAAGTTTTTTTACCTGCTTCATCAGTTGCTGTTTTCCCTTCTAGTTTTAGGAATACTTCATTCAGGGTTGCCATAGAAACACCATAATGCACAATGCCTTGGCCATTATAACTATCAATATCTCTGTAAAGGTCTGAAGAACACATCATAATATTAAAATTTTAAGAATTATTACTTAGATTGATAGTAAATGTATTGCTTGAGAGACAAACAGACAGAAAGAACAATCTCAGAATTATCTTCAACTCCTCTTTCTTTCTTCCCCCACATATGCCCGATTTCACTATTTCTATCTCCACAATATCTCTCCCATCTGACCCTTCTTTTTATTCATGTAGCCATTATCTTAATTCAAACAATCCTCTCTTCTCACCAGGACTATCGCTATTATACTCTAGTGCTTTGCCTTAATTTTCTCCCCATTCCAATCTTCAACACAGGTGCCAAAATAAACCTCCAATGATTTCCTGTGGCTCGTAGGATAAATTATAAACTCCTCTGCTTGACTTTTAAAGCCCTTCACAAGCTGTCCCCAAATTATCTTTCTCTCTTCATTACACATTACTCCACTTCTTACACCTTGTGATCCAACCAGACTGGCCTTCTCTCTGTTCCTCAGACTGTATTCCTTTTTCTTATCTTGTACCTTGCACCAGCATGACTAGAACACATTTCCTCCTTACCTCATAAAATTTCTCCCTTTCTTCAAGATGCAACCCATCCATCATCTTTTACATGAAGTCTTCCCTGATCATCTCAACTGCTAGTATTCTCCCTACCTCCTATTTCAATAACTTGTATTTATTCTGTTTAGACTTACATATGCATAGACTTCCCTGAAAGCAAGGTTTGTACCCAAGGTGCAGTAAGAGACTGGGCAGACCAGTGCCAAGAAACCTCAGTTCCCTGGCCTCAGATATCACAGCATCCAAGCAGCCCATGCTCAACCCATAGCAGGAGCCACAACAAGAGAAAAGGTTGGGGTAAAAGCTAGAAAACAAAGCATATGGGTACCTTCTATCAGCACAATAAACAATATCAGAATGGGTCCCAATAGGCTTCTAAGCAAGCAATGGAACCAACTTCTGGTTCAAAACTGTTTAAGGAGAAAGCAGAGAAAGAGCCAAAACCAAAATCTCCGTTGAGCCACTTCGACATTAAGGCAAACCACGTGAATTTCTGCAGAAGATGAGGCCTAGTCTAAGCCACTCCATTCAGGACCAAGCAGACCCCGCTCACATTACCCAAGAGTATAATGGGAGTAAGTCTGATCCAAATGCAAAGCCACAATGCAGAAAGTCAGCTTAAAGATACAAGTGTAAAGAGGAGAATGGTCAAATGCTATGAAGAAATTCAAAGGAATGAGATAAACTCAAGGAGTAAACTCCATAATAGATACAAATAGAAAAGACTAACTCCACAATAAGCTCAAGGAGAGATTCAGAGAAAAGAATGTCTTGGCCACAAAAACTGTAGGAGAACTGGAATAAATTAAATATATAAAAAGAATGCTAAAGGAATTGACAGCCACAGAGGAAGATTGATACTTTAGAACAAACAGTAACAAAAAAAAGACTTACATGTGAATTGAACTCCTTGATAACTAGAATAAGCCAAACAGAAAACAATGATTCCATGAGACAAGAATTGGTAGGGGAAAAAGCCCAAATGTGGAAAAATAGAAGAAAATATAAAATATTTGCTATAAAAAACTCACCAGGAAAAGAGTCCAAAGAAATAATCTAATAATAATCAGACCATCAGAAATTAGTGTCCTTTAAAAAAAGGCCTGGATATCATATTTCAATACATCATTAGTGAAAACTGTTCAAAGCTATTAGAACCAGAGGGCAAAGTAAAACTAGAAAGAATCCAGCAGTCACCACTTGAAAGAAATATCAAAATGAAAACTCTCAGTAATGTCATAGCCAAAGCCAGAACATCCAGGCCCAACAAACAAATGCTCTAAGTTGTCAAAATGAAAAAGCTCCAGTACCAAGGAACCACAGTCTTGATTACATAAACCTCAGCAGCTATCATGATAAAGAAGAGGAGAATTTGAGACATAATATTCCAAAAAGCAAAAGGAAGACCTTATAACCAAACTATCTGGCAAAACTGGATATAAAAGTACAGAGGAAATAAAGAGATTTAATGAAAACAGTGGGCTTTTCAAACCTTCTTGATAAAAAGGCCAGAAATGAATAGAAACAGAAGTGGAACTTAAATCTCTCTGTCCATATGGAATTTACAATTCTAAATCATATAACTTTCTGACAATGTACTACAATTCAATCTCAGATATAGGAAGTTTGAAAGACAAATTAAATATCTACAGTCTTTAATTAAATGATGATATATTCCAAAAGAGTTTGGCCCTTAGAAGCTGACTCTTTAAATTGAAATTTTCCTTTCCTTATGAAGAAAAAAAAAAGCTTTTCCCTAGTCTGATGAAATAAAACTAAAAGATGGAAGAGCCCATTCTTCCTCTTAAGAGCAAGTGGTACCGCTTCAATGGAGGACTCCAGTTGAAGCCCCAACAAGAGGTGAGAGAGGGAGTCCAGACATAATACTCAGGTTCCAGATTAGTGTAGACCAAGCCAGGAAAAGCAGGAAAATTACACCACTGGAAGACATTCTACATAATAAGTTACCTGGAAATTTATCTGTCCTTTCAAAGGGCAAAGTATACACAAGCTTTTCTTCACTTTCTTCTCTTAATTTGGCATCAGGGATATGATGTTTAACAAGAGATGTTATTGTCTCTGAGTCACAGTGTTCATTCTTGTGCAAACTGATGGTTTTGTTTAAAAAAAAGAAGGCCATATGTTTATATTGTGTACTTACCATCACAACCTTGAAAAAAAATTAATGTCCATCTGTATATATCATTTTACTAGACTTTATAAAAGATACAAATAAACTGTCCTCATCACTAACTTTGAGAAATCTATACCTTATTTTTCAGATGTATTGGCATATAGTTGGGCAAAATAGCTTCTAATTATTGCTTTAATTTCCTCTTCCTTGGTGGTGAGTTTACCCTTTTCATTTTTGATACTGGTAATTTGGTTTTCTTCTTTCTTTTTTTAAATTAAAGGAACTAAAGATTTATCCATTTTTTCATAAAATCAGCTCTTAGTTTTATTTATTAGTTCAATAACTTTCTTACTTTCAATTTTATTAATCTCTCCTTTGATTTTCAGAATTTTTTAATTTGGCATTTAATTGGGGATTTTTAATTTGTTCTTTTTCTAGTTTTTTAGTTGCATGCTGTTTTAACAATCGGCTAGAAGCTTCTGTGGGGGCATAAGATGCACCCAGGAGGCTGCCGGCACGCCGGGAAAGCACAGGTTCTTTTTATCTGCTTAAACAAGGAAAGCACGGTGAAGGGGTTGACCAGCTTACTTTAATTCAGCATTCAGTTAGTTCAGGGGAGCATACAGGCAACATTCATTTAGTTTGGGGGAAAAAACCAGCACCCCGAACTTCAGAACTAAATACAAACAAATTACAAATATCAACAGACAGACCCAATACAATTCATACATATCAAAAACATCTGGGCTCAGCCTGAGAGCAAGGGCTGGCCCAGAGTCACGCTCACCACTGATCCCATGCCAACCGGAAAAGGAAAGAGGAATCTTCAAGCCGTCTTCTCCCATCTTATAGAGTTTTTGACATCATCAAGCACCGCCTGAATGACCAGGGCCGATTGGTTCTTGAGTTGGCCCCTTCCCCTAGGTTAACACCCAATAGGGCATGGCTCTGGAGTCAACACCTCCCCTCAGCCAGCCCCATGACTCATCACACAGGAAGTTCTCTGCTCCAAGGCATGGTCTGTGGGCTTCCTGCCCCGGAAGAGGTCACACAGGAAGTTCTCTGCTCACAGGCATGGGTCTCTGGGCTTCCTGCCCTGGAAGAGGAGCAGCAAGCCCGGCACCCAGCAAGGCCCAATGAGATAAACTGAGCCACCCAAAGAAAACAAAGGCCATTCTGGTCACACATGCCCAATTCATCAATCTCCTCTTTCTCTATTTTATTCATGTAAGCATTTAGAGATATAAACTTTCTCATAAGTCCTGCTTTGGCTATATCCTATAAATTTTGATATACTGTCTCATTATTGTCATTCTCTTTGATGAAATTATTGATTGTTTCAATGATTTGTTGTTTGACCTGCTCATTCTTTAGGATTAGATTATTTAGTTTCCAATTAATTTTTAATCTATTTTTCTATGGCCCTTTATTACATGTAATTTTTATTGCATCATGATCTGAAAATTTTCATGTAAGTGTCATGTGCCACTGAGAAAAAGATATATTCCTTTCTATCCTCCTTCAATTTTTTCTATTGTATCTATTTTTTCTAAAATTTTATCCATCTCCTTAGCTTCCTTCTTGTTTATTTTGTGGTTAGACTTATCTAGTTCTGAGAGGGGGCGATTGAGGTCCCCCATTAGTGTAGTTTTGCTGTCTATTCCTTCCTGCAACTTATTTAACTTCTCCTCTAAGAATTTGGCTGATATACCACTTGGTGCATCTATGTTTAGTATTAATATTACTTCATCATATCTTTTAGCAAGATGTAGTTTCCTTCCTTATCTCATTTAATTAGATTTGTTTTTGCTTTTCCTTCATCTGAGATCAGGATTGCTACAGTTGCTTTTTTACTTCAGCTGAAGCATAATATATTCTGTTCCAGCCTTTTACCCTTACTCTGTCTATATCTCTCTGTTTCAAATGTGTATCTTATATACAACATATTGTAAGATTCTTGATTTTATAGTGGATTTTTAATCCACTCTGTGATCCACTTCCATTGTATGGGAGAGTTCAACTCATCCACGTTCACAGTTATGATCACTAACTGTGTATTTCCCTCCATCCTATTTTCCCTCTCTCTCCTTTCACCCTGTCCCTCTTCACCAGTGTTTTGCTTCTGATGACCACCTCCCTCAATTTGCCCTCCTTTCCATCAGACCCCGCCTCTCTTTTCTTTCCCCTTTCCCTTCCTACTTCCCTATAGCATAAGATAAATTTCTATACACAACTGAATGTGTACATTATTCCTTCTTAGAGCCAAATCTGATGAAAGTAATATTCAAACAATGCTCACTCCCTCCCTTCTTTCCCTTTATTGTAATAGATGTTTTGTGCCTCTTCCTGTGATGTACTTTACACTATTCTGCCTCCCCCTTTCTGCTTCTCCCAGTACAATCCTTTTTTTCACCCCTTAATTTTTTATATCATCACATCAAAGTCAACTTATACCCACACCCTCTATCTGTATATACACCCCTTCTAACTGCTCCAATAGAGATACAGTACTCAAGTGTTACAAGTATCAACTTCCTATATAGGGATGTAAACAGTTTAATCTTATTGAATAACATTATAACCTATTTTTCAAAGTCAAATCACGGCCATGTGACATAATCCCAGTATTGGAAAGGGCTTTAGAGATCATTCACTTCAACCTTATTCCCCACCCCAAACTTTGTTACGCTTACAGGATCCTACTTAGTATTATTATCCTTTTAGAGCCAAATCTTTGATCAACTGACTCTATGATCCTATGATCTTGCATAGGCGTTTATTAAGTATTCTATAAAACATGGATGTTGCCTGATAATTTTTGGGAAGACACAGTGCTAATGGGTAAAATGTAATGTCCTTTTTTCTCTTCCCTGTGTACCATTTGAATTCCTTTTTAATCTTTTAAAATCCAATTGAAATGCTACTTCCTTCAAAAGCCTTCTTGAGTTGCATCTATTTGGAGCAGACTCTATTGTCATTCACATAACCATTTATTTTGTATTTTTATAATGCAATTATGTTTTTTAAAATGGAAAAATTTTGCTTCAATTTATTGCGTAAATTACAAACATATTCCCACTTGAGTTTTCACAAAGATACAATCCCTGAAAACAATTAAGTCTAACAACATAAAAGAGTAATTGTGAAATCTTGTAAGAGAGCTGAGAGGCAGCATGTGTGTCCAAATATCCCCTGCTAGAATTAGACAGGAAATACACCAAAGAAACTTAAAAGAAAAACTCCAAGAACTAAAAGTGAAAAAAAGGAAAGAAGTTCTCTGAATGAATCAAGAAAGTCCCCAGGAGGGGAGAGGCAAGGAGTGCAGAGAGACTGAGGAAATGCATAAGCAAATAAAAATTCATAATATAATTAAGTAACCCATAATATGACAAAAAAAGGATTATGAGGTAAGAGAATTCCAGGATAAAATAATTGGATAATGGTATGAGGAGTGTAATTAGAGCTGTGAATGGAAAAATATCTAAAGAAGAATAGACAGCATAGAGCAGAAGGGAAACCTAGAAAGCAGTAGATACCTTGGCAGGGGGTGGGGGTGGGGTGGAAGAAATGGATAAGATAGAACCCAAAATTCCATGATATAAGAAGAAGCAGAGTAAAATGAATAGAGGGAAATTGGAAGAATGTAGGAGACATCTACCATCAAAAATGACTGACCTGGAAAACAAATTATGGAAAGACAACCTAAGAACTTTTTATTTACCAAGGAAATATGATAAAACAAGGAATTTGAATACCCTATTGAGGAAATGCTAAAATAAAAATGCTGGGCCATATTGAATCCAAAGGGCAAAATGGTACACAGTCACCACCAGAAAGGAATCCCAGGTATATCTCATCAAAAAATATGGTTATCAAGTTCCAGAATCACCAGAATGAATACAAAATATTGCAAATGAGTAAGAGACAAGTCATATACCAAGGGACTCCAGTCAGATACAAAGAGGACTGTCTACTGGCTACCTCCCTACTGACTAGAGGCAGGCCTACAGACATGCCATGTTTTCTTCATACTCAAAAAACTCTCACTTGATCCAACCATCTCTGCTAATTGTTACTTTATATCTCTCTTCAATTTTGTGACTAAACTCTTGGAGCGAACTGTCTAAAACAGTTGGCTCCATTCATCCCCTTTCATTCCATTTCATTTTAATTCTTTGCAGTCTGGCTTATGACTTCATCATTCAACTGAAAGTGATCTCTCCACAGTGACTAATGATCTTTAATTGACCTCTTCTCAATTTTCATCCATCTTGACCTTTCCACAGTGTTTGACATTATCAATTACCCTATTCTTGATACACTCTTATCTCCAGATTTTCATGACACTTCTCTCTCCTGGTTTTCCTCTGAACTATCTGACCACTCCTCTGTCTCCTTTGCTGGATTTTCATCCACGTCAAGCCCATCAACTAAAGGAATCCCCCAAAGCTCTTTTCTAGGTTCTCTTCTCTTCTCCCTCTACATTATTTTACTTGATGATCTCATCAGCCCCCATAGTTTCAATAATTACCTTTATGCAGATGATTCTCAGATCGTCTTGCCCAGCTCTAACTTCTCTGTTGACATTTAGCCTCACATCTTCAACTGCCTATTAGACATCTCAAACTGGATGTTTCATAGACATCTTAAACCCAAGATGTCTGAAAATGAACTCTTTTTCTTTCCCCCCAAACCCTCCCTTCTAATTTCCTTTTAACTGTTGAAAGTACTACCATCCTCCCATTCCCCCAGGCTCACAACCTAGAAATCATCCTCACCTCCTCCCTCCTCCTCCCATATCCAATCAAATGTCAAGTCTAGTCATTTCAACCTTCACAAAATCACTTGCATATGCTCCCTTCTCTCCTCTGACATTGCAACCAACCTGATGCCGGCCCTCATACCTGGCATGTTATAATAACCTACTGATTGGTCTCTTTGCTTCAAGTCTCTTCATCCTCAAATCCATCCTCCATTCCACTGTCAAAGTGATCTTCCTGAAGCATCGGGCTTAATATATCATTGCCTCCCTCTCCCTTCTCCTTGCACACCCAATTCAATAAACTCCAATGGCTCCTTATTACCTCCAGGGTCAAATGAAGAATTTTCTCTCTGGCTCTGAAACTCTATCATAATATGCCTCCTTCCTACCTTTCCAGTCTTTTTACACCCTATTCCCCTCCAGTCTTCTTGCTGTTCCTCTCACTTGACATCGCAGCATCTCTTAATTGAATATTTTCACTTATTATCCTTCATGCCTGCAATGCTCACCTTTCTTATCTCTGCTTTCTGGCTTCCCTGGCTCCCTTCCAATCACAGCTGAAATCTTACTGTGAGAAGCCTTTCCTGGTTTTTCTTAATCTTAGAGCCTCCTCTCTGAGATTACCCTTAATTTATCCTAAATATATATTGCTTACTCCTTAATTGTATTCAATTCCATTTTACATCTTTTAAGTTTCACTTACTTGGCCAATTTGCATGTCAGATTTCCTGCTCAGTTCTGAAATCTTATCATAAAAAAGCAAGAGTTTGTGACCTTGTGGAAAGGTAGCTAATAATACAGGGAAAATTCTCATTATTTTGCAAAAAAATCACATTCTAGCTTTTTTTCATTTGTTTTCCTGATTGAATAGTCTCAAGTAATTTAAAATAGTCTGTGTCAGTGTGCTCTTTTTTTCTTGGATGATTTTAAAAAATCTCTCCCTTAGCACAATGCGCCAGAAATTGGCAACTACATTTCTTAGTCTGTTAAAGTTAGGGTAATTTGGAGCCAAGATGGCGGCTGGAAAGCAGGGACTTGCATGAGCTCCCTGCCAGGTCCCTCCAAAAACCTATAAAAAATGGCTCTGAACAAATTCAAGAACTGCAGAACTCACAAAATAGCAGAGGGAAGCAGGGATCCAGCACAGGACAGCCCAGATGGTCACTGGATGAGGTCTATGCGCACGGAGCGGAGGGGAGCAGAGCCTGGAGGGGAGCAGAGCTCAGCTTGGGCCCCGCAGACCAACCAGATCAGGAGCTGGGTGGAACAGTCCCTAGTGCCCTGAATCAGTGAGCTGTGGCAGTTGCCAGACTTCTCAACCCACAAACACCAAAGACAACAGAGAAGAACTGCAGAACCCATGAAATAGCAGAGGGAGGCGGGGCTCCGGCCCAGAACAGCCTGGATGGTCTCTGGGTGAGGTCTATCTTGCATGGAGCTGGGAGCGGAGCAGAGCAGAGCCCAGTGTGGGCAGTGGCAGGACCAACAAGACCAGGAGCCAGGAGAAGCAGGCCCTAGCACCGTGAATCAGTGAGCTGTGGCAGTTACCAGACTTCTCAACCCACAAACACCAAAGACAACAGAGAAGGTTAGTAGGAAAAGCTGCTGGGACAGAGTGAAAAGAGTTTCCTGGTTAGGCCATTGCCCCGGGGCAGTGGGGGTGGTGCAGCTAAAGAACTACACCTGCAGTTGCTTCTGGCCCCAGGCCCACATGGTGGGAGGAATTAAGTGGCAGATCAGAGCAGGAGTGCACAGCCTGCTTAAGATTTTCTTCAGGTCCTGGTTGGTGGTTCTTGGGGAAGAAAGAGCGCTGGTGTGGCAGAGCTGGCTGTATAGAAATAGCTCTGAAATCAACAGCGTATCCTCTCAAGCTTGGAACAAAGTACTCTTTACTCCAAAAGCAGTCATACCCTGCTGAAAAACTCAAGGGTCGAGTAAGTTGGCTGGGAACATGGCCAGGCAGTGAAAATGAACTCAGATTCAGTCTCAGACTTTAGAGTCTTTCTTTGGTGACAAAGAAGACCAAAACATACAGCCAGAAGAAGTAAACAAAGTCAAAGAGCCTACATCAAAACCCTCCAAGAAAAACATGAACTGGTCTCAGGCCATGGAAGAGCTCAAAAAGGATTTGGAAAAGCAAGTTAGACAAGTAGAGGAAAAATTGGGATGAGAAATGAGAAGGATGCAAGAAAACCATGAAAAACAAGTCAATGACTTGGTAAAGGAGACCCCAAAAAATACTGAAAAAAATATTGAAGAAAACAACACCTTAAAAAATAGACTAACTCAAATGGCAAAAGAGCTCCAAAAAGCCAATGAGGAGAAGAATACCTTGAAAGGCAGAATTAGCCAAATGGAAAAGGAAGTCCAAAAGACCACTGAAGAAAATACTACCTTAAAAATGAGATTGGAGCAAGTGGAAGCTAGTGACTTGATGAGAAATCAAGATATTATAAAACAAAACCAAAGGAATGAAAAAGTGGAAGACAATGTAAAATATCTCATAGGAAAAACCACTGACCTGGAAAATAGATCCAGGAGAGATAATTTAAAAATTATTGGACTACCTGAAAGCCATGATCAAAAAAAGAGCCTAGATATCATCTTTCAAGAAATTATCAAGGAGAACTGCCCTGATATCCTAGAGCCACAGGGCAAAATAAAAATTGAAAGAATCCACAGATCGCCTCCTTAAAAAGATCCCAAAAAGAAATCTCCTAGGAATATTGTCACCAAATTCCAGAGCTCCCAGAAAATACTGCAAGCAGCCAGAAAGAAACAATTTGAGTATTGTGGAAAAACAATCAGGATAACACAGGATGTAGCAGCTTTCACATTAAGGGATTGAAGGGCTTGGAATACAATATTCTGGAGGCCTATGGAGCTAGGATTAAAACCTAGAATCACCTATGCAGCAAAACTGAGTATCATGATTCAAGGCAAAATATGGATTTTCAATAAAATAGATGACTTTCAAGCTTTCTCAGTGAAAAGACCAGAGCTAAATTGAAAATTTGACTTTCAAACACAAGAATCAAGAGAAGCATGAAAAGGTAAACAAGAAAGAGAAATTGGAAGGGACTTACTAAAGTTGAACTGTTTTGTTTACATTCCTATGTGGAAAGATGATGTGTATGATTCATGAGACCTCAGTATCATAGTAGCTGAAAGGAATATGCATATATATGTGTATGTATGTGTGTGTGTGTGTGTGTGTCTAGGTATGTATATATGTTGGTATATATGTATGTATGTGTATATATATATATATGTATATATATATATACACACACAGATATACATATATATATGTATATAGACAGAGGGCACAGGGTGAGTTGAATATGAAGGGATGATATCTAAAATAATAAAATCAAATTAATGGATTAGAGTGGAATATATTGAGAGAGGGAGAAAGGGAGAGATAGAATGGAGTAAATTATCTTGCATAAAAGTGCCAAGAAAAAGTGGTTCTGTAGGAAGAGAAGAGGGGGCAGGTGAGGAAGAATGAGTAAATCTTGTTCTCATCGGATTTGACCTGAGGAGGGAATACCATACACACTCAGTTGGGTATCTTACCCACAGGAAAGAAGGAGGAAGAAGATAAAAAAGGGGGGACGATAGAAGGGAGGGCAGACAGGGGGAGGAGGTAATCAAAAACAAACACTTTGAGAAGGGACAGGGTCAAGGGAGAAAATTCAACATGGGGGATAGGTTAGGAAGGAGCAAAACATAGTTAATCTTTCACAACATGAGTATTGTGGAAGGGTTTTACATAATGATACGCATGTGGCCTATGATGAATTGCTTGCCTTCTTAGGGGGGGTGGGTGGGGAGGGAAGAGGGGAGAGAATTTGGAACTCAAAGTTTTAAAAACAGACATTCAAAAACAACAAAAAAAAGTTTTTCCATGCAACTAGGAAATAAGATACACAGTACACAGGCAATGGGGTGTAGAAATTTATCTTGCCCTACAAGAGAAGAAGGGAAATGGGATGGGAAGGGAGTGGGGTGACAAAAGGGAGGGCTGAGTGGGGAATGGGGCAACCAGAATATACGCCATCTTGGAGTGGGCGGGAGGGTAGAAATGGGGAGAAATTTCATAATTCAAACTCTTGTGAAAATCAATGCTGAAAACTAAATATATTAACTAGATTAAATAAAACAATTTTTAAAAAATAAAAATTTTTTTAAAAAGTTAGGGTAATTTTAGTGCTGTCTGAATTCTATATCTGAACTTTGTCCTTTGTTTCCAACATGTTTAAGCAATTTTCTTATACGATTTCCTAAAACATGGCATTCAGATTCTTTGTTTCTTCACATTCTTTTTCTTGGAGATTAGTAATATTTAGATTGTCTTGTCAAACTTTGGCTTATAGAAATATGAGAGTTTTTGATTTGGGGGCTTTTTAAACCAGTTTTTCATGTTCTGATTTGCTCTGTTGTTTCTTCATGTCAATATGGTTTTGTGCATGAGCCATTTTACTCCTCGGAGAATCCATTGCTTCTTTGAGCTTTTTCATCATATTTTCTTTGTCAATGCTTAAGTGTGTGATCTTGAATTCTTCCTTCAAATATCTTATTTCTGTTCTTTTTTTTTCTCTTAGGTTTTTTTTTTGGCAAGATTTTTCCAATGAGGATCTCTTTTCTTTGTTTTTCTTTGTATTTTTCATATATGTATATGTGTGTGCGTGTACACCTAAGTAATGTTTTTACACATTTATCGTTGTCCTCATGTGATGTGGATCTAGTATTTACTCAAAGACTTTCTCTCTTTCACCTGACTAATTGTTTCTAACTCATTCCACATCATTCTGTAAACACATCTATGCCACCCCACCCCCACTCCAACTAGGTTCAAAGTTCCATGTCAGCAAGGTATCTTATCTAAGTTTTATGTCTTATGTAAAGCTAAATCAGTACTCTACAGACAGTAGGTACTGAAAGAATGTCCCTTATTTAGAATTCACTGGCTTATACTATTTTGTTATAACAGAATGGCCAGTATATAACCCCACAGATTTTTCCAAAATGCTATACCTTAAGCGATATCCAATCCCCCATTTCCTCTTCAGAAACAGAGAAGAACCTGCACACTTCAATTGACCATTGGACATAAATACTTTCCTATCTGAGCAGAAAGAAATGAATGAGAAAATAAGTTAGGGTCTCTTCCATTGACTTTAAAGAAATAACAGTGAGAAAAGTAATTCAATTGCATGCTGATAAATAATGGACTATGTGATTTAGCTATGTTCAATGTAAAAATTAAAATTTAAAATTCAGGATTTAAACAGGAGCTCATTGAAATCAATTTATTCAATAATTTGGTTATGACTTTTAGGATGTTTCTATGTTTTTATAACCTTTTTTTGTTGTTTCATCAAAATTGTGTCAGGTATAAGACCTTAAACTTAGCAAAGAACTTAATTTTTCAAATGAATAAACATCAATGTATCCTAGATTTTTCAATATCTCAAAGACAAAGTCTGACAGCTCTGAAGCAGGGGTGGGGGGAGGGAAACATTTCCATCTAGTGTAGCCTGTTAAGAATATTTAAAATAAATTATTTGCCTTGTTACAGTGGGGGTAGTATTCACTGAGATCCAAAGTGCTATCATAAAGTAGATACACAATGTATAGAAATAAATGTAACTCCGAGCATGTCTCCTAAACCCTGCCAATCCCAGATTCTTTTGATGTCTTTCATTTTGCTTCTCAATGTAAGAATAACCTTAGATGAGACTAACTGCTCACACAAATTCTGAAGTATGAGAACAATGGAAAACCAAAACTCACCAGCCAGTATATCAGCCTCATCCATGAACTGTGTACTCAAGAGAATGCCTTTATCTGATTTGTGTTCTTTTAGGAGGTTCCATACTTGATGCCTTGAAAAAGGATCCAATCCAACAGTTGGTTCATCCAACAACAAAACCTATAGAGGATGAAAGCATAAAAAGGACCTTCCCATTCCAAGAGAAATTCTCTAAGAAAGAGACATAGAAATTATAAGACATGTTTTTCAACTGGGCTTTTAACTTTAATATGTTGCATTGTATTTTCATATAGTTTCCACCTTATCTCTATTTAATAATAAGAGAATGAACTTGTACCAATAACATTACATTCTTCTATGAATCACCTCTAATTACAGCTTTTCTTACTTGAGGATCTCCTAAAATGGCTATTGCAAAAGTCAGCTTCCTTTTTTGTCCACCACTTAGGTTTTCTGCAATGGTATCTTGAATGTTTTTCATTTCCAATTCTGTAATGACTCTTTGTATCTAATAAAGAGAGTAGATCAAATTCAAAAACCAGAGACTCTTTGGCTTAAGTTGCTTTCTTTTTACTCTTCATTAAACATGGAAAAACTATTTCTTGGACTTTCTTGCCCAAATTTATAATAATTTAATTGCAGGTGGATATTGGAATAGAAATAGTATCATTCTGTCTCCATTACACCAAGTCTAACCTACCTCTTGTTCTACCTTCTGTGGCTGAATCCCTTTAATTTCAGCAAATACCCTGAGGTTTTCTTTCATGGTGAGGAAGTCAAATTGTACATTGAATTGTGGACAAACACCAATTATCTTTCTTATTTTTTCCAAATCAGCCTTGTCAGAGAGTTTGTTGTTATAGATGGTAGCTGAGCCTACAAGTAGAAATTTAAACAGAGATAAGGGGAGGGAGGCAGGGAAGGAAATAAGCATTTAAACAACACCTAGTATGCACCAGGCACTGTACTAAGTGTTTTTTACAAATGTTATCTCATTGGATAACATAAAAATACTTTGTTAGCCTAGCTTTTGTTGAATGGGGAGGGGGGCACATCTCTTACTATTTGTATTCTATGAAGAGGAGATGCAATATTTTAAAAATAGCATAAGAAAGCTATTCTGTGTTTCCGTCAAAGAGAACCTGGATTTATGAGTTGAGCAATCTTATAACGGGTATGTGATTTTTTTTCTTGGCCATCCTTTTTTGGCTATAACAATTTTTTTCTCCCCCATTCCCCCCAAAAATCTTTCTTCTTTTAGATAACTTGAAAACTCATGCCACAGAGCCTTTGGTTTTTGTTCTTGTTGCCAGCAGCATGGATTTATTTTCATGTAATTATTCTGACTTAAATCTGCTTGTCAACTTCATCTTAAATATAAAGCTGGCCAGATTCTTCCTGATTAAGCCTTAAATGGCCTGACAGTAGAATTAATGCAGTGTAGTCATTAGAGTTCTGGGTTTGGGGTAAGGATGACCTGGGTTCAAATCTTGTCACTGTCACTTACTAATCAGATGACTCTGAACACTTTCCCAAAGATTTAAACTCCATGCACCTCAAGCAGCTTCCTAAGATTTATCTACTATGTTACAGATAGGCTGTGGTTTATTGACAAAGTCACATTTGTATGACATATAAGAATGCCAATGTCTTAATAACAATTGATTGCTTTATTAAGAATTCCCTTGAGGGGCTTCATCTCCTGAATCTGGCTCAGAGTCAACACTCTCAGACTACAATAGTTTTATTGAGAATCATCAAAAGATATAGGAACCAATAATTCTTTATGAAGCCTTTTGTGATTGTCAAAAAATATGAGGTCTCCTCTATGAATTCCTTGTATTTCAGTCTTAATGCCATCCCACCACCCAACTTGGTCCACTTCCATCTTAGTCCCCAGCTAAGCCATGTATAGCCCCCATGATTTTCTTGATATGGAACTTTCTGTGCTTCAGATGCTTTGTGAAGGGCTATTTCTACCAAGCTATACAACCTCTTCACATTGACATTTTGGATGCATAACAACCTTCTCTATCCTTTGCCTTGGGGAAATTGATCTCTCACCTCCTGTTGGAACAATCAGTCCGCTAAGGATATTTAGCAGTGTTGATTTTCCTGCTCCGCTGTGACCAAGTATTGCAGTGATCTGGCCTTCATAGATGTCCAATTGCAAACCTAGCAGGAAAATGAAAATGCCCTATTTTTAGGCTGAAATGCTAACACTAGACATATCATTATATTCTGGGGAAAAATTCAAAATGAGAATATAAATTTATTCAGTGCCCAGCTCTAATAATCGATGATTTTGTGGTGTTTTCATAATCACTGAGAGTTAAAGGAGGACATAGCTTGGATAACATCAAGTATTTCTTCTAAGTTTGAAACATATTGCTTCAAGGGGATGCAACAAATATTTTTACTCACTGATAAATTGATGAGAAATTGCTGCAGGAGGATGAATGACCATTTGAACCACTATGTTTGACCTCATGCTAAAGACATCATGCTAAAAAGCATGGGAGTGAGCACACAGCCCTACTTCACTCCATTGGTGACTGAGAAAGCATGACAGCATGGTCCATCATCCAAAAGCAATGCAAACTGGTGTACAATACTGATGAACTTCTCTGGGCAACCAAATTTGTCGTGATCTTATACAAGCCCTCATGACTGACAGTATCAAAGGCCTCTATCAGATTGATGAACATTACGTACAGACCGCTGTTCTAGCATTTCTCCTAGAGTTGTCAGGCAGCAAACACCATATTGACTATTCCTTAACCCTTTCTGAAGCCACACTGGGGCTCAGGTAGATGACCATCTTCCAAGTGACAGATCAGCCTATTAAGGAGGACTCTGGCAAGAATCTTGCCAGCAATGACCAAGAGACTCCCCTTTGATTGTCACAGAACAACATATTTCCATTTCCTTTATAGATGGATAATGGAGACATCCTTGAACTCCTAGGGGATAACCTTCTCTTGCCATTTATGGCTATATATGTTATATGTTATATGTTATAACACAGAAGATTTCAGTCAGCTTTCATATGAACAGAGGACCCTTTGCCTTATAAATCTTTGATGGAATACAATCAGAACCAGACACTTTGCCACATGAAAGGATCCTAACGACATTCAAAACCTCTTCTTCAGGTGAAAGTTCAGCTAGAGAGGGATTGACTTCAACCTGAGTATACGATCAATGATTTCAGCCTTGGTTGATGATGGTCTATTGAGAACACTGTAGAAGTGTTCAGCCCGTCTTCTCCAGGATCATGTCCTTATCATTGATCAGTGTGGCTTTATCAGTGCTGAGTGAGATGTACCAGAGATCTTTGGCACATAAATAGTCTTGAGGGCATTATAGAAGTGCTCTGGATTGCTGCTAACAGCATAAAACTGAATTTCATCTGTCTTTTTAGTGAACCAAGAATCCTGCATCACTCTAAGCTTTGCTTGTACTTTACTTTTGATGGAGAAGTTGAAAGGAAATAAAACAAATGAAGAGCCAGTGATTGGGATCTAGGAAAGGGAAGAATGAAGTGACAGTGGAGTGAAAACAGATCACTTCACTTACAGATCACTTTCTATCTCTTTTGCCACCTTTTTCTTTGTAAAGAGAGGAGTAAGGGCCAGGAGGAAGGGAGGAAAATATACAAAAGAATATGACATAAGGAAATGTACAGTTAATAATCATAACAATTAATATGAATGTTATAAACTTGTCCATGAAATAGAAGATAGCACAATGGATTAAAAAGCAGAATCCAAAGTATATTGTTTTCAAGAAATACACTAGAAACAAATATATACACAATTAAAATGAAGGGATGAAGTAGAATTCAAGTAAACTGATAAAAGCCAGGGTAACAATATCTCAAACAAGAAACAATAAAACCATATGTAGGCTAAAGAGATAATGGGGCAATTATATTACACTTAAAGGCATCACAGACAATGGAATAATATAATTATTAACATATATTAATCAAATTGTATAGTACCTAAAATAAAACAATCAAATTATAAGAAGAAAAAGGGCATAAAACTATAATAATTGGGGACTTCAATGTCCCTCCTTTCATACTTGGGTAAATCCAACCAAAAAATAAAAAAGAAATAAATTAAGGCCCTAAATGGGACTTTAGAAAAATTGGACATGATGGATCTCAGCAGAGGAGAAGCCAGAAAATAGGGAGAGACTGAAATGATAAAGAGTAGGATAAAAGGGAAAAGACCCTAGACCAGAAGGAAGAGAATGAGATCCAGGGCACAAATAAGATGCAATAGAATACAATTTCCTTGGAAAAAAAAAAAAAACAAAAAACTACTTTTACTTTAAAAACTGGATCAGAGTAGGAGAGACTCAGTGAAAATGTGGGGAAGAAGTAATAAAAATGGAGGACAGAAGAAAAGATGGCCTCAGTTTTCTTAGTAAATATTGAAAATGTTACATGCTATGATACAAGGAGTGGGGTAATGGTGTGTTGGTAAATATTTAACCACCAGCTCTCCAAAAATATATATAATCGTAACATATACTTTTTAATTCTATCTCCCTTAATGACATTTTCATCATTTTCTTAAATATAGACAATCAAAAAACAAAACAAAATCAAACCTTGATTTGTAATACTTGCCCATTTCTGAGGTATAAATGTTAATAGTAAAGATTTAACAATCAGCTCTCATTAGGCCCTACTAGTTGGTTCTAGCATATCACTGGGTAGAGGTAACATTGAGGGACTGAGGAGAGAGGAATAAGTTTGGAAGCTCCATTGTTGAAACACAATTGAGAAGCAAGAATAAAAGAACTACCATGAAGCTGTGAGACTCAGTTGAAATTAGATAATGTGAATCTGTAATGAGCACAGAGTAGTTGTGTTATTTCCTCCAAGACCCTTCAGTCCCATTCAGAGTAGGAACTGAGAGGGCAGATGATGAGAATGACTGATAGATTCGATTTATCAGAGCAAGAACTATAGAAGGACCAGAAGGCAATGAATTCAAGGGTGGAGGACAGTTTATAAACTAACTGGTTAGTTATAGAATTGAGATTGTGAATATCTAAATGTCCATTGACTCTGAATTCCTAAATAAAAATTCAAGTACATAGGAAAAAATTTAAAGATTCAAGGGAAATAATATGTTTAATTTTCTTTTAAAATGTAAATATTTCTGATCATATGATTTTATTTTTTTTCCATTTGCTCAGATTGATTTTAGTTTGTAAAAAAGATACTTTTTAAGAAGAAATTGTTTAGTAGCTAACAATCTTTCAAGTGAAATTTTGTCAAATAAGAAAGCCAAACCAAATTCATTTATGGGAATATTGGAATAAGTTAATGACATAGAATCTTGGAATGTGAGAGGTAGAAGAGACCTTCCATATAAAGTATTAGAATTCTCTAACTTAATATATGAGGAAACAGATTGAATAGTGAAGTGATTTGCCATAGATCTAGATAATAGAAAAATCAGGATGAACAACTGTGTGTCTTTATATAACACTTATATAACATGTTAACAAAAGCACTTTAACAAAGCACTTTTCTCATAATTCTGTAAGTGGTAAAAAATAATAATAATAATTTCTATTTTACAGATGTAGATAATAAGTCTCAGAGAGGTGAAACGACTTGTTTGCGGTCACTCAAATGCCAAGGACTAGAGCCAGGCCTTTAACCCAGGTCTTCTGATTCATTAATCGACGGATAGGGAATTTTGTTCCAGTCTCAGTGCTTCCAGTAACTAGCTATACAACCTTGGACAGCTCCCAAGAAATAAGCTAGTTGCTAATGGAGTACAGCTTGCTGGCAGTTCTAGGGAGCTGACATTAAGAAAGTAAAGCAATTTATCAAGATCTGATCCAGTAAAGTAAAGACATAAGCTCTTCCTTTTTTTACCTTTTTACTTATTTCAAATACAGGTGGTCCTAAATCATACTTAAAAGTTTGTAAGTGTAACATATTGACACTTTATTAGAAAGGAACAAAAAGAGCTAATAAGAGAAGAAATCTAGAAATAAATATTTGTAATTTGATTGAATTCAATAAGCTTTTATTAAGTGCTTTTCACACGCCAAGGGCTATGGTAGATATTAGAAGTGCAAAAGCAAACACAACACGGTTCCTTCCCTCAGTAAGCTTCCTTTCTACCAAAAGGAAATGAAATAGACCCAAATAGGTATTTGAAAAATAAATATACAATATATGCATAGCAATATTTTTTCCTTGTTGTGGGTAGAATCAGTACAGGGCTCTGGTGGGAAGCAGCTCTTGAGTTAAGCCTTGAAGGGAGTAGAATTTCCAAGAGATAGAGGTGACACAGGAGAACATTGCAGGAATGAGACACAGTTTATAGAAAGGTAGCAAGATGGGACATGGAATGTCATATATGGAGAGCAGCAAGTTGATTATTTTGGTTGGAAGGAAAAGTATATGAAAAAGAGTTTGTATTTTATCTTACACAAACAAGGGGAGCCACTGAAGTTTCTTAAGTAGGAAATGACATGGTCAAACCCATGATTTAAGAATATCACTTTGACAACTGTATAGAGGATGGATTAGAGAGACGAGAGTTAGAATGCAACAAAACCAATTAGGAGGTTATTGCAAGAGTTCCGGAAGAAGCCTAAATTAGAAGAGTGGGTGTTCGAGGGAGGTCAGTGAATGATATGGGGTGTGGGAGGATGAGGAGATATGAGTATGCTTGTAGACAATGGGGAAGGAACTAGAGACAAAGAGGGAGTGATCAAAGGGAGAGGAGATAAAAGGGATCAGATTAAGAAACTAATGGAGAGCTTGACTTCAGATGTGTGAGAGAAATTGTGGAGGAAGAGTTGAAATGATGTACCAAGTTATAACAGAGGGAGTAATAATTGGATTTGGGGAGAAAGCAGTGCATGAGGGAGAACAGTTCAGAAGTTCTTAGGGTATGAACGTGCAGGACTAGAAAGATAATGGTGCTCTTGACAGAAACAGGAAAGTGAAGAGAAGTGGGGTGGGGTTCTGGTGGGGAAAAATGAGTTCCATTCTTGGCTATGCTGTGTTTGAGATTCCTGTGGGGTATCCAGGTGGAGACATGCAGTAAACAAAGATACAGGGCTGAAGAATGAGACATTGAGGGCTGGAATTGAACCTATGACAACTAATTAGATGAGAAAAAGACAGACACAAAGATGGAGAAAGATAGAGACAGACAGACAGAAAGGAAGAGAGAGAGCCCAAATGGGAGGAAACAGGATATAGATGATAATTCTGCAAAGGAGAGAGAAGGAGGGACCAGATAAGTAGGAAAACCAATAGTATCATTAAAATGCCAGGGAGGAGAGGAGAGGCTGGATGAAGGGGAAATCACTGCAGAGAGGTCAAAATGAGGGGGTCTAAGAATGAAAATACCACTGATGACCTTAATGAGCATGATTTCCATCAAGTTGTGGAGTTGGAAGACAAAATGCAGAAAGCTGAGAAGTAAATGGAAGGTAAGAATGTAGAGATAATGGGAATATACAGCTTTTTCTAGTATTAGGCTATGAGAGTGAAAAGAGCCATAGAATGATAGTTTGAGGGAGGTTAGTGAAAGATGTGAGGTGAGGGAAGATGAGGAGATATGATAGAGAGAAAGAGGGAGTGATCAAAGGGAGAGCTAAAAGGGAGTGGATCAAGAAACTAATGGAGAGATTGACTTTGGAAAAGATAAGGGCTTTCTTTCTCTTCCTCTGAGGCTAGATTGAAGGAGGAGGGAATGGGTGGTGATGCTGAAGGGATTTAAAGTGAGGAGAAGTTAGAGACTGGGACAAATGGCCTCAATGTTTTTCTCAGTAAAACATGGAATGAGATCTTCCACAGAGAGGGAGAGGGGACATGTGGTGTAAGCAATTTGAGGAAATAAGCTAAGATTTGGAATAGATACTGTCTGAAGGGGTAGGATAGAGAGTCAATCAGGGAAAAGTGGGAGGACTGATTTATAGCCGTTACTGTTATAACATTTTAATTAAATGTCAATAAAACAATAATGTTTTTCTCCTTACCTTTCAAAGCTTTCACTTTCTCAGTCTTCCCTTTATATTCTTTTCTGATGTTTCTGATTCTGAAAGAATAATAAAGTAAACATGTAGTGACAGTCATTCCCATTATTAGAGCTGGTAATGTCAGCTCTGAAGTCCAAAAGATAGATGTTGAAATGCCTAAAACCTATCCATTTCATGATGTCTAAGATGTAGTTGGTGATGTGGGACCAAAGCACAGGAGATTAACACTAGATATATAGATTTGGGAATCATCTGCTGATAGTTGAACCCATGGGAACTGATGAGATCACCAAGCAAGACATTATAAAGATAGAAAAGGGCCCAGGATAGACCCTTGTGGGCCACCACAGTTAGTGAGTATAATACGGATGAAGACACAGCAAAGGACACTAAGACCGTGCAGTCAGACAAACAGGAGGAGAACCAAGAGAAAGCAGTTACACAAAAGCCTAGGAAGACAGGATATCTAGGAGGAGGGACATTATCCATATGATAATATCAAGGATTTCAGAGATTCAAGAAGGATGCAGATTGAAAAGAGGCATAATTGATGGTTAAGTGATAACTGGTAACTTATTAGAGAGCAGTTTCAGTTGAATAATGAGGTCAAAAGATAGATTAAAGAGGGTTTAAAACTGAAAGAATAGAAAGCAGTAGAACCTGCTCGTAGACAGCTTTCTCAAGGAGTTTAACCAAGGAGAGAAGAAATACAGGTCAGTTGCTAGCAGGGATGGATGAATCAAATGAGAGTTGTTTTTTTTTTAAATAGTGGAGATATGGGTATGTTTATAGGCAGCAAAGAAAAAGTCTATAGATTGGGAGAGACTGAAGATAAAAGAGAATGATAATGGAGGTAATCTATTGAAGAAGATGGGAGGGGATGAGATCAAGAGTACCTGTGGAACTTTGCTTTGACATAGACAAGAGCCACCTCTACATCAGAGACAGGATTGAAGGAGGAGACAGTGAGGGAAGACACCTGAGTGATGTAAGAAGAGAAGGGAAGAAAGAGCTCACAGTGAATGGACTCATTGTTTTCAGAGGCTGAGTTGAGGGTAAGGAGAGGGAGTGCCATAGGAATTTAGAGGAGGGATGAAATTTCCATTTCAAAAGGTCTGGAATAGCTGCTGGTGCGAGTGGGATAGAAAATCAATTAAGGAGTATAAAAAGATTGCCTTGCTCTAGTAAAGGCTGATTTGACATTATGTTGCATACATTTGAAGTGGATCGAGTCAGCATGGATGTCATGATTTTTTCCACATCCATTCAGCAATGCATAAATATGAATGAAGGAGGTATATTGTGGGAGTAATCCAGGGTTACAACTTGACAAGGTATGATTAGCAATAGAATGAGGGGCAAGGAATTCTAATATAGTGGATAGTGTTGAGTTGAACTGGTTCATGAAGTAGTCAAGATAGGAAAAAGAAGAGGGTGTAGTGAGCCTAAGGATAACGGCCTGGGAAAGAACTGAGGGATGAAGAAAATGGAGGTCGTGATGAGCATAAAGAACAGGGTTGGAGTTATCAGGAAAAGAGAAAGATAAAATAGTAAGAGATAGGATAGGTACACAAGTAGGTGAAATCAACAAGTTTAGCAATCTACTCTTTGATAAACCCAAAGAAGCCAGTTTCTGGGCTAATAATTCACTATTTCACAAAAACTGTTGGGAAAATTGGAAAATGGTAGGGCAAAAACTGGGCATAGACCAATATCTTACACCATATACCAAAATAAAGTCAAAATGGGTTCATGATTTAGGAGTAAAAGTTGATACTCTAAGTAATTTGGGAAAGCAAGGAATAGTTTACTTATCAGATTTGTGGAAAAGTAAAGAATTCATGACCCAACAAGAGATAGAGAGCATTACAAAATGCAAAATGGATAATTTTGATTATGTCAAATTGAAATGTTTTTGTACAAAAAAAGCCAATGCAACAAGAATTAGGAGGGAAGCAGAAAATTGGGAGAAAATCTTTGCAACTAGTATCTCTGATAAAGGCCTCATTTCTAAAATATACAGGGAGCTAAGCCAAATATATAGGAATACAAGCCATTCCCCAATTGAGAAATGGTCAAAGGATATGAACAGGCAGTTTTCAGAGGAAGAAATTAAAGCTATCTACAGGCATATGGAAAAATGCTCTGGATCGCTGCTGATTAGAGAAATGCAAATCAAAACAACTCTTAGATACCACATCTCTCCTGTCAGATTGGCTAAAATAACAAATCAGGAGAATGATAAATGCTGGAAAGGATGTGGGGAAATTGGAACATTGTTGCATTGCTGGTGGAGTTGCGAGCTGATCCAGCCATTTTGGAGGGCGGTGTGGAACTATGCCCAAAGGGCTATAGAAATGTTCATACCCTTTGACCCAGTAATACCACTTCTAGGGTTGTATCCCAAAGAAATCACGCAAGCGGGAAAAGGACCCATATGTACAAGAATATTTATAGCAGCTCTCTTTGTGGTAGCCAAGAATTGGAAAGCAAAGGGATGCCCATCAATTGGGGAATGGCTGAACAAGCTGTGGTATATGAAGGTGATGGAATACTATTGTGCCATAAGAAATGGGGATGATGCAGACTTCATAACAACCTGGAAAAACCTACACGACATAATGCTGAGTGAGCGGAGCAGAGCCAGGAGAACGTTGTGCACAGCCACAGATATGTGGATTCCGTGAGGACCAACCCTGACATACTGCGCTTCTCTCAGCAACCTAAAGGGGCAAGGACAACTCCAGGGGACTCACGATGGAGAATACTATCTTCATTCAGAGAAAGAACTGCGAAGTTTGAATACAGACTGAGGCACACTACATGCTCGCCTTTTCTGCTTCTCTTTTGTGTTTGGTTTTGGGTTTTTTTTTTTTGTTTTTTGTTTTTTTTTTTTTTTTTGGTTCTGTTTCTTCTTTCTCATGATTCATTCCATTGGTCAAAATTCTTCTCCACGACTTGACTAGAGCATAAATTAATTCAATGCGAAGTTATACATGACAGTTATATGAGACTTCATGCCGTCTTGGGGAGGGAGGGGGGAGGGAGGGGAGAAAAACTGGAACTCAAAACTATGTAGAACCGTGTGTGGTAAACTAAAAATAAATAAAGGAAAAAAAAAAAAGAATTTAGAGAAATAAATTTTTCCCCACATTAAAAAAAAAAAAAAGAATTTAACTTCTGCGTAAGTCTAGTCCTGGTGTAACTGATAATATCTATTAAATTTCCATTAATCTTTTTCTATACTCACATAATTCATTACCTGATGGCTTCTTTCCCATGGAATTCTGAAGATATTGGTTCAAAAGAGTCAGAGTCATATTCAGGGCTGGTTTCATTTTCTACGACTTGGTGCTGTTGATGTCGGAACTTTAGAAAAAACAGGGGAGAACGCCGGTATCCATATTCATCTAATTTAACAAGAGGATATTATATATTGGGTCATATCACTTTGGCTAAAGGGTATTAAAGAGTTTATCAAGTGAGCCTTGCAAAGCACAGGGGAATAAATGTAGGCACAGATTGAAGGGATGGCTGCCAAGTGAAGGGGACTCAGGGGTGGAATGACAACTGCTTAAATTCAGTAGCAGAAGCTATAACTTACCCCCTGACCCAAATAGCCAAGCCATAACACTTATACAATATGACAGAATATCAGTAGCAGGATACTAAGGATCTTTTCCACATTGTGGGGGAACGCAGAAGTGACTAACTTTAGGTATTTTTTGCAAAGACATTTGAGGTCATGGATTTCATCATTAGTTCATTTTCTTGGATTTTATGTCAATTTCTTCTTCATCCCAACAGCTATTCTCTGTACATTGTAACTGTTCTGTAGCTAGCTTGTGAATACATACATAACACATAATGTTATATATTATATTATGCTATATCATAGATATTTCGTATTATGGCATATTTTCCATACCATATCACATATTATATGTTAAATTTACATGTTACATGTTACTAGGTATTATACATTACTGAATTCATATGTCATGTATATGTATATATTACATAGACACATATATGTAGGCAGATTTCTTCCTCCCCATCCCTTTCTTTTTAAGGTTATTTTTATCAGATTTACAGGACTTCATAGAAATACATTCCTATCAGTCTTTGTTTTGTGCACTCTATCTCTGGCAAAGGTTCTGTCTTTACTATATTTTAAGCTATGGACCAGAAATCCAAATCTCATTCACAGATATTATCTTATTAACTATCTGTTTACCTCTCAAATTAGGTTATCTCTTTGCCTTTGAGGGGAACTCATATGGTGTTCATGTTTTCACCTGAGGCTCCTTATTCTTTGGTAATGCTTTCTCAGTTCTGTCTGCCAATATCATCTGTGCTCGCATGAATCACCAGAAATGGGAATAGTGATCTATTTCGACAAGTCTTTGGAGGTTCTTTATTATGTTTTTGATATATGCCCCAGGAAGACAACAGACTTCTCTATTATTTAAAAATTTCCATTCCTGCTAAAACTAGATTCTTTCCCCTCCCCAAACCCCCACCCAACCCACAACCATTGAGCCATCACTTATAGCAAAAACTTTTAAAAAACCCAACCTTTGCTATTGTTATTTAAGGAACAATTAGCCGCTTTCATTCTTTTTGCATAGAGTTAACAACTATCGGCATGTGTATGTGTATATATACATACATATTTATACCTACAGATGGATAAGTAAATACAGATACAAATACACATATATGTTTGCTATGTGCGCATACGCATATTTATTTTTAAATATAAAGCAGCTTTTTCCTTCTCAGAGCATTCATCTCTTCCCCTTTCACAAAGAGATTCAAATATATCTCTTATATGTGACTATACAGTGGTCCTTCTTCTTTTCCCTCTCTATATAGTAGTCTTACACCCTCAAAGCTTCTAAAACAGGTTGGAAATCCCTTCTGATTCTTTAGAGCCTCTTTCTCCTCTCCCATACCAGAAGCCATCTTCCACTGCCTCAGAAAATCTGGAGAGTAAAGAAGCACATTTCAGCACCTTTACCTTGTCTTCTAAGAAAGATCAGCCCACACATTGACTGCAGATGCTTTTGATTGCACCAAGACTCAAAATACTCCCATGGCCTCATTACTGAAATCCACAATTACTCATAAGAGTTTGAGCTAACAATTGACGCACAGAAAAGAAGAAATGAAGAGTGCTTTTCTTTTCTCAATAATGACATGTAGTTGGATGAGCAGCCCACTGAGTTATTCCAATAGAACATACTTCTTGAGCATTCATGATAGATGGACCCTAAATTGAACAAGACTAGATTGTACTTGTGAAATGAATAGTCTTCTAATTCCATTGTATGATTATGAACCATGAAATGCTGCAGATCTCAAAAGGGAATTATTATTGCAGGGAATTCAAAGGATAATGGGGAGATATCTATGTATAAACATATGTAATACATCACAAGAAATGACTTGCACACAAGAAATGGAATAAAAACAAGTCATTGACATATGGAAGTGAGTCATTATCATCCAGTTAATGTCTATTCAAAAACAAAGACTAGACATGAAGTAAGATAAAATAGATAAAAGACATTAAAGAGTTAACTATTTAAAAGCTTAATGCTCATTACTACATGGTGAAGAAAAGCCTCTTAAACACTAGAAGGACTAGGCACATATGTCAATTGCATCAAATGACACAATTTTTAAAATTTAAAAATCTTTAAATTATTTTACTATAATATACTATAATTTCTCCCATTATAATTTCCCTATTTATGCAAATATACTTTAAATTTAAATATAAAATTTATTTAAATATAAAAATTACTAGTAGATATTATAATTTTATGAGTCTATGTGTAGGGAGGAAAAAATGGCAAGCCACTCCAGTGTCTGCCAAGAAACTGGGTTCACAAAGAGTTGAACACAACTGAACAGAGATGCTGTAGAGGTTCTCAAGGAATGGCAAAAGCCTCCAGAATAATGGGCAGACATTTTACAGAGAATTTATGTGCATGTGCACAGGAGTAACACAGAATGAGAAAGTGAAAATAAGTTGCTACCTGCACAGTTGGATATTGTGTACGTATAGAAGAGAACAGACTTCCAGTTAAGTAATAAAAGGGAGGTCAATATCCTCCATGAAAATCCTATTCTAATGTCTTGCCATAGTCAAGGAGATGAATCTATGTTCATGATAGCGATGTCCATGGAGCAGAAGTCTTACCATACTAGTGTCATGGAGGTTGGACCAATGGGGCCAAAGTTCTCAGAGAATGTACGGCAGGCCAACCCACACTAGGGGTGGTGACACTGCCTCTGGAAGTGCATAATGACTTGTCATGGGTTTCTACCCTATTTCAGAGACTGTTTAGATGTTCTGGGCCTTTCTCTTGTCTAATTACTGCATGGTAAAGAAATACTTCTTAACACTAGAAGGACCAGGCACATCAATTTCATCATATGACAAATTTTTATTATTTAAAAATTTTAAAATAATTTTACTATAATTTCTCCTATCTATGCAAATGTATTTTAAACAAAAATAATTACAAGCAGGTATTATTTTACTTTGCTATAAAATTTTTCATCCTCCTAGCTCTATTTTCTTTGCCTTTTGGGGAAAAAAGTATCATTTGATACAGCTCAGTTCTTTGAAGTAGGCTTACATTCTAGCCCTTCTAGTTTAGCAAATGCTGAGCCAGAACATATGCATGCATACAAAATGCCAGAAGTTTCTATTTCTCTTCTGCTGATGATTGAGGCAAGAACTGTGGAAAGCCCTAGGAAGTTAGGGGACAAAAAGGAGAGGCAGCACCAACAATCTGTTCTCCCCATCTGACCTGATTCATGGCACATTGTACCTCTTCTCATCTATTCTCTGCTGGTCTAAGGTGAATGAAGATTAGGTTAGGCTAAAACCATGTGAGCTTTGAAAAGTTAGAAGAGCTATATGAGGACCACAAACTAGAATCCAACTGGAGCTTGCCAACAACTGACTGTACTGAGCCAGCACAGCCCTTGAAGGATGATCTTTGTGAACCAGTCCAGCGGTGAATCAACTCAATAGCCAACATATCATATCCTGAAAGCAAAGGAGTGTTTCATCCACAGATACGCTTTACCCAGAAGTGAACTTGATGAGATGACAAACTACTTTCGAGTTCAATTTCCCACTGTATTTATATTTCTGTTCTTACTATACCTTCTCAATAAATGTCTTTTTATAAAAGAAAATTGATGCCAATTGCTAATTGATGATATCAAGGAGATATCACCAGATGAACTAATACTGGGTCAGTTATCACTGGTGGCTAATATTAAGGAGAAATCATGCAGTTTGATGATATTAAAGAAATACTATGTGGTCACATGATGTTAGGTAGAACACACCAGAAAGAAGATTCAAACTAATTCCAGTAGAAGAATTACTGTAGTTACTTTATGTGACTCCTAAAACCCTAATGAAGAGGTGTAGCATTTTAACACTATTAAAAGAATAATAACAAAGATCTATTGGTTCCCAGTGACTGGGCTGTCTCCAAAATGACCTGATTGCTTGCAGCTCTTGGGAGAATGAACTCTTATGGGAGGAGCCATTCCTTTGTGCTAGCAGCTAAGTTTGGGTCCCACCTTTGACTGAGTTCAAGTTTTACCTAACAAATCCTTTTATTATAGGGATTTGTTCTGTGAAGTGTGGATTCAGTCAAAGGGCTGAACTTGAGGACCTAGAGGGCCATATGTGGCCTCAAGGCTGCAGGTTCCCCACCCCTGTGCTAATCTATAAAAATTAGCCAGCCAACAGGAACAGCCCTTTATAATCATTTTCCTCATTTAAAGAATAGAATACAGGTCATAGAGCAGATATAGATTCAAAGTTTGTATAGAGTCTTCTCCTTATAGGAATCATTAAGGGCAGAAGTAATCTGGATAGATGGGGAATTGAAAATACCATTTAGAAAGCTAATACAATAATCTAGGTAAGAGATGATGAAGGCAGGATCTAGCACAGTAACAGTGTGAGTGGGAAGGAAATAGATGTGAGAAATGTGTATCATCACATGGGTGTGTCGTCAAAAGAACTTTAAAAAAAGTTTTAAATGATTTATAAAAGCACTATTACTTACTTGGCAAGATTTTGTCGAAATACAATGTCAGTGCCAAATAGAGGATAGTATCAAAAATCAGCATAAAAATTGTTGCTATCAACGCATGTGATCTCCCTGTGGGGTCATGGAGAGAAACACCTCTCACGTTGTAATCCATCCATACCATCTGAAAGCACAACAAATAAATGCAAAAGCAAAAATGGTGTGTGTGTGGAGGAGGCTTGGAGCTGGGGGGGGCAGTTTAAAAAGGAATAACTCTTGATGGGAATTGCAGCTTGCACTTAAAATGGCTGCCATCAAGTGCCCTATAAATATTGAAGTCAGCAAGGTATAGTGGTTAGAGCACTAGACCTGGAGTCAGGAAGACCTGAGTTCAAAACTGTCTCAGTTACTCACTTAATACAACAAGGAGCTTGGACTCAATGGCTTCTAAAGTCACTTCAAACCATTCTATCCTCTTATAATAATTACTAGGATTGATGATATGGCTATTTGCTAAAAAAATAAATAAATTTGGTGTCACATATGAAAAATATAGAGGAAACGGAAACACTGAAGAGAAATTTAATTAACTAGTTAAATCTTGTGTTACTCTTTTAAGAATCATCAAATACTTTAGGAAAAGTGAAATCAATTTTGATTTACTGCACCATATCAATATTTATTATTATAAAGTTTTTGCTGTTATTGTATCATTTCAGTCTCATCTGACGCTTTGTGAATCAATTTTGGGTTTTCTTAGCAAATATACTGGAGTGGTTTGCCTTTTCCTTCTCCAGCCCGTTTTACAGATGAGGAAACTGAAGCAAAAAGGGTGAAGTGATTTGACCAGGGTCACACAGCCAGTACATTTCTGAGGCCAGATTTGAAATCATGAAAATGAGTTTGCTTGATTCCAACACCACTGTATCCACTGTAGATAGATAGATAGATAGATTAGATTAGATAGATAGATATAGATATATATTATTTATAAAGAATTTTTAAAACATGTGTCTGCTCTTTTGAGTCATGAGGTATCTCATCTTGGCTGAAAGAAATCTCAGGTCATTTTAAAAAAAATCTATCATGGCAACCGAAAGCAGACAAGCACAGATTGGGAAACTTGAGTGCTTGAAACTTTGAAAAATCAGAAAAATGATCTAGTAGAAAAGTCTTCAAGGGAAAACATGTTTTATCACCCCTATTACAAATATAATAAATGAATGAAATCACCAAACTGACTTACCTGGATCATTCCATGAGTAAAGGCAAAGGGACTCAGGAGACATAAAATCCATTCCAAAGACACAGGAAGTTGTCTATGCAATGAAGTAAATCCCAAAGTTCCCCAAAAAACAATAAGGAGGAGTATGATTGAGCCAGAAAGTACAGGTCTCTTTATCAAAACACTCACCAAGAAAGCAAAAGCTACCTGAAGTAGGAGAAGAACCCCTGTTAGCAACTGGATATTTGGGAAGTCTTAAAAACTGCAATGAAATAAGGATATTGGTTTTATAAACTTATCAGTTCTCCCATGGAGAATGTCTCACATGAATACAGAAAACAGAACAGAATGGGAGTGACTGCCGTGACACTTATTTTGTTCTATGTCTTTAAGCCTGAGTAGAGAAATAATATTCAGATCACCAACTCACCAAGGAAAGACCATAGATGAAGAACAGAGTGAATATCACAAAGTAGCCAGGGATGATTATAAGTTGCAAATATGTTACGATAAGTGCCATACAAGTGGCCATAATAAAGATGAATCCAGCATACAGCACACCCCAGGAAAGCCTATGGTGAAAGCAGAACGTTATTTCAATATTTTATATGCAGTTGAACCTTGAGGAAGAAGCAGGGAGAGACATCAATATCACTGTATGTAAAACATTTATTTCACCTTCAATAGTAGAAAATGTTTCCTTATGGACAACTAAAATCTCATCCCCTTCATATGAATCTATTCCTTTCATTCAGTTTCTTGCAGACATTTTAGAAGATATATGCATCCTCCTCAGCAAAACCCTTCATATGTGACTTATAACTATAAAGTAACGTAAATGGATTTGGTAAACCAACGAGTCATAATTTATTGGATTTGGATACGAAACTGATTTGAGTTTTACCCATCAAAGTCTTCAGTTTGGTAGGTCATGTACCCAATTTTGTGATTCTTTTATTAATTAAAACATTTCACTTATTAACAAACCACAAAAAGTCATCGCCATAACTTTATGGTTATATCTCTTGTTTGACAGCAAATAGTAAGATATGTTATTCCTACCCCAACCCGCACCTTACTCAATAAATTCCTATCATCTTCAGGATCAAATATGAAATCATCTGGCATTCAAAGTCCTTCATAACCTGCCCTCCCCAACCTTGTGAGTCTTCTTGTATTTTATGCCATCCATGCCCTGCCCTGCCTTAAGTCCTATCTCATTATGAGGAGTAGTCTCCTCATATCCAGTAACACCAGTTTCCTTACTCTTCCTCTCATAAGACACTCCAACTACCAACTACAGATGTTTCTCAGGCTATCCCCCATGTTTGAAATGCTCTCTCTCATCTCTGCTTCTTGGCTTCCCTGGCTTCCTTTAAGTCATAGCTAAAAATCTCACCTTTTACAGGAAACCTTCCCTGAGCTCCCTTAAATCTAATACTTTCCCTCTGTTGATTATTTCCTATTTATCCTCTACATAGTTGTTCTACGTGTACATGCACATGTTGTCTCCCTCATTAGACTTTGAGCTCTTTGAGAGCAGGGACTATCTTTTATCTTTTTTTACATCCCCAGTGCTTAGCACAGGGCACATAGCAGGCACTTAATCAATGTTTATTGACTGACTAATTACCCACCTTATTCATAAGATTTTCTGCTAAAAGACTTTTAATGTTTTAAAACCTCAAAATCTCCCTTTAAGAAAACTGGCTTCACTGAGGATGTCAAAAAAATGACACTAGTTCTGAAGCCATTTCCCAAAAAGTCAATTCAAAAATGCTTTGAACAAAGGCCACATCACGGAATCTCTTTAATGTTTAAATTCTCAGGGACAATTTCTATTTCATAATTTTTGTCATGTTTGTTAAAAAGCAGTCTCATTACTTTGCCATCACACCACAAATACACACACACACACACATACACGCATACATACACACACACATACATTCTTCTCTCAGCTAGGCGAACCAATTCCAATTCCTTAACCTATATTCATAAGCCCTGCTTTCTATGATCCTGTTCATTTTCATCCATTCCCTTGGAAATCTTTTTAGTTTTCCTACATTCTTTAAAAACTTATAGTGACCAGCACTGTGACAACTGGAGATGACAGTACAAGTAGAGATTGCTTAGTTGTTTAAAAACAACTGGTCAGTCTCATGACAACTGGAAGCCCTTTGGTTGTTTCATACCTTCTTCAATTTAGGCAACTATGGCTCTCTAACTGGCTGCTATCCCTGTTCATTTATTTGTTTGTTAGAATTTCTATAAGGCAGTAAAATAATTACTTGATTTACCAGAATGCTGAATCTTGGAGACCCATCATTTTCATCCATTCCTTAGCTTTTTTCCTCTCTTTTGCAACATTGAGTGAAGCAAAGTATATCAAAGGGGTGAATGAAATTATGTAGAAGAAAATAATGACCTCGTTAGCAATTTCCCCTTTAGATATAAAAGGTAGCGTCTTCATTTTTATTCCAGTGACTGCCATCATCTTATCCATCACTGAATGGTTTGTTGTGATCTAAAGTATAACATTAATAGACAAAACCATCATCTCAAATTAGGAACAGACAGGAAGAAATAACGAAAATGTTTTGATTTATTGTTTTTAATTTTTTAGTCTTCTACATTCACAAGCATGCTACACTATTAAAGCACCTGTGTCAATATCCCAATGCACCTCACATTATTAATTTGCCTTAATTCTTAGAATCTTTCAATTATACACTTACTTCTATAATAGCAGCATTCATGGCAGCTTGAAAGGCAACAAAACCAGAAATCCAATAATTTTCAAGTACACATCTGAAGTTTCTGGGGTCTTGATAATGACGATAACAATGAACTTTAAACAAGATGAAAAGCACAAACTATGATGACATAGGATACATATAATGCTATTGAGAACAGAAGCATTTGGATCTATTGGAATGGGTGAAAATTACTATATTATGCTTTTTTTCTTGCCATCTTTAGCTACATCTCTTCTCTCCACCTAGAGTGGCATTTAATATATGTATACATATATACATACACATATGTGTGTACAAGCATCCATATACATATATATGCATATATACTGCATGTGTACAGATACTGTATATATATATATACATATATATATATATTCCTGCATATGCACATACCACATATAATATATATCTATCAGTTACCCATAGAGAGAGAAAAATTAAACACATAGGAGTTGATGAGGTAATCAAGAGAGTTGATATACAAAGAGAAAAGAATAAAGCCTAAGACTAACCTTGGGGAACATCCATAGCCAGGGTATGATATGGATAATGAGCCAGCAAAGAAAACTGAGAAGATATTAGATAGCTGGAAAATCAGGAGAAAGTAGTGTCATGAAAAGCCCTAAAGGAGAAAGGATACAGAAGGAGAAGGTGTTCAACAATTTTAAATACAGCAGATCGGTCAAGAGGGATGAGAACTGAGAAAAAATCATCAGATTTGTTGATTAGGGATCATCAATCAACTGTAGAGATCCGTTTCATTTGAACGATGAGGTCAGATTACAAAGAGTTAATGAGAAAGAGAGAAAATGGAGGCTAAGTATAGAAAGGTTTTTCTAGGAGTTTAGCTGAGAAAAGGAGGAGAAATATAGGATAACAGCTTAAGGGGATGATAGGAACAAGTGAATGCTTTTTGAGCAAGATAGAGTCTTGGAAATGTTTGAAGGTATATGGAAGGACCTCACAGATAGGGAGAAGTTTAAGATTAGAGGAAGGGATGGCTGAAGTTGGAATCTATTGTAGAAGACAGAGGTGGATGGGAGCAAGAAGTTCACGTGGAGTAGGAAAAGGACCATCTCATTTTCAGAGACTAGAAGGAAGAAGGAGCAAGTTAGGGCTGTTAGCAATACCTCCTGGGAAACTTCAATGTCTACACTTCCCAGCAGGGAAGACCAGCATTTAAGATGTTTGCTACCCCTACTTCTTTCTCCTCATCTTCCTCAGAAGCCTTTTTCAAAGCATCCTGCCTCTGAAACAAATGGTTTGTCCATGTAAAGCCTCCAAACAGTACTTTTTTCCTCAAATGACTGAGTCTCCTTGGTTCCCAAGTATTGTGTGACAACGGTGGGCCTCCTGTGAGCAGCCCCTTATGATAACATTAGATTAAGCTATGTAGCAATAGATAATAATGATTATCATTTTTGTTCAGCCAATTTGAGTCGTATCTGACACTTCATGACCTCATCTGGGGTTTTCTTGGGAAAGATATTGAAGTGGTTTGCAATTTCCTTCTCTAATTCAGTTTACAGATTAGGAAACTAAGGCAAAAAGGGTTAAGCGACTTGCCCAGGGTCACACAATAGTAAGTGTCTGAAGCCAAATCTGAACTCAGAAAGATGAGTCTTCCTTGCTCCAGGCCCAGCACTCTATCCACTGTGCCACCTAGATGCCCCTAATAATGTTTATCCTGATAGTTAAACATCACATATTTCCCATGTATGGTTCTAAATTCTTTGAAATATAGCTTCTAAATTGTACTACAGTTATAAAGATTATATTTACATAGTTACTTTGATAAAGAATTTATTCTGATAAAATAAATGTGGGGTGAGAGTAAGCAAGGAATTCAGGACAATGCTAAGATCATGAATCTGAGAGATCGGAAGAATAGCAGAGCATAAAATTAGCTCCTTTAATGGGCTCAAAATTCAGAATCCATTGAAAAAACTGAACGAAGCCTCACCATTGAGCAGAAGTTTATGCTACATTTAGCAAAGCCATCGCAGGCATAATTCAAAAGAAGAAAATAATCATTTTCAAAAACAATAGTCTCTAATGTTTTTGCTCACGCAACCATATAAGTAAAAATATTTGAGCATGCACCTCCAGAATATATATATTTTCTTATTTATAAATTATATATATATATATATGTTCTATGGTACTAATAATTGTATACTCTGTATAAGTAACACAAAATAGAATTTTTTTAAAAGAAGAGAAAAAGATAAAATGATATTTGATTTTAGAGTCAATATAGGGGGTCACCAGAGTTTATTGAGTGAGTGATATGATAATTAGATCTGTGCTTTAGGAAAATCAATTGGACAGATGTGAATGATGGATTGGAGTGCAGAAAGACTTAGGAAAAACAATTAAAGAGCTATTGTAATAGCCCATGCAAGACAAGATGGGAGCCTGAAAGATGGTTGAAAAGGGGGGTATTTACGAGAGATATTTCAGAGGTAGAATCAGCTAGACTTGCCAATTGATTGTGTGGCATGAGAGAAAATAAGGAGTCGTATGACACCAAGATTGTGAAGTTGGGTGGCTGAAGGGATGACAGTGCCCTAAACAGAAACAGGAAAGTTCAGAACCGGGGGAGGCGGGGTGGGAGGGAAGAGGAGATTTATGCAGATGACGTTGGAGGGCAGATGATGGAATCAAATCTGGGATACAAATTATAGACCATCCATCTAAATATGTGTGTGTATGTGTGTGTGAAAGAGAGAAGGACAGACAAACACACAGAGAACGATGGACAGACCAACAGACAGGGAGGTAGCATGAAACAATGGAGCTTGCCTTAAAACTAGGAAAACCTGGGTTCAATTCCTACTTATGATAAATCTTGGTTATGTGATTCTGAGCAAGTTGAATTCTCAGTGCTCTAAGATTCTAAGTTGCAGAGAAGATTTTGACCTGCGTTGATAGAATTTCCTTGACAGTGAATTCTCTATACAAAGAAACCACACATTCAGTCCCTATTCATAGTCTATCCATATAAAGAGAAAGTAAAGAAGCTGGGAGGGTGAAAATACACGCACGCACACACACACACACACACACACACAAAACCACTCCATTAACGACTTGTTTGTTGAGAGTTACCCAGTAAAAAGAAGCCATTCTTTCTTTTATAAAAACTTATCTGAAATGGGATATACATCATGCCCTCTCTATCCTATGTTGCCTTCTTCCAATCACCCATCTATAGCGTTCCATAGCTTACTTTTTTTTTCAAGCATGGGAAAATTACCTCCATGGTCTTCATGTTCCTCAAAAGGTGGAATTCTGTGTCCCCAAAAAAATTTCAATTCATATGAGAAAGTATCATGAAAGATGATACCCACAATTTCAGTCCTGTTTTGTCCAATTATTACCTCTATGGCTTCTTGATCTAGGACTCCAAATACTTTTATTCCTGCCATACAGAAGGGAAAAAAACTGCAGATGATTATTAGGTGACTTTTTGAACATCTATCTCTTCACAAGTCTCTCACTATGAAATAAAGCTAGTACAGGGAGTTCAAGTTTGCAGACAAAAGCAGAGAGCCTTTCCCTATCATGAAAGCGTTATAGGAAAAAATTGCTGATGTATTTTACCCTGCCAGAATTACAAACCAGTTATGAGCACATAAACATTCCATAGCATTTGACTCAGTTGTAACAAATTCATTCAAATAGAATATGGTGGATCTGAAATTTGGAACATTTTTAAATTTCCATCTATGAGTCAATAAACATGAATTAAAACCCAGGCACTGTGCCAAGCATTGTCAGATAGGTATAGGTTTTTATAAGACCAGAAAAACTATGTATTCTCATAGCATTTCTACATGACACAAAACACAAATCTAAGCACCCAAAGAGAGAAGGAAATGGGCCAACTGGCTAATTGGCTATGACATGTTTTTGTTTTCTTTAGAATTTTTGTTAGCCCACTACGGACAGTGAGATAAGGATGGTTATAGCCCCCATTGAAGTGCTCTGTCATTTAGAAATTAATATGTGGAATACGATTTGAAATCTTCCTCTGACATTTCTCTTTTAAAAGAAAAAAAAGGAATATAGCCACTTATTCAAATTAGAACTTTTCCTGCAACAGGTAGGGATTGTAAATGTTGTGTTTTTATTAAATCTATACCTATGATTGAGCAAGAATGCCAAACCCAAATTCAAAGATGTGAAACTGTAGGTCTATTAGTCCTCCTTTGCCATAAATCTAAGTTTAGAAAATCAGAAGAGAGAATTTTTTGAAATACTGAACTCCCTAAATTGGACTGTACTTAATTAGTTGGGATTTGAGGCAAGATGTGCACCAATTTTTGTTGGGTACAAATATAACCTGATTTTGCAAATAATAAAACACCTATGAAATTATATAAATAATGTATTTTATATTGAACCCTACATTAAACATTTGTGTCTTTTGTAATAACCAAAATAATGTCAGGTATTCCCATGAGGCTGGTAGAGAACATACCTTTCATAAAGGAAGTGGATGCTATTTTATTTATTATCTGTTGAGTTGTTTTGGAGATGGGTGTATATGCAACCACAAAGTCAGAATCATTAAATGCATCTATGCGTCCAAGGTCTGTAGAAGGCAGTTCAGGAATCTGAACAACATCAAAAATCGATGAAACTAAGTACAAATAAAGAACTATAAAAAAAGAGTTGAGCCACTCCTATATGACAAAAGAGAAAAGAGAAATCAATTAGAATGTTTGTTGAATTAAATAAATATAGCCACAAAGAGGTCAGTGATTATAAAGCACCTATTTTATTCCCCCTGTGCCCTTACTTCCAAATCAAGTATTTTTAGGCAAAAATCAGTTGAAAACTAGAAAAGATTCGTGTCATCATGGGGTTAACATTCCAAGACAAACACATTGACAGACACAGATGTAGTACAGAACAATAACAAAGGCCAGGCAGCATTGTGTAGCAGAAAGAACATGGATTTGGAGTCAGAGGATCTAGGTTCAAATATTAGCTCCATTACCTTACTACCTGTAGGAAATTGGGCAAATAACTTCATTTTGCTCTATGTCAATTTCCTTCTCTCTAAAAAGAGAGTTTGCACTAGAAGTGCTCTGGGGGCCCTTGCAAGTCTAAATACATGTCATCTACAAGTCTGAAAACACAATATGATTCAAGGCTAATCTTCAGACTCAGGACATATAATCCCTATGACTAAGAATTCACAAATAAACATGTTCTTTCGTAAAGCAATAAAGATAAAGACTCAATATACAATACTTTATGGTTTATAAAAATGCTTTTACTTCATCTTCAAAATAAGTGGTTTTCAAGCATTTTGACTTTTGCTTTGCCCTTTATATTTCCTGTCCATTCCCAATTTGCATTATCCTTCACAGAGAAGTTTAGTGTTTTTAAACCTGGACACAGTACTCCAGAAGTTATTTGACATGGAGAATGAGAATTAGTAGTTCTTTACACCAGTTCTAAAATTCTTAAATTGTATCATAGATCAAGAGCTTGAAGGGACCTTAGAATTACAAAGTCCAACTTCCTCATTTTGCATATGAAGAAACTGAGACCTATAAAGGTTAAATGACTTGCCTAAGATCACCCAGATGATGGTAGTATCACCCAGATGGTGATAAGAGCTGGGATTCGAATTTGAGTCCCACAACTGAGCTCAGTGTGTTTTCATCATACTTCTGATTGACATCTGCTTAGGCATTCCAAATCATAATGCTGTGGACCCAGTCTTCCCTATCTCCATGACAGTTGTCTTCAAGTATTTGAGGAGGAGGAATTATGTTTATTCTACTTGACCTCAAAGAGCAGAAGAAGGAGCAGTGGGTGGACGTTCCAGAGATTTAAAACATTGGTTTTTATTTTGGATTAATCAAATAAAACTTTTCTAAAAATTAGAGTGGTCGAGGAGCAGAATGGGGCAGCTAGGCAGCACAGTGGATAGAGTGTCAGGCCTGGAGTCAGGAAAACTCATCTTTTGAGTTCAAATCTGTCCTTAGACACCAACTAGCTGTGTGAACCTGGGCAAGTCACTTAACCCTGTCTGCCTTAGTTACTCATCTGAAAAATGAGCTGGAGAAGGAAATGGAAAACCACTCTAGTATCTCTGCCAAGAAAACTCCAAATGGGATCACAGAGAGTCATACACACAACTGAAAAAAAACGATTTCACAGCACAAAAGAACAGAACAAGCTGATTCATAGCAGTGAGTTTGCCATCACTGGAGGCCTTCAAGTAGAGAGATTCTATGGGCAAGAGTTTTTAACCTGGGATCCACAGATCACCAAGGAAACTGTAGGATTGTAAGGCCAATGAATTTGTTTTTTTTTAAAAAAACTTAATATCTGTATTCAATATAATTGGCTCCATGTGTGATGTTATATATGTTGTTTTTATGCATTTAAAAACATTCTTCTAAGATGGGAGTCCATAAGCTTTACCAGAGTGCCAAAGGGGTCTATGCCACACAAGAAAGATTGAGCCCTCATTCTACACACCACTTCCTAAGAATGTTTAGAGGACTTCCTGTTTGGGTAATGATTTTTAAATACAGGGCTTCTGGGTTCTCTTTCTAGCTCTGATATTCTATCAGTTATCTGCAGGGCTCAAAAGACAGAACTAGGGCCAACAGGTAGTGGTGATAGAGGAACAGATTTAGGCTTGATGAAGAAGAACTATTCAAAAGTGAAATGGAAAGCCTTGAGTGGTAGAGTCTCCCCATTACAAAAGCCATTTCATGAAAGGCTAGATGACCATGTGTCCAATATGTAGTAGAAGATTCTTGTTCAGATATGGATTGGACTCTTTGGCCTCTGAAGTGCCTTCTGATGCAGAATATTGGTGATTTCATGATTTGTGTCCATTACTCACAAGTAACTGGACTATTGCATTTTTCTTTTTTTTTTTTTACTATAGCCTTTCTGTGATGAGATGTAGACACAGACATAATATAATACAGAAACTGGTACTATAGGAGATATAGATGACAGAAAAAGAAAGATAGAAATAGAGACAGATACACAATATGCATACATATATGGACATATGTACGTACATATATGTGTATGTATACACACACTCATGCCCATATACCTATTTACAAATATCTATAGTTGCTTGTCACAGGGACCAAACCCTAGGATTCTAAACTTAACATGGTAATAAGGGCATCAGGATCAATGAATATGCTAACAATTCTATTTTGTCATCATTTACAGCATACATCAATACATAAATGAATCTGTAATCTTATTAATGTAGATATTCTCTCCATCAATATAAATAATAGCTAGCATTTTTAAATTTCCAAAGCATTTTATAAATGTTCTCTCAATTTATCTTTACAACAACCCTTGGGGATAGGTTTATATAATAATATTAAAACCAAAGACATATAAAGCTTTTAAGGTTTTCAAAATGTTTTAAAAATTATAATAATAGCTAAAATTTACATAGCACTTTCTATATGCAAGGGACTGTGATAAGTGCTTTAGAATTATTATCTCATTTGACCTTCACAACAGCCCTGAGAGATAGGTGCTATTATTATCCCTATTTTACAGAAGAGGAAACTGAGGTAGAAAGAGATTAAGTGAATTTCTTGGGCAGGGTCACAGCTAATGTGTCTGAGGTCAATTTAAACCCAAATCTTCTTGACTCTAAGTCCATTACTCTATGTACTGCCTTCACACTCATTTGCATAATATTAGAAAAGAAATACATTATGCTTTCAAAATGTGTGATCACTATAAAAACAAACAAAAAAACCCAACCATTGGGGCAGTTAGGTGGTGCAGTGAGTAGAGCACTGGCCCTGGAGTCAGGAGGACCTGAGTTCAAATCTATCCTCAGACACTTGACACATTTACTAGCTGTGTGACCTTGGGCAAGTCACTTAACCCCAATTGCCCTGCCTCCCCCTGCGCAAAAAAAAAACAACCAACCCTGACCCCTCTGTTCCTTTAGTCTCAGCTGTTCAGCCTTTTTCAATAGATCATCCCTCCTATAATTGTCTTAATCATAATGTATTTGAGTGGGAGCAACAGAGCCTACATCTACCTTTTCTCAATTATAAAATATTGATTTTAAACAAAGATTAAATTTCAGTTTGATTATAATTTGGTTGTTGTGGTGGATGTTGTGGTTGCTGTTGCAGGCCCTGAAGTTCTGGGCTTATGCATTATGGAATAATTTGATGAGATACGCAAAGATTAATCATTCAGAGAAAGATAGTAAAGTATAGAAGGTAGAGCCTTGAAGATCTGGGTTCACATAAATACCAGGCCCATGACTGGAAGCTATAGATAAATTAATACCCAGTGTATCTCTTAATTCCCTCCAGGGAGCGATCTCATTGGTCCCTGGAAGCTTATGGAAGGAGGAACTACATATGCATTAGTGTAGGAATTTCCATGCATGTTGAAAGTAATGAATATACTGAAGAAAATCACACCTCTACTTACACACACATCAAAATGGGGAGAACTTCTATCCTACTTTATGGCCAATTTATTTTTCAGTGATTCAATATCCTTTATTTGTGATATTTTAAATTATGACTAGGGCCTTGTTCGGCAGCATGTGGAAATAATGGCATAATCTAGGATGCTCATTATAAAGTGAGTTAATGGACAACTGTAAAGAATTCAGACTATCTGGAGAGGTATAATTTCCCATGCCAAATATGAGGACATAGATTTTGAACCATACCCATGAGCTTTCTCTTTTCATCCTCCATTTTTTAAGGACATTCTTATACAGAAGGGCCCGAGTTTGCTGACATATACTTATCTCTCTTTTACTCATTTTTTACCTGTTTGGGACAAAAAAAGAAGAAACAAATTTAGTGAGAAATAAGTTCAGTGGTGGCAGGGGTGTAGAAGTTCATGAAAAAGAAAAAATTGAGTCATATTTATACTAAAATAAAGTTGTTTACTCATCAACTTTTCTAAGACATTTCAGTACCTCAAATAGAGGGATTTCGCCAAACAGTTCCTTGAAAGCATTAATGAATTTGACATTTCCTCTAAAAATTTTATTTTTACCATAGGACATTTTATGTAAGATAAATTTAGATGGAGCACAAAGAATGGGAACAACAGCGATTTCCTTTTCCTCACTGTCAAAGAAGTCAATATTCACTAACTAGTCTGTCTCTCTCTCTCTTTCTCTCTCTCTCTCTCTCTCTCTCTCTCTCTCTCTCTCTCTCTCTCTGTCTCTGCCTGTTTCTGTCTGTCTCTGTCTCTATCTCTGTCTCTGTCTCTATCTCTGTCTCTCTCTCTCTGTCTCTCTCTGACTCTCTCTCTCTCTGTCTCTCTCTTTCTCTCTGTCTCTCTGTCTCTCCTTTACTTCTGATAGCTGTTGACTAAAGTTAAGCTTGAGTTAAGAAAAAAAATATTCTAACAATGTGGAAATTTACCTCAAAGTGGAATGGACTAGCTAGCTCAAAGGGGTTTCCTTTCACTGGAGGGCTTCAAAAAAAAAGCTGGATGACTACTTATCAGATAGGTTGTACAAGAGATTCCTCTGAAGGACTGAGTTGGACTAGATGGACACCCAAGTCTCTACCACTTCTGAGATTCAGTTCTGCTCAGCCCTAGAAGAAGGAAGTCATCCCACTATGGCAATTAAGTCATTTGCTCTCAACTGGGACCTGGCAAATTCTGGTGGTTCCCTTTCAACTGGGCCCTCAATGGTGAACAGAAGAAATGTTACTCTTCTTTGACTATCTCACCCTCTTCAGCAGTTGTTCTGAACCTTCTCCTTCTTTCCTCAGGCCCCTAGAGCCTCCTCCCATCCAGGCTTCTTTATCAAGCAGATGCCCTGGACTCCTTTTCTGAAAAAGGATCCATCCTTTCTCCCCTGCTCCATACCTCAAAATCTATCTTCACCCATTCCCTCCTCCTTCACTTCTAGCTCTAGAGAAGAAACTGACATTCCCCCTTCCATGGCTTACCTATGTCCTCCATCCTCTCCCCTCCTCTTTCCTCCAGGACCTTCCCCAACAAATAAATGTGTCTTTAAAACATTGTATATTATATATGTATGTATATATATTATATATGTATTGTATATATAATATGTATGTACATATGTGTGAGCCAATAGAAATATACATGCTATGATATATTTGTGTGCAAAATCTTCATTCTACTGGCTGCCAACAAACACCTGCTTGTCTGCTCAGATGTTGTTGTTCAGTCATGTTCAGTTGTGTCCAACTCTTTGTGACTCCATTTGGAATTTTCTTGGCAAAGATACTAGAGTGGTTTGCCATTTCCTTCTCCAGCTCATTTTGCAGATGAAGAAACTGAGGCAAACAGGGCTAAGGACTTGCCCAGAGTCACACAGTTACTAAGTGTCTGAGGCTGGATTTGAACTCAGGATGACTCATCTTCCTGACGCCAGGCCAAGGGCTCTATCCACTGCTCCACCTAGCTGCCCCTTGCTCAGGTGTACTGTACTCCATCCTTAAGAAATCTTCACTTGCCCCTCACAGTGCGCTCAAGCTATCATCCTCTATCCCTCCTCCTTTTGATTGCCAAACTCCTAGAAAGAAGCATCTACGCTACTGGCTAGCTCAACTTCTTCACTACCCACTCACTTTTCAGTCACTTGCAATCTGGCTCCTAGCCACACTACTCAACCGAAACTGCTTTCTCCAAAGTTACCAACGATCTCCTGACTGCTAAATGTAGTGGCTTTTTCTCAAGCCTCTTCTTCTTTGACCTCTCTGCAGCTTTTGATATCGTGGGGCACCACTCTTCTTCTGGACACCTTCTCCCCCTTTGGCTTCCTGACATCGTTCTCTCCTGGTTCTCCTACCCATCTGACTGTTCCTCAGTCTCCTCTGCTTGATCATCCTCTATCTCCTGTCCCATTAATGGGGGTGTTTTCTAGGCCTCTGTCCTAGGCTCTTTTCTCTCTCCTCTCTACATGGATTTTCTTGGATATCTCATCTGTTCCCATGAGTTCAAGGATCATATCCTCACAGATGACTCCCCATCAATATATCTAGCCCCAATCTCTCTTCCCCCCATCTCTCTCTCTTCTGTCTCTCTCTCTCATCTCTCTCTCTCATACCTCTCTCTCTCTCTCTCTCTCTCTCTCTCTCTCTCTCTGTGTGTGTCTCTCTCTCTGTCTCTCCCTGTTTCTGTCTGTCTCTGTCTCTGTCTCTATCTCTGTCTGTCTCTGTCTCTATCTCTGTCTCTCTCTCTCTTTCTCTCTCTCTCTGTCTCTCTGTCTCTGTCTCTGTCTGTCTGTCTCTCTCTCTCTCTCTCTCTCTCTCTCTCTCTCTCTTTCTCTCTCTCTCTTTCTCTCTGTCTCTCTATCTCTCCTTTACTTCTGATAGCTGTTGACTAAAGGAAAGAGAATAGTGAAATTCAAGTGGAATTTACTCAGTACCCTTCTGAATGTCCAGTAAGATCAAAGTACTCTGGGCTTTGTCAATTATTTCATAATTTAGTGTTGCAATGAATGAGGCAGAACTTGTGCTCTGAAAGAGCTAATTATCCTCCACAAGTATGTGTTCAAAGTTCCCAACATTTCCTCTGGGAACACATCAGGAGAACACATTTGCGTGAAAGCCAAAATAATGAATTCAGGTCATTTTACTTTAGAAGGTGGTTTCTATTTTAATGAGCTCCTATTCAGAGATTTTTTTATGTCTTTAGGTAGATATTCCTGAGCTGGACCTTACAGTCCTCTAAATTACATTAGCAATGACAAATCAGTTACCAGCTGAAGAGATAATAATGTCTGCTAGAAATAAAAACTCTATGACAAAAATTCTAAAAATTTCTCCTTTAGATTAAATGGATACTGCATATTCAAGGAATAATGATGGTCTACTCTCTAAATTTTTGTAGCATGATAATGAGAACCAGACATAGAAAAATTTCTACTTTTCTATCAATTTATCTATCTGTTATCTATCTATGTCTCTGTATAGACATCTATAGATAAACATCTGTCATCTGTCTCCCTATATATCCATCTGTCTGCCTGTGTCTATCATCTATCTATCTATTTCCCTAAATGTTCTGTGTAGAAAAAGTCTCTTTGGACCTCAGCAAACTCTCCTCCCAGTATCTTTAAATTCATGAGGAAGAAGCAACTTGGCCAAAAGTTTGCAAATCCTCCTTTTTTCGAATAGAAAGGTTAAAAAGACAAGATGAAAAGTAACCAGGAATAATGTCAAATTAGCTCAAATTTGAATTAATGTGCTTTGAACATAATCCTCTAAGGCTATTCATTAGCAAATCTCATCTTATCCCCATATTCTTCACACTCTTTGTCTGCATATGTTAAAATAAGAAGATAGAAATCAAAAAACTTTAGCTATTACATATATGTATATTATATGCCACATATTATATAAAATCCATATATTTTTGTCTACATGATAAAAAATTTCAAACCACTTAAAATTATAAACAATTTATTTTTACATTTTGTATTCAGAGATCTTATAATGAGTGGACTTAGGCTGAGAGCATTCATTCACTTAGTTGATTCCCTTTGTAGTACCTACTACCCCAAAACCAAGCATTACAGGCACTTTTATAAAATAAACAAAAGAAATGGAGATTAACTTACAGTCAGGAAAGCCAGAGTAAGGAATCCTGAAATACTTTTAATCCACCAGTCTCTTTAGATCTTGGAAGTTTCAAAGTCCTTTCCTTCACAAAATATTTTCATGTTTGCCCATATTGAATACTTCCTATTCTGATTGGATTTTGAAAGAGGTTAATATCTGATTTCAATCAAGCAGCCAAAGTGACGTAATTTGGGCTATGACTTTTGGACTGTGGTCCATTTTTTCTCCTCCTGTCATTTGCAGAGAGATAGCATTTACAGATGGTTGGCTGGACATAATATTCCACAAGAAAGACAAATACCACATTTGTTCTTTTGGCTCTCTAGTTTCTGAATAAGGGATAAATAGCCAAGTTAAGTACAGGAGGAAAAAATCAGAAGGTGGTGACCTCAATCTTAAAAAAAAAGTAAACATATAAGAGCAAATTTAAGTGGAAGCAAGATGAATAAGAAGGAAAATAAAGCAGTGATTTTAAAAATTCCATAAATCAAGGTAAAGAGTAATATATAAGAAGGCTCCATCTACAGGATCAGCTGCATCTGAAACAAATACTGCAAACCATAATAATAATAATAGGAGATTAAATGGCTTTAACTTTTCATATTTGCTTTACCTAATCTGTTTCTATGAGTTGCAACAATAAACCTGTGAATGGGCAGTGTTACTAACTAATAATTCACATTATTGCCATTTTATAGATGACAGGTGAATCTAAAGTGGCAAGGTGACTTACTCAAATTCATACACCAAAATTTGAACACCTATTCTTTCAACTGAAAAATCTAGAGCTCTTTTTATTATACTACTATTCAACTCTATATCCCACTTGCCACTTTACCACTTTCTGTTAAAGTGAATGAAGAGAAAATGTAAGAATTTCACACAGCTTGGTGTCGTTGTATGAAGTGGGAGGATTAACCCCTATGCTCCTTACTGCTCAATTTAACAGGAAATGTTAGCCTTCAGAGCATTAACATTTGATTTAAATAGAATGAATAGGGCTTCCAGTTATGGCAACATGAAAGATCTTAGCCAACCAAGGCCACCAAAAAAAAGTCTCAGCAAAAATATAGGACATCAGAGGAAATCAAGAAAACCAAAGAAAAGGAAAAATACCAATCAGTTCCTCCATCAGGTCCCAAAGATGAAAGGAAACTCTGAATAGGAATGTGAGGATTGGGGGCATCCAGTAAACTGATCCTGAAACCAGTGGGATTTTAGCTGAAGTCACAATAGAGGCAAGCCATAATGTGTTGTTGTATAGAGAGATGGCGGAAGGGCAGTTTGTTCATGACCACTTTCAGAGATCTGAAGCCAGTCCTCTTGTGTGGGCCACAGCTGGAGAAGTTAGCCAGTTCTTGGTCTTATTCCAAGAGATGGCTATTTGGATAGGGAAAGAAAAGGGATATATTTGGAAACAAATGTGACCTATTAACCAAAAAGATAAAAAATTTTAAAATATATTTAATATGGCTAAATAGTAAGACATAATTAGATAATTTGAAAAAGATGTGGATTTTTTTTTAGTTGACTCAATGAGTTGAGTCAAGCAGACTGACTTGACAGTCAAAACAAACCAATAAGAACGTGGATGGCATGAAAAGAGTAATAGTTTCCAGGGATGAGAAGGTGATAGTTACAAACCAGGGGTTGGATTTCTCTTTTTCAGAGTTCTTAGCCACAGCAGTGGTGGCACGCATGACTCAGGTATAGCCCTCGTTGTGAGCTTCCGGGCTGAACCTAGATGTTGATAACTATGAATTGTATTTGGTCCGTCTGTCGATGTTTGTAATTTGTTTGTATTTACTCCAAAGTTCAGGGTGCTGGCTTTTTCCCCTGAACTGAGTGGTATTTGTATGCTGAATTAAAGTAAACTTGTCAACCCCTTAACATTGCTTTTCCTGAGTAAAGCAGATGAAAAGAACCTCTTGCACCCCTGAATTTCATTTTTTAGATATCATCCCTTCATGTTCAACTTACCCTGTGATGTCTATGTATATGTGTGGACATCTGTCTGTCTCTGTGTCTGTGTATTCACTCCAACTACCTTAAAACTGAGAAGGGTCTCATGAGTTACAAATATCATCTTTCCATGTAGGAATGTAAAGAGTTCAACTTTAAGAAGTCCCTTATGATTTCTCTTTCCTGTTTACCTTTCCATGCTTCTCTTGATTCTTGTATTTGGAAGGCAAATTTTCTATTCAGCTCTGGTCATTTCATCAAGAATGCTTGAAAGTCCTCTATTTCATTGAATGTCTATTTTTCCCCCAAAAGATTATGTTCAGTTTTGCTAGACAGGTGATTCTTGGTTTTAATCCTAACTCCTTTGACCACTGGAATATCATATTTATTCAAAGCCTTTTGATCCCTTAAGGTAGAGGCTGCTAGACCTTGCCCTATCCTGATTGTGGTTCCACAGTACTCCAATTGTTTCTTTTTGGCTGCTTACAATATTTTCCCTCCTTGACCTGGGAACTCTGAAATTTGGCTACAATATTCCTAGGAATTTTCCTTTTGGGATCTTTTTCGAGAGGTGATTGGTGGATTTTTTCCACTTCTATTTTACCCTCTGGTTCTAGAATATCAGGTAGTTTTGCTTGATAATTTCTTGAAAGATGATATCTAGGCTCTTTTTTTGATCATGGCTTTTAGAGAGTCTAATAATTTAAAAATTATCTCTTCTGGATCTATTTGTCAGGTCAGCAATTTTTCCGATGAAATATTTCACATTGTCTTCTATTTTTTCATTATTTTGGTTCTGTTTTATAATTTCTTGATTTCTCATTAAGTCATTAGCTTCCATTTGCTTCATTCTAATTTTTACGAAATTATTTTCTTCAGTGAGGCTTTGGACCTCCTTTTCTATTTGACCAATTCTGCTTTTTAAGGCATTCTTTTCCTCATTGGCTTTTTGGACCTCTTTTGCCATTTGGGTTAGTCTGTTTTTAAGGTGTTATTTTCTGCAGTATTTTGGGGGTCTCCTTTATCAAGCTGTTGACTCATTTTTTAAATTGTAACTTTATCTTTTATTTTTATTTTACAATAGTCAGTTCCACAAGTTTTGGGGTTCCAAATTTTCTCTCCCTCCTTTTCCTTCCCCCCAAGATGGTATGTAATCCAATGTAGGCTCTACATATACCTTCACATTGAACTTATTTACATAATAGTCCAGTTGTAAAGAAGAATTATAACCAATGGAATGAATCACAAGAAAGAAGAAATGAAACCAAAAAAGAAGAAAAAAAAGAGAGCAAATAGATTGCCTCAATCTGCATTCAGACTCCATTATTTGTTCTCTGGATGTGCATAGCTTTTTCCATCATGAGTCTTTTGCAGCTGTCTTTGAACTTTGCATTGATGAGAGGAGCCAAGTCTATCAAAGTTTGTCCTTACAGATACCATGTGGCTGTAAATGTGTATAATGATATCCTGGTTCTGCTCCCCTCACTCAGCATCAGTTCATATATGTCTTTCCACGTTACAATGAAGTCCATCTGCTCCTCATTTCTTATAGCACAGTAGTATTCCACTACATTCATATGCCACAATTTGTTTAGCCATTCCCCAATTGATGGGTATCCCCTTGATTCCAATTCTTTGCCACCACAAAAAGAGCTGCTATAAATACTTTTGTACATATTGGTATGACTCATTTTTTATGATTTTCTTGCATCACTCTCATTTCTCTTCCCAATTTTTCCTCTGCTTCTCTTACTTGATTTTCAAAATCCTTTTTGAGTTCTACCATGGCCTGCAACCAATTCATATTTTTTCTTGGAAGCTTTGGATGTAGGAGCTTTGACTTTGTTGTCTTCTTCTGGTTGTATGTTTTGATCTTCTTTATCACCAAATTAAGATTCTATAGTCTGGATTATTTACACTGTTTGCTCATTTTCCCAACCACTTACTTGACTTTTGAGTTCTTTGTCAAGGTAGGACTCTGCTTCCAGTGTGGAAAATGCACTGTTCCAAGCTTCAAGAGGAACCGCACAGCTGTTTTCAGAGATACTTCTAAGCACCCTTAAATTTTCAGTTCTCCTAAAGTGGTATGACCAAAGGAAAGATGTTTCCTCCTCTCCTAGCCTGTGCTCTGGCCTGTGAGTGACCACAAGCACTCTTTTCTGCCTTGGAACTGTGAGGAGGATTCCCTCTCCACAGCCACCACAAGCTCTGCCACACCAGTGTTCCCCCTCACCCCAGGGCCACCACCTAGGATTGCAACCCAGATCCAAGCAGGTCAAAGCAAGAGAATCCTGCCTCAGTGCCAGCCCTGCAACTCCCCTCTGATTAGCTGCTAGATCCCCCCACTGTCTATGGGTCTGGACCTCTGGAAGCTACTGCTGCTGCTTCTGCTGCTACTATTACTGCCACCATAGCTGCCACCTCCACCTCCCCAGCTAGAGGCTGGAGCCAGACTGTGCTCACCTCTCACCCAGGACAGACAGAGTTTTCCCACTTACCTTCTACATTGTCTTTGGCCTTTGTGAGTTGAGAAATCTGGAAACTCCCACAGCTGCCACTGATTCACTCTCCTGAGGACTGCTCCAGCCTCATCTGTCCCAGCAGGGCCCATGCTGGACCGTGCTCTACTCCCAGCCAAGTGTGATAGACCTTTCCTGTCAACCTTCCAGGTTGTCTTGGGCTGGAGATTTGTTTCACTCTGTCATTTTGTGGGTTCTATGGCTCTAGAATTTATTTAGAGTCTTTTTTTACAGGTATTTGGGCTTAAGTAAGTCCCTGCCTTTACTCTGCTGTTTTGACTCTGCCCCTCTTTCCTTTTTCTTTTCCCTAATCTATCCTTTTTTCTATCCCTTTTCTTTCTTATTTAATATCATCAAAACATAATTAAACCATTAAACCATTCCTGGATTTAAGACAAGGGTGTCTTATTTGATTCCTTCCACGATGCCTCATGTTAGGATTCAGAGAGGACCATTATACCATCTCTCCCTAATAGAATGTAAACACTCATTGTTTCATCCCACAGCTAGGTCATACAATGGAGAGTGCTGAGTCTAAAGTCAGGATGACCTGGTTCTAAATCTAGAACTCAGGTACCAACTAGCTATGTGACCTTAAGCAAGTCACTTAACCTTTTCTCCCTCAATTTTCTTATCTATATAATAGGGATAATAATAATACCTACCTCCCAGGGTTGTTGTGAGAAGAAAATGAGTTAATATTTACTAACCACTTGAAAACTTTGAAGGTCAATATAAATGCTGGTTATTACTATTACTATTAATATCATTTCACCCCTTATGATTGCTCTATCATATTTACCTTTTTTATTTTGCTTTGCTCATGTATTATTATTTCACTGGTCTTTTCATCAAGATTGCTTGGACATCTTCCATTTCATTAAAGATGCATTTTCTCCCCTGTTGGATTGCATTCAATTTTTCTGGGCAAGTTATTATTAGTTGTAAGATATTTTGCCTTTTGAACTCTGCTCTCTGCTAAATGTTGTGCGATCCTGACTGGTCCTCCTCATTTCTTGAATTCTTTCTTTCTAGCTATTTTTAATATTTGTTCTTTATCCCAGAAGCTCTGGATTTGGGCTGTAATGTTCTTGGATCCCTTATTTTGGAAATTCTTTCTAGGCATGATTAAAGGATTCTTCCTATTTTAATTTCCTGTTCTGACTTGAAGAAATCTGGACAGTTATTTTTGGAAAATTATTTTTGAAACATAAATAGTAGGCTTTCTTTGTTGTTGTCCTTAGGGCTTTCAGGTAGTCCAATAATGCTAAGATTATCCCTCATTAATCTAACGTTCAGGTCAGTAAATTTTTATGTGAGATTTTTGTCATTCAGTCATTTTCCAGTTGTGTCCTACTCTTTGTGACCCCAATTGGGTTTTTTTCTTTTTAGTAAAGCTACTGGAGTGGTTTGCCATTTCCTTCTCCAGCTCATTTTACATATGATAAAACTGAGGCAAACAGGGTTAAGTGATTTGTGCAAGGTCACAGCTAGTGAGTGTATGAGGCCAGATTTGAACTCATGAAGATGAGTCTTCTCATCTCCTACACTGGTACTCATTCCACTACATCACCTATATTTTGTATTTTATTTTTCATACAATATTTACCTCTTTTGTTTTTATAATACCAAAATTTCTTTTAGTATTCCTCCATTATTATCTAAAAAAATAAAATCAAATTAATGGATAAGAGAGGAATATATTGAGAGAGGGAGAAAGTGAGAGATAGAATGGGGTAAATTATCTTGCTTAAAAGTGGCAAGAAAAAGCAGTTCTGTAGGAAGGGAAGAGGGGGCAGGTGAGGGGTAATGAGTGAATCTTGCTCTCATTGGATTTGATCTGAGGAGGGAATACCATACACACTCAATTGGGTATCTTACCCCACAGAAAAGAAAGAGGGAGGAGATAAAAAAGGGGGGATGACAGAAGGGAGGGCAGATGGGGGAGGAAGTAATCAAAAGCAAACACTTTCAAAAAGGGACAGGGTCAAGGGAGAAAACTGAATAAAGGGGGATAGGATAGGAAGGAGCAAAATATAGTTAGTCTTTCACAACATGAGTATCATGGAAGAGTTTTACATAATGATACACATGCGGCCTATGTTGAATTGCTTGCCTTCTTAGACAGGGTAGGTGGGGAGGGAAGAGGGGAGAGAATTTGGAACCCAAAATTTTAAAAGCAGATGTTCAACAGAAAAGTTTTTGCATGCAACTAGGAAATAAGATACACAGGCAAGGGGGCATAGAAATCTATCTTGCCCTACAAGAAAGTAAGGGGAAAAGATGATGGGATGGAGTGGGGTGACAGAAGGGAGGGCTGACTGGGGAATGGGGCAATCAAAATATATGCCATCTTGGAGTGGAGAGGAAGGTAGAAATGGGGAGAAAATTTGTAATTCAAACTCTTGTGAAAATCAATGCTGAAAGCTAAAAATATTAAATAAATATAAAAAAGAAAGAAAAGAAAGGAAGGAAGGAAGGAAGAGAAAGAAAGAAAGAAATAGAGATACACTTCCCTCTTTGAACCACTTCAAAGTGAGGTTCAAGTGTTGCCCACTCTCCACCCACCCAAACCCATTTTCCCCTCCATTGTAATAACTTTTTTGCATGCTTCATTTACATGAGATAATTTTCCTCATTCTTTCTCTCCCTTCCTCCTCTCCCAGTGCATCTCTCTCTCACCTTTCCATTTTTTTAGATGATCTTAATATAATAGACTAACACCAATGCCCTCTATGTATACTCTTTCTAACTTCCCTAATAATGATAAAATTCTTAGGAGTTACATGTATCAGTTTCCCACATAGGGAGTCCCTAATGATTTCTCTTCCATGTCTACCTTTCAGTGCTTCTCTTGAGACTTACATTTGAGTGCCAATTTTTTCATTCAGCTCTCATCTTTTCATCATGAATGTTTAAAAATCCTCTATTTCATTAAATATCAATTTTCCATTGTAGATTTATACTCAGTTTTGTTGGGTGGTAGTTTTTGGTTTTAAATCCTCACTCTTTTGTCTTCTTTAATATCATACTCCAAGCCCTCCACTCCTTTAATGTGGTAGCTGCTAAATCTTCTGTGATCTTGACTGTGGCTCCATAGTATTTCTATGGTTTCTTCCTCACTGCTTGCAATATTTTCTCCTTGACCTGGGAGCTCTAGAATTTGGTTATAATATTCTTGGGAGTTTACATTTTGAGAATTCTTTTAGGAGATGACTGGTAGACTCTTTCCATTTCTATTTGACTCCCAGATTCTAAGCAATTAGAGCATTTTTCCTTGATAATTGCTTGAAAGATGATGCCTTGGCTATTCTTTTTATCATACTTTCAGGTAGTCTAATCAATTTTAAATCATCTCTCCTTGACCTATTTTCCAGGTCAGTTCGTTTTCTAGTGAGATGTTTGCATTTTCTTCTATTTTTTCAGTCTTTTGATTTGATTTGATTTTTTTCTTGACATCTCATTGTATCAATAGCTTCCACTTGACCAATTCTAATTTTTAGGGGTTTATTTTTCTTCAGTGATGTTTTACACCATTTCCCCAAGCTATTAATTCTCATTTCATAATTTTCTTGCAATGCTCTCATTTCTTTACCCAATTGTTCTTCTACCACTCTTGTTTGATTTTTAAAGTCATTTTTGCTCTTTGTAGGCTCTCTTTAGCTTTTCTAATAATTCTTGTTGAGCTCAAGTTCAATCTGAAATTTTCTTTGAGGTTTTGCTTGTAGATGTTTTCAACTCATTATCTTTCTGAGTTTGTGTCTTGAGCTTCCCTATCACCACAGAAACTTTTTATATTCAGATTCTTTTTTGTTGTTTGCTCATTTTCCAGCCTATAGCTTGACTTCGGACTTTTTGTTAGACTTAGGTTCTGCTCACCCCTTGGGATGCAGGGGGCAAGAATGGCTAGCCTGAACTTCTGTGGCTAGATGTGTAGGCATGTAGGTTTTTTACGTTTCTCAGGATGTATGATCTGGGGAGCATTCTGGTCACTATCCTCCTGGTCTGTGCTCTGGTCCTTATCCAAGTAGGCCCTCTGTTGCCTTGCAACCACAGATCATAATTGTTCCACTTCACCCTGGAACTGCAACCAATAACTGGGTATTTGGAAAAAGAGCTGCCAAATGGCAGCCAATCCTGTGCCAGCAGAAGGATCTCCTGTAATATCTTTCTGATTAGACATTTAGTCCCCTTACCATCCTTAAGTGTCAAGCTCTCATGATGCTACCACTGCCACTGGCTGCCAAGGCTATTGCTGCTGTCATCACCTACAGACCCTACAGCAAGTCCATGTTCCCAGGCAACCTTCATTATTCTCTTTCTTTTCTCTGACGCTGTCCTGAAATGGAAAAATGAGCTACCATGACATTTTTTGTTCTGTTCCTCAGACTTTGGTGTGACATGTTTTTTAAAAGTTATTTAAAGGATTGGGTTTGGAGAGCTCAGCAGAAATGCTCCATTCACTCCTCTATCTTGGCACCACCTCTGGAGTAGTACATTCTAAAAGTAAGAAACTTAAGATGCAATCCATGATTTTTATTGATTACTTTTGTTTTCACATACCTTGGCTTTTCCTCAGTATCTCTCACCTGCTCTCTACCAGGGAACCATCCCTTATAATAAATAATTTTTAATGAAAAGAAAAAAAAGAGAAGAAAAAAATTCTGCAAAACCAACTAATATATTTAAAATCTGACAATATATGCAATGTTACACAATTGTGTGATACTCCCTTCTAAACACACACATATACAGACACACATACACCTTTGCAGAAGAATGTAAAGCAAAAGAAATTAAACTAAAAAATAGTCAAATAGAAGATTAAGTTATTCCTATTTGCTGATGATATGATCGTTTACTTAGAGAGCCCCAAGGAATCAGCAGAGATACTTACTGAGACAATAGCCTTAGCGAAGTTGCAGGCTGCAAAACAATACCACAAAAATCAAGAGTTTTTCTATATGAATATCACAAAATCCAAGAGACAGAAATAGAAAAAGAAATCTTTTTAAAAACCACAAAGTTAAAAAAATAACAACCAAACAATATATATGGGACTGTTATACCAAAGAGCACAAAATAGTTATATCCATTCAATTATAAAATGTTCCCTAAAAGGAAAAAATAGTAATAATTTAAATAGCTGTAGGAATAGTCAGTGCTCATGCCTAGTCCATTTCATCATAAAAAATGACTTTACTACCTAAATTAATTTACAGTTTTATTGCTAAACTAATCAAGCTAACAAAGAATCAAAGAGATACTATATAGACAATGATTTTAAAATATAGAAAAAAAAATCATTTGGAAAAACAAAAGATGTAGAATATCAAAGAAAATAATGAAAAAGCATATGAAAGGCACTTCCAGACCTTAAACTATATTAGAAAGCAATAATTATCAAAACAATTTGGTAAGTAGCTCAATGGCACAGCTCAATGGCACATAAGAGAGAACTAGAGACAACTGAACTCAATAACCCAGTATCAAAATCAAAATAACTTAGGAAAGAACTTCCTATTTGATAATAAGTCATGAGAATTGTTAAAAATAAAAACATCCAAAGCTACATAATTATCTCAACAGATACAGGGAGGTGTGTGTGGGGAAGCCCTTGGCATGGTATAATGCTTAATTTAATAGAAACACTACACAAATTTGGTAAAAATCCTTTCCCTATAGGCATAGAGGGGCAGTCTTTAAAAGTATATCATAAAAGTTGTCTATCTAAAGCCAAAAGCAAACCTCATATGCAATAGGGATACACTAGAACCTTTTTCAAATAATCAAAATAAAGTAAGGATGTTCTCTCTCTCTCTCTCTCTCTCTCTCTCTCTAGATAGATAGATAGATAGATATAGATATGTAATCCTAGAAATGTTAATAATAGCAATCAGATAAGAGAAAGAAATTTAAAAGTTATACAGATAGATTAAACAGTGTTAAAATTAGTACCTTATTGATATGATAGTCAACTTGGAAAATGCTAGGAAGTCAGAGAGTAATTGAGTCAATGGCTTCAGCAAAGATGCATACATAAACCTTGAAAAACCAACAATATTTTAGAGTTAATGAACATGGAAATTGAACACTTGTGGATGATAGCAAAATGAAAGTTATGATCATCTCTACATGTACTGAAGAGAATGGAGGAAACAGTAATGGGAAATTAGTAGACTGAAGAACCTGGAAGTTAGGAGAGTCGAGGAAATATTACGTAGGTTGATATCCTCTAGAATAATTGCAGGAGTTGTGAAGAGAAAAACTTGAGGTCAGACATTAAAGACATTGAAAAAGGAAGGAAGACTTATGAGTGAATAGATTAGAGATACCAGGATCTAATGCTGTGATTGAATTGGGCAGCATAATCCTCAAAGGAGATGTTTGTTGTTATGCCTGTGGTAGAAGGAGAGTAAGTAAGAGCAAAGGAAGCAATGAATATTGTAATTCTCTCAGTCAGAGGAATGAGTGAAAGTCAAATCAGTATTAGAAAGAAATCCAGTGTCATTAAGACGGAGCCAGGTTTCAATGAGTGCCAGAGGATGAAAGAAGTGAGATAGGAAAAGAATTCAGAGAAGTATCGGAAGACATATAAAATGATTAGAAGTGAAGTAAGCAGCAATCACCAAAACTACTTGGTACTGGCTAAGAAATAGAGTGGTGGATCAGTGGAATAGGTTAGGTACTATAACAACAATGTAGTTGCAGCTGCTGTGGAGGTATAAGACCAACAACACCAGCACACAAGAGGGCTACTAGCACAGGTCCTTTGATCTGCTTTTCTAAGGAAAGCAACTTTAAAGGGTTTACAATATCACTTTAATTAAACATACATATATCATTCACTTAGTTCAGAGGAAAAACTCAGCACCTTGAACTTCAGGGAAAACACAAACAGAAATTACAAGCAGAAATTATATGAACATAGCAAATAACACAAATCGGCAGACAGGGCGTCTGTCTGTCCATAGCAATAAATACGTAGTTACCAGAGAGAGAAGCACCAACACAGCTAGGTTTTCACAGCTAGGGGACTCCTTAACGGCTACCCAGAGTCTCATCTGGTAAAATCACAGGAATATCTTTCCAAAGAATGAACCCCCAAAGCAAAATGCTCACTTCAGAGTTATGCTGCTTCAGGGTCAGAGATCGTCACAACCATGTGTTTCAAATTCAGGTGATCAAAGACTCTTGATTGAAACAAAGGCAAGACTCAGCCAAAGGTACTTGATTGCCTTAGTGCTGAGAAGCATTCCAAAATAAAAAAACAGTGAAAAGTCCCACCTTGCTTGCCATTACACAAGACACAGTAGTTAATGACTAATCTACTGTTTGAAAAACCCAAAGAGTCCAGCTTCTGGGATAAGAACTTAGTATTTCACAAAAACTGCTAGAAAAACTGGAAAATAGTATGGCAGAAACTGGGCATAGACCAATATCTTACACCATATACCAAAATAAGGTCAAAATGGGTTCATAATTTAGATATAAAGGCTGATGCTATAAGCCATCTGGGAGAGCAAGGAACAGTTTGCCTATCAGATTTATGTAGAATAGAAAAATGTATGACCAAACAAGAGATAGAGAACATTACAAAAGGCAAAATGGATAAGTTTGATTACGTTAAATTGAAAAGTTTTGTACAAACAAAGCCAATGCAACTAAGATTAGGAGGGAAGCAGAAAACTGGGAAAGAATTTTTGCATCCAATGTCTCTGACAAAGGCCTCGTTTCTAAAATATAGAGAACTGAGTCAAATTTATAAGAATACAAGTCATTTCCCAATTAACAAATGGTCAAAGGATATGAACAGGCAATTTTCAAAGAAGAAATTAAAGATATCTATAGTCATATGAAAAATGTTCTAAATCACTATTGATTAGAGAAATGCAAATCAAAACAACTCTTAGGTACCACATCACACCTGTAAGATTGGCTAACATGACAAAACAGGAAAATTATAAATGCTGGAGAAGTGTGGGAAAATTGGAACACTAATGCATTATTGGTGGAGTTGTGAACTGATCCAAGCACTCTGGAGAGCAATTTGGAACTCTGCCCAAAGGGCTATAAAAATGTACATACCTTTTGACCCAGCAATACCAATTCTAGGGCTGTATCCCAAAGAGATCATACAAATGGGAGAAAGACCCACATGTGTAAAAATATTTGTAGCAGCTCTTTTTGTGATGGCAAAGAATTGGAAATTGAGTGGATGCCTATCAACTGGGGAATGGCTGGACAAGTTGTGGTATATGAATGTAATGGAATACTATTGTGCTATAAGCAATGATGAGCTGGGAGACTTCAGAAAAACCTGGAAAGACATATATGGACTGATGCTCAGTGAGGGGCACGAAACCAAGAGAACATTGTACACAGTCACAGCCACATTGTGTGATGGTTAACTTTGATAGACTTGGCTCTTCTGAGCAATGCAAGGTTCTAAGACAACTCCAAAAGACTCATGATGGAAAATGCTATCCATATCCGGAGAAAGAACTGTGGAGTCTAAATGCAGACTGAAGCAAACTATTTGCTCTCTCTTTTTTGTTTTGTTTCTTCTTTCTCATGGTTCATTCCTTTGTTTATAATTCTTCTTTGCAACATGACGAATGTGAAAATATGTTTAATGTGAATGTATATGTAGAGCTTATATCAGATTGCACACTATCTTGGGGAATGGGGGAGGGGGAAGAGAGGTAAGGGGAGAAAAATTGGAACTCAATTGGAACTCAAAAGCTTGTGGAATTGAATGTTGTAACCAAAATAATTAATTAATTAATTTAAAAGGAAATTAAAAAAAAAAGTGAAGTAACCAGAGTGAGGAAAACAGACGACTACGGTAATCTAAGCCAAAAGAACATGAATGAGAAACAGAACATTTGAATTATAATGAACAAGTTTAACCATAAAGAATAGATGAGAAAAAGCATCCCCCTCACTTCATTGAAGAAATTAGGGCTTACAGATGTGAAATACTACGTACACTGTCAGACATAGCTAATGTGCTGGTTGCTTTGTAGAAATACCTTTTCATTCTTTTTGAAAAAAAATGTTTGTTAAAAAGGCTATCTTGCTGACTAGCAGATTTGGCAAGGATATATCTAGAGATTTATGTATTATAATAACAGAGCATTGATAATGTTAAAAATAATAACAAAGTTCCATTTTCAAACCTTGTCTATTAAGACTTCAGCTCATATGACTTAAATGAATTTCTCCAAATACATCAATTGACTAATTTCAATTTATTGTTTATCTTTATCCATGTCCACAAACCTTACAGGAAATTCAAAAATTCAGTTATTCATGCAGAAATTTTTGTCCATCAAATATCTTGATATTTATTGTCATCAGAATGATTTGTTTTTAGTTTTCCCTTAGTTACTTCATCTGAGTGGACATGACCCAATTTCATGTATTTATTTAACAATCATTTGTGCAAGTTCCCACTATAGAAAAGGCAAAGTGAGAGGAGTCATAATTAAATTATGCAAACAGGAGAAAAAGAAGTTATGAAAGAATCAGGGAAGCTGGAGCATGAAATCTAGAAACAATATGAATTCATTCATTTTTCTTTGAATTATCCAAGAAAACAGCTGGAATTTCTTTAGTTTTCTCTACATGATGTTTTCAATGTTTACATCCTTTGAACAATTCCTACCAAGAATGATTTTTGAAAAGGATTAAAGTCCTAGTTTAGTTAGGCTGCCAAGATCATGCAATTCACATAATTAGTTTGGGGTTCTTTCCCCTTTCATTCTCCATTGGTCAGTGAAGAGGGAGTAATTATTCATGGTTGGCTGTGTGTGTCATTCTCTAAGGAATAATCTTGCAAAGACAAATACCACATTTGTCCCTTTGGCACCCTACTTCCTACAATAAGAGGGAAGTGGCCAAATTTTAAAACCACAGAAAATTATTACCACAGCCCATTTTTTAAACAACAACAAAAGCAGCCAAGCTAAACATTAGCAGATTTAAACAAAAGAAAGATGAACAAAAAGAGAGAGAAAACAATTAATAAATCTATAATTCAATGAAAAGATAATTTATAAGGGAGTCATTTAAGGGTTTGACTTCAACTCAGATAAGTGTTATAAATAAAATGATGAATGGAAATAATCATTTATTAAGTTTTTACTATGTGCCAGGCACTGCGTTAAACATGCAAAGGATATTATCTCATTTGATCCACACAATAATAGGTTATATTAGTATTTGTATTTTGCAGTTGAAGAAACTGAAGCAGACAGCAATTGAGAGATTCATTCAGAGTCATGCAGCTAGTAAGTGTCTGAGGCTGGATGTGACCTCAGATCTTTCTGACTCCAGGACAGTATTCTATCTGCAACACCACTTTTATAATGCTTTAGGATTTGCAGAGTGCTTAAGTTATCATATTTGATTTCCACAATTAAGCAAAGAGTCAATTACTCCTTCCCTAATCTCCAAAGATGGCAAATGTGGAAAGAAGTAATTTTCCACAAAGAAACACATGAAAACCCAGTCATCAATGCTCCTCTCAATATCAAAACTAAATGGCAGGCTAGCCATAGCTAATTCTCTTTCTAAATATTCACAAAGTACATTTAGCCACATTAGCCATTATAATTGCAAATTAGCCATTATAATTATTTGATTAAGGCATAGATTTTGAAACATGTAGTGACTTCTAAATTAACATAATAAGCAGTGAAAAAATAATTCAAATCTAAGACAATGCTATGTAGAAAAAGCATTGAGTCTGAGCATACTCTCCCCAGAGATTGAGGTGGTAAAGGGGATAGTGTGCCCACCAAGTCTCAGGGAGCAAATGGTTCTCCTTTTCTTCTTATGACATCTTTGAAATAAATATCCTTTTGCAAAATCTAGTTGATGTTAGTTGGTTAAATGGAATTGGGTTGCTAGATGCTGGTAGTTAATAGTGGGAAAAAACATATCCACAGTGAAGACAGAGATCAATAACATTAGGTTAGATCAACCACTCAGAATTACCTCTAGAACTCTCAAAGGAGATAAAGCCAGCCAAGCTCTAGGATAGTGAGACCAGAAATACTCAGCACAATGAATGAAGTATGTCCTTTAGCAACTAACAAGGGATGATAAAGAGAAATGATATATTTGGACTAATAGAAGTAGAACAAGAAGACTGCAGCCATTTTGCATGGACCAGTACAGGGAGTTTCCATTGACTGAACCTTAAATAGTCATTCAAAAGGGAAGAAAGGGATAATAGAAGGATGGAAGAAAGTAAAAAAAATATTTTGCTAATTTCTCAAGATGCATAAGGGTATACACTGTGCTATTCCTAAAGAGTTCCCTGTTCTCCTTTCTTCCCTATCTCCTATCATTCAGAAGCCTTCTGCCATTATATCATTCTTCACTCCTATCTCACATAATAAAGTGACCTTACTCCCTACCAAGGCTTAATTGCTTGAACAATTCTATTCTATCCCAACTCCTCCAATGGATTGCCACCATTATCATCCCCTCTCTATCATTTATTTTCAATCTCTCTGTGTCTATTGTCTCCTTCTCTATTGCCTACAAACATGCCCATGTCTCTCCCATCCTCAAAATACCTCACTTGATCTTTTCACCCCTGTTAATCAGCATCCTAAATCTTTTCTGCGTTTTGCAACCAAATTCTTTGAAACGATCACCTGCAATAGGTTCTTCCACTTTTTCTGCTCTCATTCTTTTCTTAATCCCTCACAATCTGGCTTCTGACTTCATCATTCCCGCAAAACTTCTCTCTACAAAGTTAGCAATGATCTCTTTGTTCCCAAATCTAATTTCTCAATTCTAATTCTTCTTGACTGCAACTTTTCACATTGTCAGTCATCTCCTTCTCCTTGATACTCTTTTTCTTCTAGGTTTTTGGTATACCACCCTCTCCTGGTTCTCCTCCTACCTATTTGACTACTCCCTCTCAGTCTTCTTTGCTAGATCCTCATTCAGATCATGCCATCTAACTTTGAGTGTCCTATAGAGTTCTTTCCCAGTGTCTTCTTCTCTTCTCCTTCTGTACTACTTCACTTGGTGATTTCATCAGCTCTCACAGATTTAATTGCCATCTCTATGCAGATGATTCTCTGATCTATCTATCCTTCCCTAACCTCTCTGCTGACCCTCCAATCTCATGTCTCCAACTGCCTTTAAGACATGATGTCCAATAGATATCTTAAATTCAACATGTCCAAACCCCAAATCATTATCTTTTCCCCCAAACCTGTCCTCTTCCTACCCTTCTGATTATTGTAGAGGACAATACCATCATCCCAGTCCTTCAGGTTCCCAACATAGATGCCATACTCAGCTCTCTTTACACTATCATATCCAATCTGTTGCCAAGAAAATTTGACATCATTTTTGCGACATCTTTCAAATTCACTCTCTCCTCTGACATTACCATCACCTCATGCCGGGAGGATTAAAATAGTTTGATAGTGAGTCTGCCTTCCTCAAGTCTCTCCTCTCTCCAATTCATCCTCTATTCAGCCACAAAAGTGATTTTCCTGAAGAACAGTTCTAACTATGGTACGTTCCTTTTCTATAAACTCTAGTAGCAAGGGCAGAGCCAAGATGGCAGAGTAAAACCTGGGACTTCCTTGAGCTCTCACCCAAGACCCTCCAAATCCCTGTAAAAAATGACTCTAAACAAGTTCTAGAGCTACAAAATGACAGAGTGAAACAAATCTCCAGCCAGGAAGAGTCTATCACACTAGGCTAGGAGTGGAGAGCAGTCCAACATGGGCCACACTGGCACAGATGGGGCTGGAGCAGGCCTCAGGGGATTGAATCACTGGCAGCTGTGGCAATTTCCAGACTTCTCAACCCACAAGTGCCAAAGACAAAGTAGAAGGTCAGTGGGGAAACTCCTCTCAGACCTGGGTAAGAGAAGAGTGTAGTATGGCCCGAGCTCCAGGGCACCAGAGGTGGTAGCAGCAGCAGAGGTGCTAGTGGCAGCAGCAGAGATGGTAGCAGCAGCAGCAGCAGTAGCAATGGCTCCTTCCAAAGCTCCAGGCCCACAAATGGTGGGGGGATCAAGCAGCTGACCAGAGGGGCATTGAAGGGATCTCTTTGCTGGCAGTAAAGCAGGATTCTCTTGCTTTGCCCTCTTTGCAGTCCTGGGTAGCAGTCCTGGGATGAGGAGGAGCACTGGCATTGCAGAGCTTGTGGCAACTGTGGAGAGGGAATCCTCCTCACAGTTGTAAGGCAGAAAAGAGTGCTTGTGTTCACTTACAGACCAGAGCACAGGCTAGGAGAAGAGTAAACACCTCTCCTTTGATCATATCACCTTAGAAGAACTGAAAATTTACAGGTGCCTAGAAGTGTCTCTGACAACAGCTGCACAAAACCCCTGCACTTGGGACAGAGCACACTCTACTCTGGATGCAGAGTCCTACCTTCACAAATAATTCAAAAGTCAAGTATTAGGCTGGGAAAATAAGCAAACAGTGTAAAAAAATCAGACTATAGAATCTTGCTTTGGTGACAAGAAAGATCAAAACATACAACCAGAAGAATATAACAAAGTCAAAGCTCTGACATCCAAAACTTCCAAGAAAAACATGAATTTGTCTCAGGCCATGGAAGAGCTCAAAAAAGATTTTGAAAATCAAGTAGGAGAAGTAGAGGAATAAATGGGAAGAGAAATAAGAGGGATACCAGAAAATCATGAAAAATGAGTCAACGGCTTGCTAAAGGAGACCACCCCAAAATACTGAAGAAAATAGCACCTTAAAAAGCAGACTAACCCAAACAGCAAAAGAGGACCAAAAAGCCAATAAGGAGAAGAATGCCAAATGGAAAAGGAGGTCCAAAAGCTCACTGAAGAAAATAATTCCTTAAAAATTAGAATGGAGCAAGTGGAAGCTAATGACTTAATGAGAAATCAAGAAAGTATAAAACAGTACCAAAAGAATGAAAAAATAGAAGACTATGTGAAATATCTCATTGGAAAAACAACTGACCTGCAAAATAGATGTAGGAGAGATAATTTTAAAATTATTGGACTACCTGAAAGCCATAGTCAAAAAAGAGCCTAGACATCATCTTTCAAGAAATTATCAAAGAAAACTGCCTGATATTCTAGAACCAGAGGGTAAAATAGAATTGGACAGAATCTACCAATTGCCTCTTAAAAAAGATCTCAAAAAGAAAACTCCTAGGAATATTGTAGCCAAATTCCAGAGTTCCCGGGTCAAGGAGAAAATATCGTAAGCAGCCAGAAAGAAACAATTGTAGTATAGTGGTAATACAATCAGGATAATACAAGATCTAGAAGGTTCTACATTAAGGGATTGAAGGATCATATCCCAGAGGTCAAAGGAGCTAGGATTAAAACCAAGAATCACCTACCCAGCAAAACTGAGTATAATACTTCAGGGAAAAAATGGATATTTGATGAAATAGATGACTTTCAAGCATTCTTGATGAAAAGAACCAGAGCTGAACAGAAAATTTGCCTTTCAAATACAAGAATCAAGAGAAGCATGAAAAGGTAAACAAGAAAAAGAAAACATAAGGGACTTCTTAAAGTTAAGGTGTTTACATTCCTACCTGGAAAGATGATATTTGTAATGGAAGAGGCTTTTCTTAGTATTAGGGTAGTTGAAGGGAATATATATGTATGTGTATATATATATACACACACACACACACACACACACACACGCATGTACACATAAGTGTGTATGTATGTATGTATGTGTGTATGTATATATGTATGTATGTATATACAGACAGAGGGCACAGGGTGAGTTGAATGTGAAGGGATGATTTCTAAAAACTAAAATTAAGGGGCAAGAGAGGAATATATTGGGAGAAGGAGAAAGGGAAAGATAGAATAGGCTAAATTATCCTACATAAAGAGGCAAGAAAAAGCTGTTACAATGGAGGGGAAGAGGGGGGAGGTGAAAGGGAATGAGTCAACCTTACTCTCATCCTATTTGGCTTTAGGAGGGAATAGCATACATGCTCATTGGGTATCTTACCCTACAGGCATTAATCTCTGATAGCAGAAATTAGATCAGTATAACTGAGCAAACATCAAACACCTAAAAAGATGAGGTGGCTTGGTATATAGGAGTGCCTTGAGTGCTTAGGGAAAAAAAATTCATAAAATTACTCAAAAGTGAGTTCATGTAACCCAACCTAATTCTCCCAGAATTACTTGCAGAATATCCAGAACAAGTAAACATTTAAACCTCTGCTCAAAAACCTTCATTGGTAGGAACCCGGCAAACTTTTTAGATACCTGTAGTGTTAATGTGATCAAAGATCTTCCCCACTAGTTCAGTAGGCCTCAGGTGGGGTAGGTGGGAAAGCTTGATTGTATCTTTGTTTGTACGTAGGCCTAAAGCCTCTACTTACCAGCTACTAAGCTGATTTGGGGATTTGGGCCTGAAGCCCTCAGGGCCCTAAGGGGAGTTGCTTAGACTACAGCCAGTGGTAGGTGCACTGACTTCCAGTCAATCATGAATTCAGCCATTCAGAGACCTGAGTTCTAGCCAATCAGATGCCAGCTAGGACTGTATATAAAGAGAGCCCAGAATGTGAGGAAACCAGAATTGAAGAGGGAAGAGCTGAGAACAGCAGAACTGAGAAGACATTAAGGCAGCAGACATCAAGAGGGTGCTGAAGAGCAGATGTTGAAAGAGCCAGCATTGACAGAGCTGCAGAAGAGAGTGCTGAGCTGAGAGTTAGGATTCCTGAGTGATTGTTCACAGGACCGTCCTAGCAGGGGGAAGTTTACAGGATGACATGGTTCCTTGCTGTAATACTGTGTTATAATTTCCTTGTTGCTACATTGAGGTGGGCTTACTGGTTTTGGAATATAATTACTGCTATATCGAATTGGGGTTATTGGCCTTGGGATTAGATACTCTGGTGTCTAAATAAATGTTATACTTCCTCTGCCTTCTACACAGAGAGTTTTTCATACCTTGTGATTCCAAACCATTCAGGCAGGTCATGAATCTTGCCTTAGTGATACAACACCTCCTTCATATAACATGACTTTGTGTCTTATTACCATCCCAGTCACCTTACTCTGAAGATGATCTGGCTTGTTAATGTTCAGAATTGAAAATAATGCCTCATTATTTGACCAGAGCATAGCACAGCTCCCTTGTTCTGGAAACCATACTTTTCTTATCCCAGCAAAAATGAATCAGCATTTTTTCTTGGCCATGTTACTCTAATTGACTCATATTGAGCTTGCACATCACATTCACATTCAGAGTTGTAATTTCTTGTATATTTCCCTCCATCCTATTTTTCCTCACTATTCTTTTCACCCTATTTACCCTATCCCTCCTCCTTCATCTAATTTACTTCTATCTGCTACCTTGCCCTCTTATTCCTTGATCTGCCCTTTCTTCTAATTGTCCTTCCCTTATCCTCTCCAGTACCCTCCATCTTTATCTATCTTTATTTAGTTTCTCCCTTATTCCCTCCCCCTCCTAATTCTTATTCTATACATTTTTCTAAAAGTCCCTCCTTTATTCTATCCCCTTACCTTCTTATTTTTTCTAAATTTAGAAGACTTTATACCCTTTTAGATGTATTTGTTCCCTCTTTAATCCAGATCCTATGAGAGTAAGATTCTAGCACTACCAGCCCTCCAAACCAACTTGCTTCTTCTGTATCAGTTCTTCCTTTCATTTGTGCCTCATTTGTGTTAGATAATTATTCTTTTTATTTCTCCCTACTCAGTTTTGTTTTTTAGAACCATCCCATCATACATAGCTGAACCCAAGCCTTTCTTTCAAACTATCCATAAAATGATGACAATCCTAAGAGTACTGATAACATTTTCACATATAAGAAGTAAACAGTTTGGTGTGGCCTATGTTGAATTGCTTGCCTTCTTAGGGAGGGTGGATGGGAAGAGAAGAGGGGAGAGAATCTGGAACTCAAAGTTTTAAAAGCAGATGCTCAAAAAAAAAGTTGTTTTTGCATACAACTGAGAAATAAGATATATAGGAAATGGGGCATAGAAATCTATCCTGCTGTACAAGAAAGTAAGGGGAAAAGGGACGGCGGAGGAGTGGGGTGACAGTAGAGAGGGCTGACTGGGGAACGGGGCAATCGGAATATATGCCATCTTGGAGTGAGGGGGGGAGGGTAGAAATGGGGAGAAAATTTGTAACTGAAAATCTTGTGGAAATCAATGTTGAAAACTAAAATATTAAATAATAAAATAATTGTTAAGAGAAAAAAAAAGAAGTAAACAGTTTAAACTTATTGAGTCCCTTATAATTTGTCTTTAATGTTTACCTTATATTCCTCCTGGGTCTTTTTCTTGTTGCTTGCAATATTTTTTCATTAACTTGGGAGCTTTGAAATTTGGCTATGATATTTCTGTAAATTTTCCTCCTGGGATTTCTTTCAGGTGATGATCAATGGATTTTTTTTCTACTTCTGCTTTACTTTCTTGTTCTAGAACTTCAGGCATATTTTCCTTAATAATTTATTGTATTATTGTAACAAGATTCTTTTTTCAATCATAACTTTCAGGTAGTCCAACAATTCGTATAATATCTCTCCTTGATCTGTTCAGATCAGTTGTTTTGCAGATGAGATATTTCACATTTTCTTCTGCCTTTTTGTTATTTTGATTTTGTTTTATTATTTCTTGGCATCTTTATAACATCATTAACTTCACTTTGCCAATTCTAGTTTTTAAGGAATTACTTTCTTCCTTAAATTTTTGATTCTCTTTTTCCATTTGGTTGGCTTTCTTTTCATAATTTTCTTGGATTGCTCTTATTTTTTCTACTAATTTTTCCTTGATCTCTCTTATTTCATTTGTAAAGTCCTTTTAAACTTCTTTGAAGAACTCCTTTGGAACTTGTAACCATTTGACATTTCTAATTGAAAAAGGAGCAGTTGTTTTTTTTTTTTTTTTAGCTTCACTATCTTCCTCTGAATACTAATCCAGATCTCTATCCCTGTAGTACTGACCAATGGCTGGGTTATTTCTCCTTTGCTGACTCATTTTCATTTTTGTTTTGTTTTAGCAGCTTAATATTGTAACCAAATTTTAATCCTGAGTGTGGATAATTCTGCCCTGGGCCTCAGGTTCCTCTTACTGTTATTTTCTGAGCTCTGTCCTGTGACCCAGCCTTGGGCCCGCTCCTCTCCATGCTCCCAGCCATGTTGTTCCACAAATGCTCTTGTTACTTTCTTTGTTACCTTACTCCTTCTGGTGGCTACAAACTTCAACTGTCCTCAATGACCTGAAACCGAAACCAGGAACTCTGCTCTCCTATGAGTGCCCACAGTCAACAGGGTCCCCACCCCTCTGCTACCACACTCACCAGGCATGTGCTCACTCTTTTTTGCCCACAGCTGCAGACCATCATGTCTGGTCAGCACAGCTATGTTTGCCATTCATTCCTTTACAATGAAAATTACTTCAATCTTCTACTCAGCAGTCTCAACCCCCATACTATCTTTGAAGTGAAAGTTCCTAAAGCTGTGGCTACCTCTGAACCTAGATGCCCCCAGGGCTTGTTGTTGATTCTGTGGAATTGGCTTGGAGCTGTTTGTACTTCACTCAGACCAAACCTCCACCCCTAGTCTTTCCTAGGGTCCTCCCAAGTTGTTTTAGGACAACTGCTTTACCCAGACTTTTGTTTACTTCTGCTTCTCTACATTTTCTTTGAGGTGATGTTCTGTCTTTTTTTTGTGGAGGAAATTTGGAGAGCCTGAAGTTTTCTGACTTACTCCACTGTCTTCTCAGAATCCAGAAGGACCATTTTAAACTTTTTAAATACTTAGGCATATCTATTGTTTCATTTCAAGGTAAAGATGTAGGTAATTTGAATTGTCAACTTGTATAGGCTTTAAAAAATTATTGATATCTTTTGTTTTTATATCACCTACATTTCCAAATATGTTCCTCCTCTACCCCCTTGTAGAAAGCCCTTCTGTGTAACAAAGAATTTTTTAAAAAGAAAAGGGGGGGGGGGAGGGGAAGGTAAGCAAAATTAGCCCATGCATCAACCAAAACTGAAATTATATGTAATATTCTATACCTATATCCACATCCTTCTGTCTTTTCTTTGGGGCCAAGGTTGATCATTATAATTTCAATGATTCTGTTTCAATTGTTTTATTGTTGAACCTTAAGTTTACATGGTTAGAGTTATTGTATACATTTTTTCCTGGTTCTGCTTATTCAGCTCATATCTTTTCTATATTCATCATATCTTTCAGAAGAGTAACATCACATTCATGAACCAAGTTTTGTTTATCTAACTGCTGGTCATCTACTTTGTCTTCAATTCTTTGTTCCTACAAAAAAGGCTGCTATAATCATTTTGGCACTTATAAAACCTTTGTTTCTGTTATAAGAAAGATGTCTTATACTGGTACTGTGATAATTAATGAGAGATATGAATTAAATGGGAACAATACCTTGAATTTCTCTTGAATCAATTAATCAAAGACATTTTGACTAGTTGTGAAAAAGTCCTTCATCAATTTGAATGAAGTGAAGGCCGTTAGATGAAGTGAGGAGATGCAACACAGGAAATGTACTGAGATGGGCTGAAGAGACTCAATCACACAGTGTAGCTCATATAAAACAGAAAACTAGTTGAGACTCCAGTGTTTCACTGGTGAACCAGGAGAGAGCACTTCCAGTCAAGCTCCTGAGAAGGAATCACTTAGGAGCTGGGAAAGAAGAGCCTCTGTAGCCTCCTCCCTACACTTGATCAAAGGAAGACATTACAAACTTCTAAGGGCTGAATGGTTTGGACTTCTTATTGGTCTCTTAGCTGTGTCCCTGGATTAGCAGTGACTACTGGTACTATCTGCTTTGGTAGCCAAGGATGAACTGAGGGAAGACAGCTTAAGGAATCCATATGGACCCCAATAGAAAGCTACACTATACTCATGGAGTACTTCTGGAGCAATCTCTCATATGGCTGTTAATATTTAACAGTTCTCCTTTTTAGAACTGTTTGTTTAAATCTTTTGACCATTTATCTCTTGGCTTTCAATCTGGTTACGCTACAAATTAAATTCTTGCCATCCTATCTCAATCAGGCTCTCACTATAGTAAGACAATTCTTGGATTCTTCCCTAACTGATTGTATAACTCCCTTTCCCACCACACACTGAAATACACACACACACACACACTCATTTGCACATGCATGCACCCATATATACACTCACATAAATATACCATATGTACATATGCACACAAATTTGTATATACATATATACATATGTATGTATGTGCAAATTTGTATACATACAGTGATCACTCAGACCATACTCAGGTTTCATATGAATCAGTTTTATGTAGAAAATTCAGCCTATATTTGTACTAAATTAATAGGCCAAGTTGAAGCCCAATGAGTTAACTAAATTTGAAGACCACCTAAAAGAGGGAATATGGGCTGTCTCACAACTTTCAATTGACCATCTCTTCCTAAAGCCAATATTTTATCTGTCTGTGTTTAAACTAAATTTTAAAAGGAAACAGTTAATATATTTGAAATACATTGAAAAACCAGTTCCAAGACATATGCTATGCCTATGTGTATATATATACATACTTAGAACTCACTTCTTTAAGCCTTCATATATATAGTTGTGCATATATATAATGCACATTTTTGTTGTTCAGTCATTCAGTCATGTCTGACCCTCCAGGATCCCATTACTAAGCTAATTAGGCACTGAGTCAGGCAGGTTGTGATGCCTTCTGGCTCTGAGCCTATTAGCCAAATATATATATGTATATTCTGAGGTGAGATTTTTGCTTTAGGGGGTTCACTCATGAGAAGGACCTGTTGATTCCTTGTCTGGGACTCTGAGTAGCCATTTTGTTAAGAACTTCCCCACCCCCACCTCACCCTCCCTGACCTTCACCCTGACACTCAGATGTCTGTGCTCTCCTGATCTGGTGGTGTTTGTAGGTGGCCATGTTACTTTGTTCAGACAGTTGGAGCCCTGTCTGTTGATCTTTGTGTTAATTTCTCTGCTTGTATTTTCTCCACATTCAGGGTGCTACCTTTCCCCTGAACTAGTGAATTAAAATAAGATTATCGACCACCTTAAAGTTGTCTTTCCTTTAAGAAAAGCAGATCAAAGAACCTGTGCTAGCAGGCCATCCTGGGTGTGCCAAGGTTCTTGCTGTTACACATGTGTGCATATTTTTGTTGTTGCACAGTCATTTCAGTTCTGACTCTTTGTGATCCCATTCGGGGTTTTCTTGGCAAAGATATTGTAGTGATTTGTCATTTCCTCCTCCAGCTCCTTTTGTAGATAAGGAAACTGAGGCAAGCATGGTTAAGTGGCTTGTCCAGGGTCACACAACTAGTAAGTGTCTGAGGCCAGATTTGAACTCAGGCTTCCTGACTCCAGTTCCAGTACTCTATCCACTTTGCCACCTAGTTTCCCCTATAGATATACACACATATACATATATATCTCAGAAAACTGAACATTAACACATATATAGTTCCACATTAAGGATGGCCGAGAAGATGGAGTGGATCCTGAAGATCAGGAAAAAAAAATCCTAGCATGCTTTGACCCAACACTAAAGGGACTAGAACTGACTGAAAAAACCTCTTTGCTTCCTTCCTTTCCTCCCTCCCCTCTCTCCCTCCCTCCTCTCATAGTTCTCTCTCCCTCCCTCTCTCTCTCTCTCTCTCTCTCTCTCTCCCCCCCCCCTTAAGAAAGTGATGAGAGCTGAAACCTCAAAGGAGGTAGGAAGCAAGAAATGCATGAAGGGAAAGATGTCAGATCATCAAGTGTATGACCATGGGTGCTAAAGAGAAAGAGGCTAGAGTAGCTTGTTACCACCCCTCTGCATCCTCTGTGGCTGAGAGTGAGTTTGGAGGTTTATAGCATAAGAAAGGTACAGGGAGCAGAAGGAATGGAGGAGGACACAGGAATAGAAAGCTTGTGACTGGTGAAAAAAACCCATAGAGAGACATAGAGGGTGTGATATGAATTTTACTGTTGAGAAAGAATCCAATGAATTGTCCTTTTCCATATATTTCTTCTTTTGTTCTCTTGAAGGAGTGATGAACCATTTCCAAATCCGCTTTTCCGTGAGTTTGTTTGCTTTCTGTTGTGCCCTTTGTTCTAAAATAAATTAGTTTCTCTAAGCAGTTCTCAAATTTTTGATCTTTATATTCCTAAAAATTAGTAAGGATCCCAAAGAGCTTTTGTTTATGTGGGTTATATCTATCAATATCTACTGTATTGGAATTTAAAACATTTTAGTATTTTTATGAAAATAATTTGATCTCATGAACTCTACCAAAAGAGTCTCAGGGATCCCCATGAGTCCCTAGATAACACATTGATAGTCACTCATCTAAGACAATTTGGTTGTTTAGTGTAGTTTGTTTGTGTCCTTGGAATAAATATAACTGAGAAAGTGGCAAATGGTCAGTGAGCTACACAAGAGACTGATAGAGTTTAGGAAGGCTAAGAGGTACTCCCTGGCAGAAAAATTCAGAGACCTGGAACAACAAAAGAGATTTTATTGATAGATATTTTATAATTTCCCCAAAGCAGAAAGAATATATAAATCTAGATCAATATCTAGAACCAATGAATCCAAGGTAGTTCTGGTTGTGGGAGCAGAGGGGTTGTAAATGAACTGGACTAGCCTTCTGAGGTAGTTGCCTCAAGTACATTCTATTTTGTTTGTGTTCTTCCTGCTGCAGGTTTGAAAGATAAGGCACCCAAAAGGGCAGCACCCAAGGCATTGACTAAGGGAAAAATCTAGCCTAAAGAGAAAAGTTAGGGAAGAGGGGTACTATTCACATAAGGGTGGGAACCAGAAAGAGGTAGTAACTAGGTCTACTTATCAATCTTTCACCTTCTACCCCATACACTATTAGAAACATTACCACCATTGCTATGCATATTAAAACAATCCCATAAAATCTATAGTTTATTCATATTTTGCAAAAAAAAATACTTAGGAAGGAAAGCAAGTACACAAGAAACCACTGCACACTGGACTCAGTCTAGTTAGTGCCATGGTCAGTGATGGTAATTGCTTTGAATGCAAGCCTTCCTTTCCTTACTCTAACCAGAAAAGTTATTATAGCTTTTAATTAATTACTAAGTAAAAATATAAAATATTTATAAAATACTTGGTTAACTTTTTCTGCAATGATATAGAGGTCTAATAATGCAAGTTCATGACACTAAATTAGCCATGGAATTAAAAATAAATGTAGGCCACCTGAGCCTTTAAGGCTCTTCCTGAGGGAGCAGTTTCCATTTTACTGTTGTATCCAATTCCACATCCAAGTCTCCAAGCTCCTGCTCCTTTGAGAGCTCAAGGAAGACCTAAAAGAGGGGAAAGAAAAAGAGAAGAGAAAGAAAAAAAATAAATAAAAATTTTGACTATTTTATCCACAAATGAGCAGAAAAAGAAGGTATTAATGATATGTGGCAAAGTAAGACACAAAAAAAACACACACGCACCTGTTCCAATGTAGACTGAGAGAGACTATATTCTCCCAGGTTGAAGGTAGATTTAGCTGCACAAGGAAAAAAAATATCAGAAATTTGTGTTTCCTTCCGAACTTAAAAAAATAATAACGCAAGCACAAAATGCACAGGGTGAGGCAGAAGTCATTCTATGGTGAAAGAGAGTCCAGTGTTTGATTTACATTTGAAGTTTAAAATAAATAGATAATTTCACGTTTTGTTGTTCAGTCATTTTTCATTTGTGTCTAACTCCATGACCCCATTTGGAGTATTCTTGGCAAAGATACTAGAGTGGTTCGCCATTTCCTTCTCCAGCTCATTTTACAGATGAGGAAACAGAGGCAAACAGGCTTAAGTGACTTGCCCAGGGTCACACAGTTAGTATCTGAGACCAAATTTGAACTCAGGAAGATAAGTATTTCTGACTCCAGGCCCACTGTGCCACCCAGCTGCCCGTTTTGTGTTTAGTTCTTTTATATGTATATGTTCCACCTTCTAACTAAACTGTAAGCAAGTTCCTTGAAGCAGAGATGAGACCAGAGATATAGATGCCAAAATTAGCTGTCAGGGGTACAACATAATGGGCAGGTAAGCAATAAGAAAACTTTGCAATATTACTTACGTAGAGACAGCAAATTCTGCTTTCCTGGGGATATATAAATGCTACTATTTTCTTTATTTTACACTAAATCAATATGCATTGCTACAATTAGTGAAGGTTTTTTGGTAAGAAATAACTCAACTAATAAAGATATAATTAGCAATTAGCATTTATATTGTAGTTTAAGATTTTTAAAGAACCTTTCACACATGAAGAAAATGGCAAACCACTCTAGCATCTTTGCCAAGAAAACCCCAAATGGGGTCACCAAGAGTTGGACGTGACTGAAATGACAGAACAACAAATAATTTACTATGTTATAATACTGCTGCTGATTCCTTCTCATATAGTATCCAAGATGTGATCCCAGGTCGTTTTTCCTCTTCATTATTCCTTTGGCTCTTTTCTTTTTCTTCTGAGATTTCTTTGATTTTTAAGACCTATCCACTCATGACTGAAACTCTGTCTTGAGGCTATATACAACTCAGTGGTGAGTTCTTCTTAAGCATGCAAAGACTTGGCTCTGTCAAGTCAAAACATGGTGCTAGATGGGCTTAAAATTCTACCACTCTCCTCCTAATGTCATTTGATCATAGATTTAGAACTGGAAGAGTTCATCCTGTCATATTATCAAGCCTTAATTTTACAGATGAGATAATTGAGGCCCAGAAAGATTAAGGACCTTGCACCTGGTCATACCAGAATAGAAAATATTGAGTAAGAATATAAACATAGGCCCTCTGATTTTTTGTTTTATTACATATAAATGTTTATATTTTCAATATAATAATAATATGTTATTAAAAGCATCTCCATACTACATAATATTTTATGACATTAATATTCATATAATTACATTAACATTGCCACAGAACACCACTATGTATTATTATATTATAATATTAATGTTCATTATATTTATATTAATTAAATTAAAATTTATTCTATTAATTGCCTCAGTTGCTTATATTTAATTGTACTTTGTTGCTTTGATTTTGCTTATGCTCTAACACCTTCTAGCTCTCTGATATTATTATCCTTTGTTTCTTTATCAGTAAAATAGTGATCATAATAATACTTGTATGACCTAACTTATAGCATTGCTGCTGGGAAAGCATTTTATGATTCTTAACGCTACATAAATCTTATCATCATCAACGAATAAGCGCTTTCTATGTGCCAGGAACTCTGCTCATCATTATTTTTATCTTTGTTTTGTCATTATCTGCTACATACAATCTCATTTTTGAAATCATCACTCTTACCTGCCTCTAACTTGGAAAAGGCCTGAGAGAGAGGATGTACAACCTCCACAGGCAATTTATAGACCATCAATGAGGAATACCTAGGAAGAAGACAAAGTGAGGTCTGTTCCTTAATTTTGACATCTCAAGAAAGCACAACACTGTTGGTAATGATTTTCTGTCTATTAAAAAAGGGTTAGCCTTATGGATTGACAAGTATGAAACTGATACAACTCAAATATACAAAGATTCTGGTTTTCTCACCTCCCTGTCTAATCTCTAACTTTCTGCCCTTTCCCCCTCCAATCAGGAGTTCATTATCCTTCAGTCTGCATTTTGGTTGCCCAAAGCCCCTAGCTATAACACCCTGCTCAGCTCTTCCTCCCAAAGCCACTTTGTTTCTCAGTGTTCCAAAATCACGTCACTCTTTTTTTTTATCCCCACCCAACAACCCCTCCTCTGGTCCCAATCAAATGTGTTTTCCAAAGACCTACCACAAAGGGAATTGAAATACAATGAAATTATAGAAAACACTCAGGAGCTATTTCAAAGGTTAGCAACAGGAAAAGGTGCTAGACATGGGATAAGAGGTAGTTTAGCCATTCCACTTCATAGGTTTATAAGAAAAGCACTTGTGCTATTATAATTCACATCTGCTTAGTTGTCCTAGTTTATCATTCACATAGTAAGGTTATCTGCTCTCAAATTTAAAAAAAAATTAAGGGAACAAAATTCTTGTATTTGTAATTTGATTTTAAGTATCTATATTGTGAGGTTCTCTCTATAAGCAGTATGATGATGATACTCTGATATGAATCTGCCAATACAACATTCATCAATGTACAATGTATCACTATGTTATATTTCATACTGGAATGAAAATGTAGTTGACTTTGTGCTTCACTCCCAGGCCCCAGCTTTTCCTCATTATATTTCTCTTCTTCAACCTTCCTCCCGTCTCACAGAATTGTAAGCAGGGTGGAAAAACCAGAGTTTTATCCTATGGCACCTGATGTGGGGGTGGGGTTGGATTTAGTTCCCCCAGAAATCCTCCCATGTCTCATGGTCCTCTTGTGTCTTGCTCTCCAAACCCTTTGCCAACATCAATTGATTGCCTTTGTTCTACCTTGATAGTGCCCACAACGATTCTGACAACTGTTATTCTTCTCTGCTAAAGCTGGGTAGCCTACCTTGCTGCAAACATATTCTCGTCGGATCCCAGCAATAGGACAGCTGCCACACCCTTCCCCATTGCTTTGATCCATCAGCTACCTTTCCCATTTCCACCCTCTCTTCAGGACTATGGAGCACAAGATTCATCAACTGCATCAATGGCACGGGTTGGATTCCGAAAGACATGCACTGTCACCACTTCTCCTTGCGTGATTGAACTCAATTATGGAAGGCTAGACTTTATGGCCAGACTAAAATCAAGGTGGCTCTGTATAAAAGCTAAAGTGATATTCCAAGGTCTTCTTACAATACAAATGTGCTCCTCCTCAGCTCCCTCCCCTGGCGGCAGCCTCCTTAGCAACAGCCTCTGTCTCTCTTTTTAAGGGTAGTATTCTGGGACTTTTTCCCATTGGGCCTTATGTCCCCAAATCCTTGATAATTTCCTTAGGTCACCTTTCCTCACCCCACCATTGCCTCTGGTTAACCGGAATTATTATTTAGGGCCATATACAGTATACCATATGGTTTTCCTAGCCCCTTGTTTCCTTGAAGGGAGATATTGCCTTTTGCCTTCTAATATCCAGAGAATCAGCCTCCTAAAACAGCTGCTGTGGATAGCTGGATAAAAGTTTCAGAAAGGTTTAACAGAAGGAAAAGCTTCTTAACAATGAGAGCTGCTCAAATGTTACATCGGCCACATGAGCAGGTAATGGATCCCCACTCCCTGGATCTTTTGACGTAGAGCTAGTTGACAGTTCTTCAGAGGTGTTGTAGAGAGGGTCCTTTGTTTAAGTGTGGGTTGCATTAGTTCACTACAAAAGTATCTTTCAAGGGCAGGGCCACAATGGTGGAATGGAGGCAGCAAACCAGTCAAATTCTCCCAACATTCTTTTCCAAATAACTTTAAAATAACCCATCAAATCAAATTCTGGAGCAGCATAGTCAAAAAAAGGTCAACGTGAGACATTTTTCCAGCCTATCATGACTTAGAGGTCGGTAGGAAAAGTCTATTACAGGCACTTGGGGGCTGGCCCAGAGCACATGGCAGTAATGCCAGTGCTGGGCTTTGGAGGTCATTGTGACAGTAGCAGAAGCAGCTCTTATCCCAAAGACAATAAGGAGGGTTGGACAACTGGTCAGAAAGAGATTACAGGGGACCTTGAGCTGACCCTAGGTGTAGGACTAGGCACTATCCGGCAATTCCATTGTCCGTATGGTTCTGGGTTGTAGTGCCAGAGCAGAGAGGAACGCTTGTGATTGGTAGAAAGGATCAGGAGCAGTTTAATAGGAGAGAGGAGCACTAGCACTTATGGCTGCAGGAGAGCAGGGGCCCTTCCTGGGTGAAGTCCAAAGTACAGACAAGGAGAGCAGTGAACACATCTCTCCCAAGACAAACCACTTCAAAAGCCCCCAAAGGTTGCAGACTCCAAGAACTAAGTCTGAAAATAGCAGCACAAAAAATCTGAAGCTTAACAATGCTTCCCCGCCCCCAGATGAGCAAAGCCCAATTTTAACATAAAATTCAAAGTCAAGAGATAGGTTAGAAAAATGAGCAAACAACAGACACAAACCCAGTGTATAAAGCTGCTATGTTTCCAGGACAGATTAAAACACAAACTCAGAATAAAACAATATGAAAGCAGCTACAAGCAAAACCTCAAGGAAAAATGAAAATTGGATGAAAGTTCAATTCCTGAAAGAGTTAAAGAAAAAGATAGTACTGACAGAGGGAAAAAAAGAAATGAGAGTGATGCAATAATATTATGAAAAGGGAATCAACAGCTTGGTAAGAGAGGCACACACAAAATATTGAAAAAAATAATACTTAAAAAACAGAATTGGTCTAATTGTAAAAGGGGCACAAAAATTAACTGAAGAAAAGAACTCTTTAAAAAGCAGACTTAGCCAAATAGAAAAAAGATACAAAAGCTCACTGAAGAAAATAATTCCTAAAAAATTGGAGTTATGAAAGTGGAAACTAATGACTTCATGAGATATTGAGAAAGAATAAAACAAAAATCAAAATTAAAAAAAACAAAAATAAAGTCAAAAGATGAAAAAATAGAAGAAAATGTGAATTATCTAATCAGAAATACAGCTGACCTGGAAAATAGATTGAGGAGAAATAATTTAAGAATTACTGAACTATCTGAGAGTCATGATGACAAAAAGAGCCTAGACATCATATTTTAAGGAATTATGAAGGAAAACTTCTTCAAGATCTTAGATCCAGAGGGTAAAACAGAAATAGAAAACAGGAAAAATAATTACTGGCAGGCTAAAGTCTACTTTTCCACCAAGGAAAAAAAAGTTCTCTTTACCTTTCCTGCCGAGCTGCCTGTGGGAAAAGCTTCAGAATTTCTGCATGGAGGGGCTCAACTTGCTCAGGATCCTTCACTTTTATTTCCAGTAAGTAATCTTTGCCAAACTTACTTTTCAGATGTTGGATAGAACCAATGCATCTGCAAGAGGAGGAGAGAAGGAAAAACAGAGGGAGAGTAAAGGGAGGGAAAAGAGAAAGAGAAGTTTCAAAAATATATACAATTACAACTTAATCCATTACTATTATTCCCTGGTCTATGAGTGGAGGGGATGAGCCTTCACTTTTAAGTTAAGGCTATATCCAGCTGTTCACAAGATAAATGTGTTTATACATTATTACTCCCCTGAAGAAATTTTCCCTCATACTGTACTGTCATTGGTTATATGGATATATTGTTCTACAGTACATTTACTCACCTTAGCTGTCCTGACACCATGATGGCCACCCGGTCACACACAGCCTCAGCCTCTGCCATGTAATGTGTAGTTAGGATAGCACCACTCTCTTTGTTTTTGAATGTTGCTCGAATCACCTTCCTGAAATTGAGTTAAGAAAGTGAACCAAGAGAACATTGTATACAGTAACAGCAATATTGTTTGAAGATCAACCTTGAACAACTAAATCATTTTGAGTATTATAACTACTCGAATTAACTAAAAAGAAAGATGCTATCCACCTCCAGAGAAAGAACTGATAAATAGAAGTATGCTCAGTATGGTTTCACATACAGACACATAATATAAATGGATAGATAGAGATATATACAGATAGACATACATATATGTATATAATATCTGTGTGTATATATGCATATATTATATATATATATATACATATGTAGTGTGTGTGTGTGTGTGTGAAATGGTAGCCTTTTCTGCTGTGGGGTGGGGAGGGAGGAAGATAGCTTGGAACTTAAAATGTATCCCAAAATATTAATTTTTTATAAAGTGACAGCAACTATAAGAAGCATGGTGATATTTTGAGAGAACTTGTCAAAATAAATTTGAACAGACACAGTGAAGAATTAAGATTACATTAAGGGGAGGATTTTGGAGGAAGACAGTAGAGTTAGGAAAAGAGCCACATCATGTTAGATGACTCTAAATGCATGGAGTGGAGGAGTTGGATTGAAAAACACTGAGAGAAGGCACAATGAGTGAATGTTCTCTGGAAGAGATGTATTAGGAGAAAAGAGAAGAGCACTAAATTAATAACTAATTAAAATTAGTATAGTATTAAATAGTATAACACAGAAACTCAATAAAATCTTTAGAAAGTTTATTGGACCTTTATATAAAATATTTTTTCAGAATGAAAATTAGATAGGAAATGAAAGGGAAAGTGCTAATTTCTGTAGGTCTGACCTAATAAACTGTATTAGGAAATAGCCTTTTTGAGAACTAATTGTCATAGGTTCCATATGAAACATATGTTTGTACAAGGCTTCTATTTCTTACCACATTTGTTGCTGTCCTTCTGGGTCCATTCCTGTTGATGGTTCATCCAGAAGCACAACAGCTGGATTACCCAGGATACTCAGTGCAAAGCACAACTGAAATGAAGACAAACAATATTTGCTACCATCCTTATAGTGTGAGCACTTAGAATACTGTTAAACCCAATACACACCTTTCGAGTTATGCCTGCTGATAATTCCTTGACTGAAATTTTCATGTGCTCCTGTAGCTTGAGAACATTTACTAACCTGAGGCAGAAACACATAGAATGACTTATCAAGCATGCTGATCAATGAGGAATATCAGAAGAATGTATTCAAAAAATAGAGTAATTATGATATAGAAAAGCTGGCCATGACCATTCTGAAACTACAAGAATTAATTACCATAAGCTCATTTGACCCAGGAAAAAAGCTCTGTTGCTTCCTGGAAACCCCATGGGGAAAAAAATTGCATTTATAATTTGCTTATTATTGTTTTTAATTATTTCTTTCCAGTTTCCCTTGATCAACGTTTCATACTTCCAGATTTATATGCTCTTAGATTGTCTAAAATATCTCTGAACTGAGATATAGGAAAGAAGGTGCTAGTCTATGTCTGATGACTTATGAGAAGTTGAGAACAGTATTTAAAATCTCTATGGCCGCACTCTTCCCCGTCCCCTCTTACAGAGAGCTGGAATTTCCCTCCACCCTGTACCGTGAAATCATAATCGTGGCATCTTCTTTCTTCATCCCTTTCACTGCAGCATACACCTCCAGATGATCTCTTACTGTAAGATTTCGCCACAATGAGTTCTCCTGAGGACAGTACCCAAGGAACTTGATTGTGTTAACATCTTGTTGACTCATGGACGATCTATTCCCTTTTAGTACCACCTATGGAAAATAATCAATGTTCAGCCTCTGCATGCAGCTTGTATTCTATGTATTTCTTCTCATAAACCTTTTATATGAGGGGAGAAAAAAACCTGTAATAATTTAGCTCTGAAGAAAATACAACAGAATGAATATGATATATGAAGTCTACATAAAGGTAGGAAATTAATCTATATATAAAGATATTCCTCATTTACAGTATCTTTTCTAGTATGGCTTATAGTTCCTCACCATAGTCAGATCTCATCAATGCCTTGGCCTGTGCTTGGTAAATGTTTTTGCACTGCAACTACCAGGGCCATCATCCATGTCAGAGTTAACTTTGTCCTCTGTAGTCAACATTAGTTACCAAATAGTACTCTGTCTGTTTTTTTCTTCAGGTACATGGTGAGTATTGGTTCTTCTCTTACCTAATCAATTTATCAATATCAAGCACTGACTCTTCCCTATCCCCACCTCAACCCTCTGTCTTAAGGTCATTACTCTTCTACTTTTATTTGTACTCCTTGAAGGAACTCTAAAGAATTTACTGTGCTCTACTTCCGTATTTAAGAAGTTCAATGATTTTCTCAGTGTGAACATTTCCTCCACATAAGCCAAGCATAAATTCTCCATATCTTAGATAATTTCATTATCTGTTCTGGTTTAAAAAAAAAAAAGATAATCATCTGGTCCCTAACCTTCAGGTTATACCTTTCAGCTAGACTATTAGTATAATTAAAAGTAATTACAACTAATGGAGACCTACTCTATATTTCCTATCTTGGGATATTTTTTATTTTTATTTATTTAATTTTTAATTTATGGAATAAAACAAGCATTTCCATAACATAGTACAATAAAAAAGATTGCACATGAAACTGGAAATAAATTACATACAACTTGTTATTCCTTTTAAATATAAAATTCCTTTTAAATATAAAAAATAAAATAATAAATATAAAATAAAATTGTTGAGTCAATTTCTTTTTTTCCCTCTTTTTCTTCCCCCCATCTTAGAGCTGGCTACCATTAGACACAAAAATGTGCGTGTGTGTGTGTGTGTGTGTAAAATCATTCTATAAATACTTCTATTTATCATTTCTTTCTCTGGATGCAGATAATATCTTTCTATGTCCTTTGTAGTTTATTTGGGTATTTATAATAGTGAAAATGATGTATCTGCTCAAAGTTGTTTTTAAAACAATATTCTGTTACTGTATACAATGTTCTCTTTGTTCTGCTCATTTTGCTTTTCATTATTTCATTCAAGTCTATCCATATTTTTCTAAGATCGTCAAGTCATCATTTCTTATAGCAGAGTAGTATTCCACCACAATCATATACCACAACTTGTTCAGCCATTGTAATATTTTTAACCACTACTGTTAACATGACTATCCTATTTAAACCAGGGCCAATTTTAGGAGTGGCCAAAGCAGGCAAGTGCATAAACCATGTGAACTCAGACCTGAAGAGGGACCCATGGACCAAGAAACAATTCCCATCTAATGTCTTACCAAGTACAGCTCTCTCCTCTGATCTGGGATGAAATCCATGCAATTAAATTTCCTTAGGAAGAAGCAAGTATGAGAGCATGAATGTGCTACCACTCTTGTGGGTCAGGATACGGGTAGAAGTGGGGAGGTATGAGTTTACCCTTCACACCCCCATGATACCAACTAGGACTATTGTGAACGATGAAGCAGCAGTGTGTAACTGAGGAAGTCAGAGTTAACTTTGTCCCCAGATGGACTGAAGTGGCAACTAGATGTGTGGCCTCTGGGCAAAAAAGAATATATAAGTAGTTTTTAAGACTGCAGGAAGCTTGAAACCCCAAGGAACTTCCTTAACAACTGCTTTTAACCACTTTACTAGCAGTTTCTATCTCCTATTCTCTTCTCAAATTGTTTTTATATCTCCTTGGGGAGTACTTTTACCTTGGGGAAATTGGACCATGTTTTTAGGGAAAGGATTATTTAGTTGAACCTTAGGACTCTGAGTGACCCCTTGCAACTAATGTAAAACCACAACCATGACAAACTCCTCACCTCTGCCTCACAAAAGAGAGTGTCCCTCTATTCCTAAAAGATGAAACTCAGATACCATCTTCTACATGACATCTCTCCTGATTCCTCCAACAAATAGTGTTTCCCTCTCCTACACTATCTTGCAAGTAATGTCACAATTAAAAAATATCCTTGGCTCTACCTAATCCCCTCTAGCTGTGAATGATGTTGTGGAAGATCCTACCCTTTACCCCACTAGCTTGCCAGTACAGAAATAATCTGTAAAAGGGAAGACTTTCCATTATCAAATGGGGTAGGATCCTCTTGATGAAGAGATGTGGTCCTTAATAAATCATATGGACTGGATTAAGGATAAATTTTGGAGCAAGATTTCCTTATATTAATAATTTACTCCTTCTTTCTTGATAGAACATATTTTGCTCAAGAATATGAAGATAAGGTTCAGATTTGGGTCCTACCAGGAGAATTGATATATGTCTGGAAGTCTGTGACCTGATTTAACTGGAAGTACTTGGCAAAGCTTGACCTCTTGACCTCTTTTCCTATCTTGTTATTTTGACTGCTGACTTCAACCAGAGCATTCACCTCTAGGTGCTTCTTAGATGCATCCCTTTTCTTCCTATGGTCCAGGTGAATGGCAATGCCTTGCTGGAACTGTAGGCCTTTATCCCTCCTAATTTTGCCCTTGTCTGATATGATGTTGACCCAGGAAGTGAATTTGAAGTCTCTGTCCTCTCTTCTTTCCCCCATCTTTGTCTCTTCTTCTCTCTCTATTAGGATTTGGGAAGTCTCCATTATTATCTGCCTATGCCCAGCTGAGACTAAAAATAATAGCAAATCATTGCAATCATCTTTACAGGCATAATTGTGTGCTTTCTAATTTTATCATTATTGTCAAGGATTCTATTTCCTATGATATATGAGACATTTTGTACTGAGGTGTTGAATTAATAGTTCATTTTATAAACCAGGTGCCCGTAATTTGACTTATACTATATTGCTTTGTTTATCACTGAGCTAAGAATTTCCCTGTAGTTCATATGTTGGTAGTTTCTACTTTTTTTCTTTCTTGAGCAAAACTGTGCAGTTCATTTTGTAGGGCTCAGCTTTTTAGGCACATCATAACCAAGCCCTAAAATTATTCCAGTAGTACTAGAATCCCAACAGATTTGAGAGTAAAACATTCTCAGAAGTTGGCAAAAAGCAATGGTTTATCCTCATCAGCAGGCTGCATAATAGACCTTACAATCATAAAATTAATAATGATAAGAAAAGATGAAAAAGTCAACATTGGGGAGGATTTGGGGAAACAGGCATGCTAATTCATTGCTGAATTAATTTTTCTAGCAGACCTCTGCATTAATCCAGTCATGGGAAAACAGTATGGACTTATGCAAGAAAAAAATTTTAAATTGTTTATAGTTGGCAATTCCACTATTGGTTTGTACTCTAAAGATATTAGTGACAGCAGAAAAGATATATAGAAAATAACAGTAGTATTCAGACAAGACAGAAATAAACTATGTGTCCAACATCTGGGGAACAGCTAAACAAATGACAGTATATTAAGGTAGTAGAATGCTACTGCAAATTAAGGAACAATGGATATGAGTTATTCATAGAAGATGAACAGTGGAGATCAAACCAAGAAGAACAATGCGCACAATGACTAAAGTGAAGTAAATTAAAATAATGAATGGCAATAACTCTCTAATCAAACATAATGGAAAACATTGCTACTTATCGAAAGTGAAGTATAAACATCCTTTCTTTTAATAAGAAGTAAATTGTTAGAGTAGAAGGTTATATTACTATCAAACAAAATCTTTGTTTTATGATGAAATTTTTATGACTTATATGGAGGGAGTTAAATGTGAGGGTAATGAGGCTTATGTTCCATCAGTCTTCAAGCATTTATTAAGCTCCAATTATGTACTGAGAACTTTTTTAAGTACTGGAGATCAAAAAAGTCAAAAGACAGTCCTTGCTCTCAAAGAACTTACAGCCTCATATGTGAGATAACATAAAAACAACTGGGTACAAACAAGCTATACTTAGGACAAATAAGAGATAATCAACAGAGGGCAGGCACTAGCATGAAGAGGGATAAAGAAAAGCTTGTTGTAGAAGGTGAAATTTTGGTTGGAACTTGAAAGAAGCCAGGGACGTGAGATGATAGAGATGAGGAGGAAGAGCATTTCTGGCATAGAGGACAAGTTGTGAAGGGTTTGTTATGCCAAAACAGAGGATTTTATATTGGATCCTGGGAATAATAGGTAGCCACTGTAACTGATTGAATGTGGAGGAAGAGATATGATCATACTTATGCTTTGTTGTTGTTCAGTCATTCCGTCGTCTACATGATCCTGTGCCATTCTGATGACACATCTTTTAGTATTTTAATTCTTCACCAAGATACTGGAGTGGTTTACCACTTCCTTCCCTGGTGGATCACCTTTTTCAGAACTCTCCACTATGGTCTATTCATCGTGTGTAACTCTGTATGGATAACTCATAGCTCCATATGCAAGCCCCTCCACCACAAGACAACGATCCAACAGGGGCAGACCTATGTTTTAGGAAGATTTGACAGCAAAATGTGGGAATATGGACAGGAGTGAGAAGAGGCTTGAGGCTAGGAGACCGAATAGAAGGCTATTACAATAAACCAAGCATGAGGTGTATAATGTTAATGGGATAGGAAGATCTTCTCCATCCATTAATAGGCCTATGTGACCACATGTGTTTCATCATGGATGTCTTGCTGCTTTGAAATCTGGCCCAGCTATGATACATCCTGAGTCACATATAGCCCCTTGGGTGAGGAACTTAACCTAAGGAGGAGCTTGTTTAGGGGAGGCTTGCTTGTAGGAAAGCTTTCACAGCTTTTGGTACTAAGCTAATTAGGCACTGAGACAGCAGAGTTGTGATGCCTTCTGGCTCTGAGCCTATTAACCAAAAGTGTATATATATATATATATAGATAGATAGATAGATATAGATAGATATAGATAGATAGATATAGATATAGATATATAGATATATATATAATATATGTATATATATGTGTGTATATATTTATATATACATATATATATATATATATATATTCTGAGGTAAGATTTTGCTTTGGGGGTTCACTCGTGAGAAGGACCTTTTGATTCCCTGGACTCTGAGCAGTCATTTGCTAAGAGCCCTCTGGCTACTCAGATGTCTGTGGTCTCCCGATCTGGTGGTATATGTAGGTGGTTGTATCACTTTGTTCAGACAGTTGGAACCCTGTCTGTTGAATCTCTGTGCTAATTTCTCTGCTTGCATTTTCTACTTAGCTGTAATTAAAGTAATATTGTTGGTCCCTTTAAAGTTACCATTCTTTTAGAAAAGCAGATCAAAGAATCTGTGCTAGCAGGCCTCCTGTGTGCTGGTGTATTGGTCTTACACCTCTACAGCAGCTGCAAGCAGCATTACTGCTATGAGGTGATGAAGCCTTGACCAGAATGGTATTGTCAATGGAAATAAGATGAATGAAGGTAGAATCAATAGAACTTGGCAATGTATTGGATATGGGGAAGAGGCGAGAGAGTGAGGCACTGAGGATGATACCTAAGTGGTGATCCTGGGTAACTGGGAAGATGGTGGCATTTTCAAAAATAATGGAAAATTTTAGAATGGGGGAAAGATAATTAGTTCAGTTTTAGACATGTTGAGTTTAACATGTCTTGCAAGACCTCTAGTTTGAGATACCAAATAGGCAGTTCGAAATGGGGGACTAGAGGTCAGGAAAGAGATTAGGGCTATAAAAGTAGATCTGGAATCATTAGCATAGAAGTAATTATTAAATCCATGGGAGATCATGATACATAAAACAAAGTAGTATAGCAGGTGAGAGAAATTATTATTTTCTATTACATTAATAATTCATTATCAATTAAGATCCAGGCTTTTTATTTCTTCATTCAAGGACAAGCCTCTATAGGTTAGTCAGCCAATCTCTGAAGGATATGGCTGATAGATGAGATTGCCCTAATTCTCCATGTACATGCTCCTCTATCCTGGACAGGACCCCACCTAACTACAAAACTTCATTTCTGTTTAGAGTATAAACAGAATCTAATCTAGGTGAATTCTTGCTCTTAGGGAATAAAGCCCATATCCATGCATCCCTCCATTAAAGTTTAGGGTGACCCAACTCTTAAAAGAGAAAACCAGAGTGGTCTGGGTAGAGGTAGATGCCTCTGTCTAGATTGCTGGAGGCAGTTGAGTCTTATGATCCAGCCATGTTCTCATCAGGAGGGGCCGAAGACTTTTAGCCCACCTCTTCATTTAATGTCTACCAATTCAGGTTGAGTTCTCCTGTCTGGGCATTCCTTTTCAAAAAAATGTAAGACATTCAGTGTCTCCATTAGGGGGCTTTGGTTACTAAGAGAAACCAATGGCCATCAATTTATTGATTATTAGCTAGTCTAATTAAAATTGATTACTAATTACCCAGAAACTGTGTCTCTTGGGAATTTTTTTATTCATCACAAGGGAGATGAGAAGAGGGCCTGGGAGAGAGCTTAGGATACCCATAGTTAGTGGGCATGACTTGGATGAAGATCTAGTAAATGAGGCCGAAGAGTAGTTAGACAGATAGGGGAAGAACTAGGAGAGTTGTGCCACAAAAACCTAGAGAGAAGAGAGCATCTTGAAGAAAGCGGTCATCAGTGTCAAAGGCTGTGGAGAGATCAAGACAGTGATATTCAAAAAAAGCCATTAGATTTGATGATTGGGATAATTGGTAATTTTGGAGACAGCTTTTTCAGGTGAATGATGACTTTGGAAACCAAAATCTAGAGTTAAGAACAGAGTGAGAGGATAGGAAGTAAAAGCACTGATTATAGACAATTTTCTCAAAAAAAAAGGTTACCTAAGGAAAAAAGAGAGAGATGGGATGATAGCTAGTGGGGATTAATGGATCAAGTGAGGGTTTCTTCGAGCAAGGGGTAGAATGGACATTTTTATAGATGGTAGGAAAGCAACTAGTAGACAGATATTGCAGATTAGTAAAGAGAGTAGGGATGATAGAAGAGGAAATCTACTGAATATGGATAGAATAGGATCCCTTGTGCATGTAAAGGCGTTAGACTTGGCAAAGAAAAGGGCCACATCTTCATATGAAAAAGGGGTGAAGGCATATAGTGGAGGGAAGCAACTTAGTGAAATAATTTAAGGAGAAGGGGAAAGAGAGAGCTCTTGGTAAATGGCCTCATTTTTGTCGGTGAAATAGAGAAGGTTCTCAGTTGAGAGAGTGAGGAGCGAGACAACGATGGGAGGTTTGTTAAGGGATAAAAAGGTTTAGAAAAGTTGCTGTGGTGAATGCAATAGTGAATCAATTAGGGAGGTGTAGAAGGATTGCCTCACTGCAGTGAGGGACTAGTTGAGACTAGATGGAATAAATTTATGGTGGACCAAATCAGGAAAGTTTCATGATTTTCTCCAGCTTTATCCAACAGCACCTGCGTAAGAGCAAAGGAATGAAATGGTGTGAGACATCCGAGTCTGAGGCTTTGCAGGGAAAAGTCAGTGATAACAGGGCAAGGAACTTGAAAGAGAAAGATAACATAAAGTTGAACTAGTTCCCCAAGGGGTCAAGATGGGGAAGGGAGGAGAATGTAGCCAATAGGGATGTGGCCTGGGAAAGAACCAAGGGTCAGAGAGATTGGAGGTTGTAGTGAGGACAAAGAACATGATTTGAGGTCACAAGGCAGAGAGAGGTGCAGAAGGACAACAAACAATGACCAATAAAGGAATGTCAGAGTTCGTGAACCTATGTTCTATGTTTTATATTCTATAAATGGAACACTTGGGAGTGATGGCAAGATCAAGAGTATGACCATCTCTTACTGTAACTGAGGTGACGTAAAGAAGTAGAATATGGGAAATAAGTAAGTTGAAGAACTAGTTGGCTAAGTTGTATGAGAGAATATCTGTCTGTCTATCTATCTATCTATCTGTCTATCTATCTATCTATCTATGTGTGTGCGTGTGTGTGTGTGTGTGTGTGTGTGTGTGTGTGTGTAGTGGAATGGATACAGACCCAGGCCTGAGAGTCAGGAAGATCTGAGTTCAAATGTGATCTCAGACACTTACAAGCAGTGTGACCCTGGGCAAGTCACTTAATTCTGTTTGCCTCATTTTCCACATCTACAAAATGAGCTAGAGAAGGAAATGGCAAACCACTCCATTATCTTTGCCAAGAAAATCCCAAAGCAGGGTCGCAAAGAGTTGGCTATGACTGAAAACTACTAAACAACATCAAGAACATATATTTCTATATATCTATATCTGTATATTGAGACAGTGACAGAGACAGAGTCAGAGAGAGAGAGAGAGAGAGAGAGAGAGAGAGAGAGAGAGAGAGAGAGAGAAAGAGAGAGAGAGAGAGAGAGAGAGAGAGAGAGAGAGAGAGAGAGAGAGAGAGAGAGAGAGAATTCCCTCTGGAAGTCAGTAGATAACAGCAATTGAAATCTCGATTGGGTGATAAATATGTTTTGAGCAAGCTTCAGAGGAGGAGAGGTTACCAAGTGATAGTGGTAGAGGTAAAGCTTGGACATGGCCATGGGGAAGAAAGAGTATTCCAATTCGCTCATCTCTCAAAATAAAATTTATCAATAAAAACAAATAAATAAAATAAAATAAACAAAAAATGAAAAACAAAGTTCTGTTTCTCAAAGAGGACAAAAAGTAAAAGTTAATAAATCAAAATGCTTTTTACTTCCATGTGATTTGTGATTTATTTTCCCATGGGGAAGAAAGCAAAAAAATAAAATGAAACCAAACTAAACACTTTCCCTACTGTTCAATCTTGCTTAGACTAGCATTGCTTTTCTACTTCTGAGACTTTTGTTAGACTCTCCCTTATGAATGAAGGCATTATTTTCTACTATTTTTGAAAATTATATTTCTAATCTCATTTAAAATAAATTTCAAGGGATGTCTCTGTTTTAAAAGCAACGATTCTCTAAATACCAGCACAATGCCCATATTACTGCTCTTCTCGATCATGTTCAAGAATATCTCTGTTGATTGTGTATTTACTGTCTCCAATATTATATAAGTTCTGGAAGAACTTATTGTTTAATCATTCTTTTTATTGGTAGGTAGTAAAACAGAACAGAAGAAGCACTGAGGTTAGAATCTAGCTCCACCATTTGCTAACCATGTGACCTAGGACAACTAGTATAGTCTCTCTCTACTTCCTTTCTCTCTTCTTCCCCACACACAAAATATATAGTAACAATACTAATCCCATTAAACTCACAGGGTTGTGAGTATCAAAAGTAATAGTGTGTATGAAATCTCTTATAAAACTGAAAGGCACTATACAAATTTTATTATTATTATTGCCAGGATTTTATATAATGCTACACTTCCTGTCAATGCTCAACAAGTAATTCTGTTAAGATTCACCTCATGAAGCAGTGAAGATAAATATCATTGAAAGGGAAATCCCACTTGTACATATATGCAAATGGATGTGTCTGTATCTTGATAGAGTACTGTGATGATGCTATTTAATATCTTTCCACCTACTAAAGGAGATGCAGAATCTACCTTCTATTGAAAGCTGTGGGTATTATGGAAATCATCTGTGAATTAACTCATCTACCTACTTACTATCCAAATCACTTTAAAATAGTAAGAGAACCTATTTCTATGAAAGATTATCAATTAATATTGAAAATCTTCTCTTTTGATCATTATCAAAGTATTTTCCTTCTGTTTCACTTACCTCTCCTGCAGTTGGTCTTGTCTCTCCAGTTATCATCCTAATAGATGTGCTTTTGCCAGCTCCATTGTGTCCTAGCAGTCCCAGAACCTCACCTGGAAGAAATTGGGCTGTCAATTTTCATAATTTGTATATCCACTAACTAGAAAGCTGTTTTTTTTAATTTGATAATACATTTTGAAATCATTACTCAGTCAGTTTCTTCATGAGCAGACATCAGGTTCATAAAATCTATTACGTTATTTTGAGTTCTACATTATCCACATTAGTAGAAATATTTCCACATAGATATGAAGATTTCCTAATGTAGGGAATAGTGTATTTTTTTCAAGGCACTGTGATAAGCACTTTATAAATATTACCTTATTTGATCCTTACAGCAACCCTGGAAAATAGGCTCTATTATGCTCCCCATTTTACCGTTAAGGAAACTGAAACAGAGGTTAAATGACTTGCTGAATGTTATATAATTAGTAAGTGTCTAAGACCAGATTTGGATCCAGGTCTTCCTGACTCAACACTCTATCAGCTGCATCACTTAGCTGCCCTTGTATTAACTATATGACCCCGGCAATGCCTATTAATCTCTCAGTACTTTAGAAAACTCTCAGTTGGGAAGGTGCTGTCCTGCATAAAGAGAAGGAATTTCCTTACGTGGGAGTTTGCTAGGCCCAGGAAATGAGAGGCTCAGTTATTATCCTATTTAATTCTTTCTTTATGTTAAACTAAAATATAACTCCCTTTAATTTCTACCCATGATTACTTTTTCTTCCTCTTGAGGCCTATCAGAATAGATTAAACTCTCTCCTCTATGTGAACCCTTTTAAGGTTTAAGATAGCTACCAAGCTTCTGCACTCTGCCCTCCAACACAAACTCATACTACCTCCACCACCATTTTTCTCCTCAGGCATTCTAATCCTCATATAACAGAGGTATTTTGTAGAAGGGACCAGTATTTCTAACCTTTTTTAACACAGAAAGAGACATTCCTTGTGGCCAGTTTCTTCTTACTCTTTGAGAAGCAAATTTTTTTCTTAACTTCATATTCCTTACGCAGACAGCTGGCAATGATGACCGGTTTCTGAAAAAAGAGTTCCTCATTAAATTTCAGAAGGGTGTTGTACTCTCGTGGATAGCCCTCTTTTTATTCAAACTGGTATAAATAATAGTTTGCACTGAGGGAACATGTAATTAAGCTGTAAAAAAAAATTGTAATCAAGTTGCAAGATCCTAGTGCACATTTAAGAGAGTTACATTTTTTCTTTTTTGATTTTTTCTTTTGTTTGTTATTATTAACACTCATAGATAAATATGAACAACATATAAAGAAAAACCAAAAAAAGAATTGTATATGAATTGTATATGAAACCATGAACTTCTGCTACATATGGTTTGGCAATTGATTGGATATGTGTAATGAGTGAGAGTGAGAATAAGAATGGATCTCAGGTTCTAGTTCAGAGTGCCTTTGGAAAGATGGTGGTGTCTGTGAAAGAAATAGAGATTTTTGAAAGAATTATGGATTTGGGGGAAAAGATAATTAGTTATGTTTTGATACATTGAGTTAGAGATTTCTATGGGACATCTAGTTCATAATGTCCAATAGGCAATTGGCAATTTCAGGACTGGCACTCAGGAAAGAACCTAACGTTGAATATATAGAACTTGGAGTCATCTGCATAGAGAAGATAATTGAACCATGGGAGCTGATGTAGAGAAAAAATAGAAGAATGCTCGGGACAGAACCTTGGTGCTATTAGGGTACATGACATGGATGATGAGCCAGCAAAGGAAACTAAAAAGGAGCAGTCAGACAGGTAAGAGGAGAATCAGCAAAGAGCAATGTGAAAACCCAGAAAGGAGAAAGTATCCAGGAGGAGAGGGTGATCAAGACTTTGCTGCAGAGAAGTCAAGAACCCAACTTCCTTTCTCAAACCCCCAGAATCCCTCCTTTTTAACAAGTGTAACATTGATGTTGATAACTTTTCCCATGGAGACTAAAGATACTATGCTTTTCAGCAGCAATAGAACCTCAAGAGGTTGAGAGTTAAACTCTTATTTTGGAGAGACTGTTCCTGTCATGGTATGAAGACAGACTGAGTGAATTACAGAGAGAAAGAGAATTAATAGAACTTCCCTCCTAAGGTCATTGTTTATTATCTTGCAAAGAAATTGTGACTTTGCTAACCTGAGAGAACTGAATAGTAGCACTGTCTTTCTAAAACTAAAAAGTTAGCATTTAGCTGTAGTGATTTTAAGAAGTGACTTAGCCTGTGATCTTCTTCACAGCTGAAAAAATATGAATAATTATATCTGTTTTATTGATTGTTACAAGATTAGTAAATAATTTAACCAATCAACTTGATGTTTATTTAAGCCTAGAAAATTAGACAGGTTGATAGAAAAAGAGATGAACAAATGATTATGAAAAAAGAGGCTTCTCCAGCATATTAAGTCAGTGATTTATTAATGGGATGGGGGCACAGGGCTAATTGTTTAATGAGAAAGATTATGCTATTACAGTGTTTAATGTGGAAGTGTCAGAACATAGCCCTTTGTTGCCTCAGAAACCTGGGTAAGAATGAATAAGGAAAATGGGCCAGTAGCATGTGAAAGGATGACTTACCCCACCTCAGATTCTTGTGGAGGTAGGCAACCACTTTAAACTTCTACTATGTGAATACGCATAGTGAAACAAACAAAAAAAATCAGCACGTTGTTCATGTCTGAAAAGACATGTCTTATTTTTATTTTTAAGTACTTATGGATCAATGGGTATCAATCCTTCCTTATAAAGGTAAATTGGAATAGCAGAATACTTTTTGTGTGAAGCCGCCCATCTTTACACAACCATAATGTCTAGCTTTAAAGAATCATTCAATTCAGTTTGACTAAACCATTGTAATATCTAAGTATAAGAACAAATTAAACTACAGATTTGATTCCTACTCAGCATTCCTTACAACAAATGGTTTTTAAGTTCTTCAATTCACAAGATCTCTTTTGGATCTTACAAGTATGACTATACTCGCAATTTTTTTCTCAAAAAGGAAAAAAAAACTTTCTTCATCCTTTACTCCCTTCATTTCAGTGGCTCTGGATACCTACTCAAAATCAAGTAGAATTCCTTTCATATGAGTAAAGATGAGAAAAGTTTAGTAAACTTTTAAGTTAAAACCAGGAGGAGATCAACTCTACTTAACAACATATTCATCTAACCATCTAAATGTTTCAGGAGAACATGAAATAAATTTTATACAATTTAATCTCAGAAAGTGAAATAAAATTAGCCATTAAGAAACTACAAAATGGATTCAGGGGAAATCCTAGTCCAGATAAATATACAAGTGTATTCTATCTATTCTATCAAAAGTTTACAAAGCAATTAATACCTATTTTAAACGAATTCTTAAAAATTTTAAAAGAAAACATTATATACTAAACTCCTTTTATAGAATATAGTTCCAATACCTATAACAAAGAAAGAGAAGCATAGACCAAGATAAGAAATAAATACAAATTCAAAATTTTCAAGAAAATCCAAGCAAAAAGACTTCACCAATATAACTCCCCCCAAAAGGCCCACATGGTGGGAGGAATCAAGTGGTGGCTCAGAGTGGGACTGCAGGGAGCACGTTGCTGGTGCAGAGGCAGGATTCTCTTACTTTGCCCTGCTTGCATAAGAATCGTGGTCCTGGTTGGAGGTTCTTGGGGGAAGAGGAGCACTGGTGTGGTGGAGCTTGCAGTGACTGTGGAGTAGAAGTAGCTCTGAAAAGAGCAGCACAAGGCCCCTAAAGCTTGAGACAAAGTACTCTCCACTCTGAAGGCAATCAAGCCCTGACAAAAAGCTCAAGCATCAAGTAGTTGGCTGGGAACATGAGCAAGCAGCTCATGCTCCCAGCTCAAAAGGACTCAGACTCAGATTATAGAATCTTTTTTGGTGACAAAGAAGATCAAAACATGCAGCCAGAAGAAGTCAACAAAATCAAAGAGCCTACATCAAAAGCCTCCAAGAAAAATATGAGTTGGTCTCAGGCCACGGAAGAGCTCAAAAAGGATTTGGAAAAGCAAGTAAGAGAAGTAGAGGGGAAAATGGGAAAAGAAATGAGAGTGATTCAAGAAAATCAGGAAAAACAAGTCAATGACTTGCTAAAGGAGACCCAGAAAAATACTGAAGAAAACAGCACCTTAAAAAATAGACTAACCCAAATGGCAAAAGAGGTCCAAAAAGCCAGAATGCCTTAAAAGGCAGAATTAACCAAATGGAAAAGGAGGTCCAAAAGACCACTGAAGAAAATACCACCTTAAAAATTAGATTGGAGCAAGTGGAAGCTAGTGACTTTATGAGAAATCAAGATACTGTAAAACAGAACCAAAACAATGAAAAAATGGAAGACAATGTGAAATATCTCATTGGAAAAACCACTGATCTGGAAAATAGATCCAGGAGAGATAATTTAATAATTGCTTGGCTACCTGAAAGTCATGATCAAAAAAAAAGAGCCTAGACATCATCTTTCAAGGAATTATCAAGGAAAACTGCCCAGATATACTAGAACCAGAGGGTAAAATAGAAATTGAAAGAATGCGCTGATCACCTCTTGAAAAAGATCCCAAAAAGAAAACTCCTAGGAATATTGTCACTAAATTCCAGAGTCCCCAGGTCAAGGAGAAAATATTGCAAGCAGCCAGAAAGAAACAATTTGAGTATTGTGGAAACACAATCATGATAATACAAGATCTAGCAGCTTCTACATTAAGATATTGAAGGGCTTGGAATATGATACTCTGGAGGTCAGTGGAGCTAGGATTAAAACCAACAATCAACTACACAGCAAAACTGAGTATAATACTCCAAGGAAAAATTTGGATTTTCAATAAAATAGAGGATTTTCAAGCTTTCTCAACGAAAAGACCAGAGCTAAATAGAAAATTTGACTTTCAAATACAAGAATCATGAGAAGCATGAAAAGGTAAACAGGAAGGAAAAATCATAAGGGACTCACTAAAGTTGAATGGTTTTGTTTACATTCTTACATGGAAAGATGATATTTGTAACTCATGAGACCTTTCTCAGCATTAGGGGTAGTTGAAGGGAATATACATATGTATAGACAGAAGGCACAAGGTGAGTTGAATATGAAGGGATATCTAAAAATAATAATAAAATTAAGGGGTGAGAGAGGAATATATTGGAAGAAGGAGAAAGGGAGAGACAGAATGGGGTAAATTATCTCACATGAAAGTGGCAAGAAAAAGCAGTTCTATTGGAAGGGAAGAGGGGCAGGTGAAAGGGAATGAGTGAATCTTGCTCTCATTGGATTTGACTTAAGGAAGGAATAACATACACACTCAGTTGGGTATCTTATTCTACAGGAAAGTAGAGGAGAAAAGGATAAGAGAGGGAGGATGATAGAAGGGAGGGCAGATTGCGGGAGGAGGTAATCAAAAGCGAACACTTTTGAAAAGGGACAGGGTCAAAGGAGAAAATTGAATAAAGGGGGTCAGGCTAGGGGAGGGAAATATAGTTAGTCTTTCACAACATGACTGTTATGGAAGTGTTTTGCATAATGATACCTGTGTGGCTTATGTGGAATTGCTTACCCTTTCAGGGAGGGTGAGGGTAGGGGGAAGGGAGGGAATTTGGAACTCAAAGTTCTAAAAACAAATGCTCAAAAAAAAGTTGTTTATCATGCAATGGGGAAATAAGATATACAGGCAACGGGGTATAGAAATCTATCTTGCCTTACAAGAAAGTAAGGGGAAAGGGCATAAGGAAGTGGGTAGTTGGCTGACAGAAGGCAGGGCATACTGGGGAAACGGGAAGTTAGAATATATGCTATCTTGGAGTGGGGGAAGGGTAGAAATGGGGAGAAAATTTGTAACTCAAAATCTTGTGGAAATCAATGTTGAAAACTAAAAATATTAAATAAATAATAAAAAATAAAATTAAATCACTTTGTTCAATAAAAAAAGAAAAATTTGATGTCAATAGCTAATGGCTAGAGGAAAAACTCTTCATCATAGAAAGGATAGAATAACTCATAAAAGGTAAAATATTAATTTCGATGACTTGAGTTTAAAATATTTTGGACAAACTCAATGCAGCTAAGATAAGAAGGGAAGCTATTGACTAGGGGAAATTTTTGTTTTATAAAATGTATCTTATAAGGGATTAGTTTCCAAGATATATAGTGAACTAACTCAAATCTGCAAGACAAAGAGTTATCTCCCAGTAGTCAAAAGATATGAATAGTTTTCAAAAAATATATAAGCTATTAACAGTCACATGAAAAATTATTTTAAATCACTAATAAAGGAAGAAACAGAAATTTAAACATCTCTGAGGTTTCATCTTGGACCCATAAAATTGGTAAAAATGACAAAAATTGGACATAGTCAATTATGGAGGTGATGCAAGAATACCACTACTTTGTTCATAGAGCTGTGCATCACAGAAAGTAATTTAGAATTATATTGGGAAAGTGAATAAAATTTCCATATCCTTTAAGCCATAGATCACATTGCTAGGCACATACTACAAGAATGATAAATACAAAAGGAAAAAGTCTACAGGGGTGAGGAACTTGCAGCCACAAGGTCACATGTGGCCCTCTAGGTCCTTAAGTGCGGCCCTTTGACTGAATCTAAACTTCGTAGAATGAAAGGATTTATTCTGTGAAGTTAGGATTCAGTCAAAGGACAGCACTTAAGGCCCTAGAAAGCCACATGTGGCCTTGAGGCTGCAGGTTCCCCACCCCTGATCCAATATATACCAAAATATTCATAGTAGCACTTCTTATGGCAACAAAAAAACTGAAAACAAAATAGATGCTCCAGTGTTTGGAGAGTAGTTAAATATGTTGTGGCACATGAATGTAATAGAATATTACTGCACTGTAATAATAAATACGAAGCATTCAGAGAATCATGTCTTTGGTTTATATAAACTGATGCCATGAAGTAAGCAGAATCATGAAAACTATGCATAATGACCACAGAAATGTAAATGGAAAGGGGGAAAAATCCTGAAACTAAATGCCACATAAGTTTTACAACCAAGGTTGGTTGGGTTGGCCCCACAAAAGAGATAAGAAAATATACCCCCACCTTTTATTCACAAAGGCAGGGGATTATGGGTGTGGAACACAGCATATATACTCATATTTGGTTAATGAGATAGTTTCTTGAGCTTCTCTTTTCTGTTTTTATTCTTTGTTACAGGGGATAGTTCTTTAAGCAAAAAGGATATGGGAAGAAATGGAAACAAATTTGGAAATAAAGATAATGAAAAATAAAAAGTATCAATAAGGTTTTCCAAATGAAAAGTCTAGGTAAATGTGAATAAATTAATGTATAAAAGAAAAAATAAACAATTTTAGGAATATTTACTCATTTGATTTTACCTCTTCATGGTTTAAAGCAGACAATGCACTTGCAGTTCTTGCTCTTTCTGCTTGAACGTCTTCATCTTCACCTTCAGGTTCTTCTTGGTTTGGAAAAACTTCACCACTTCTTGGAGAAATTCTACAGAGAACACCATAAACATCAACCAACCAACCAACCAAAAAAATATTTATGAAGGATTTATCATGAACCAAGCACTATGGTAGGTAATGGTCATGCAAAGACAAAAACATCAGTACGTGAAGGAACTTATATTCTGTAGGAGACAACATGTATACATATAAATATATAGTATTTATCTTTCTAAAAGTTGGATATGACTGAAAATGGCTGAACAACAATGAACGTCTATCTATTAAATACAATGTCACATTTTGGGGGTGAAAGCACTAGGAGCTGGGGGCGGAGATCAGGAAAAGCTTCACTTAGAAGATGGCCTTCGGGTGCATTTTGAAGGAAACTAAGGATTTTAAGAAGGTGAGATGAGGAGGGGGAACATTCCAAGATTTGGGAACGACCAGTGGAAAGTCAGGCAGTCAGGAGATAAGGTGTAATGTACAGTCATTTAACTAGATCACAAAATGTGTGAATGGGCAGTAATATATAATCAGATGGAAAAGTCAACGAGCCAACAAGACAGTAAGCAAGGTTGTGAAGGACTTTAAATGTTAAAAATAGGAATATGTATTTTATGCTAGAGCACCTGGTTGTTGTTTTTTTTAAAGGAGAGCAATATAGTCAGTGTTCTGCTTTAGGAAAAAAATTACTTTGGGAACAAGGAGATCAAATCCATCAATACTTAAAGAAATTAATTCATGTTATTCACCGGAAGGCCAAATACTGAAGCTGAAGCTAAAATACTTTGGCCACATAATGAGAAAATGGGGAAAGTCCCTGATGTTGGGAAAGACTAAAGGGAAAAGGAAAAGGGGGCACACAGCTTGAGATGGAAAGATAGTATTATGGAAACAATGAACATGAAGTTGGACAGACTTCAAGAGATAGTGGAGAATAGAAGGGCCTGGCATGTCCATGGGGTCACGAAGAGTTGGATGTGACTGAATGACTGAACCACAATTTTAGCAGCTGCATGGAAGATGGATTTTCAACTGAAAGATTAGTGTCAAGAAAACTGCAGTCCCATTAAAGTACTCCTTTAATAGGACAGAAAAAAGGATAAAAAGTCTTTTATCACTCCTTCATTGTCCCTCACCAAACTACGTCCATTCCAAACTATTCCATTTCTGTTGGTGGTACCACAATATTCTTCTGATTTCCTAAAATATCTTCTGTCATCTTTAATTTTCCTTTTCCTTCATCTTCTACACTACTGGTCTCAAAAGTTGGAACTGTGATATGACCTCATGAGATATATGGTCAAACAATTGGGATGTGGGAAGATGGTAGGATTTTTCCCTTCCCCTGCCAACAAATCATGGCGTTAGTCTCCAACACAATCATACCAATACAACATTTCCTTTAACACATTCCAACACTACTCCCACTCTACCCTTTTTGCCACTGTACAGCCTTCCAACCTTTTCCCCTTTAGTCCTTGGGGTCAATTATAACCTAACCCTGATGCAGGCACCCATGGTTGCTCAGGTGCCATTGGGAAAATTCACTTCCATCCTATCATATCCAACTGTTGCTCCCCAGATCTCATGTTGTGGCTATAGCAGGCACTCTTCAGAGTGCAAGCTCTCTCTGCTGGGGCAGTAATCAATCAATAAGAATTTCATTCTTCCTTCTATGTTTTTGGTGGGACAAAATAAGTTGCAGATCTCATACCATTATCACTTCCCCCAAACTCACCCCTCTTCTGAACTTTTCTATCAAGAGCACCCCTATCTTTCTAGAAATCCAGATTTGCAACTCCAGTGACATCTATGACTCTTCACTTTTAGACCCCTGTGGTGCTAATCATGATTAAAGATCTTCCCTGCCCATTTAATAGGCCTCAGGTGGAACTAGTTAAGGGAAGATTGATTGGGGAGGCTTGTTTTTAGGCAGGCCTATACCCTTTTGCTAAGGAGGTGCTGAGCCCCAGGGCCCTAAACAGGGTATATATACCTTGAGGGTAGCCAGTAAGCTTAGACCAGAGAGCTGCAGAGACTAGAGAGCTGCGAGGAGAAGAAAAAGATGAAGAAGAGAGAACTGAGAGATGGAGAAGTGGAAGAGAAAGAGAGACAGAGAGAAAACTGGAAGGGCTCTGAGAATTGCAAGGGCTTTCAGAACTGCAAGAGGATGCAGGCAAGCAGACAGTTAGGATTCATGAGTGAGTGTTTATGGGAAAGCCCTAGCAGAAAGGAAGGTTACAGGATGGCTTGGCTCCTTGCTGTGATACTGGGTTTTAATCTCCTTGCTGTTCCATCGAGGTGGACTTACTGGTTTCGGGATACAATTACTGCTATGCCAAATTGGGGTTATCGGTTTGGGGATTTGATCGTCTGGTGTCTGAATAAATATTTTACTTCTGCCTTCTGTACAGAGAGTCTCTTATACTTTGCCATTCTGAACTATACAGGCATATTCATGGTCACCATAGATATCATGAATCTTGCCTTACTGATACAACCCCGTACAGTTAATCAGTTGCAAAAGCTTATCACTTCTCCCTTCACATAGTCACCACCCTAGCTCAGGCTTTCATTTTGTTGTTGTTCAATCATTTCAGTTGTATCCAACACTTCATGACCCCACTTGGGGTTTTCTTGGCAAAGATACTAGAGTGGTTTGCCATTTCCTCCTCCAATCTATTTTACAGATGAGGAACTAAGGCAATCAGGGTTAAGTACCTTCCCCAAGTGGAAGGAATAAGTGTCTGAAGGCAGATTTGAACTCAGGAAAATGAGTCTTCCTGACTCCAAGCCCAATGTTCTATCCACTACACCACATCACTGCCCCAGGCCTTCATTACCTATCATTTAGACTTACGGCAATTGCCTTCTAATAGGTTGCCTAGCCTTAAGAACCCTCTCTGGTCCCATTTTAATCCATCTTCCATACACTTGCCAAAGTGATTTACTTAAAGGTCCATCACCCCAACACATATAATCCAGTAGCTCTCTACTTCCTATGGAATCATATATAAAATCCCCTCTTTGGCATTTAAAGTCCTTTTCAAGATGGCTCTGACCAACCTTACAAGCCTTATTATACATTATTCCCCTTGGTGCACTCTACTGTCTAGCTAAACTGGCCTTCTGGATTTCCTCACACATAAAAAAAAATAACTAAAATATCCAGATATATAGGAAAATAAGTATAACCAAATAAAAAATAAAGAATGGATTTATGCTGCAAATTATTTAATGAGTTGAAATCAGAAACAAACTATTTTTGTTTAGTTTTTTTTTTATTTTGTATGGTGAATATCTATACCCAGAGAAGTATTATGTTCACTGACTATTATGACCTATCTTTTGATTGTTATAATATTTCAATATAAAGTATCCTTAAAAAGAAATGTGCCTGCTTGGCTAGCTACAAAGATCAACTTTAACTGAATAATTGCTAACACTAATTATTTATAAGTCTTTCATATCCTCTAGCACAAACAAGAATTTTTTTTTAAAAAATTGATGAAGCTTATTCAAGCACATTGCTTTGAAGAACAGAATATTTTATATGATTAAGTTTTAAAATGGAAAATAATGTTTAGTTCACCTTTGCCGCACACTTTTTACTTTTCTGTTTTATGTATTTTATAATATGTATAATGTATTGGTACATATATATATATTTATAAATATATATATATATTTATACCCATATATATATTTATAAATATATATATATATTTATACCCATATATATATTTATAAATATATATATATATATATATATATATATATATATAATTTGTAAATGAATATGATGGGGGACGCTCAAAAACTTTTACCAAAAGGGGGAGGCTATCAAAAAAGGGGCAGAGACCACTGCTCTGCACCAGTGGTTCCCCATATTTGACACTGTAAATTGTCAGATTCCTACATGGCAGAAGTTGTGCTTTTAGTATTCATGAATTAAGGAAATGTTTTGTTGGGGGGAGGCGGGGTGGGGGATGGTATCCCGGGATGTCCAGGCACATAGCTTCAACAGTATGATAAGCACAGTGTGGAAATTCCCTCTACTGGTATACATTGGTAATGCATCTATAATATAAAATCCTAGATTGCCTGGGTGCACTAAGAGGTTAAGTGATGGATTTAACTTTAACCTGGTTATCTGTGTATGTGGTAGAACAAGGATTTGGTCCCTGGTTTTCCACGTGCCTAGGCTAACCTATCCACCACACCATGTTGCCTTTCAGAAAATGCATGATGACAAAAAATCTCCATGAATTCAGTACCACTTCTACATGAATTTATATTTTAATTATCTCCAGAATCCACATTTTAAATACAACAATAAATATGTTGACATTATTTAGTTATTCCACAGAGAGGAGTCACTCCATGAAATTGTTCTCTAAATATATAGAACTCAATGTGATAGTCAAATGTTTAATATTTAAATTAATTTAAATGCTTTTGTCTACCTGAAGACAGGGTCCTTTCTCATTGATTTCTTTCCATATTTCATTTCGAGAAACCGTAGAACAAAAAGGAGAATGATAAAGTGAAGATAAGGCTAGCAGAAAGAAAGATAACCACCATTAGTTACAATACGACAAAAGAACAAATCACAGATCTTTGAGGTATGAAGTACTCTCTAATGCAGAAAGCAACTCATTTTAGATGTTCTTAGAGAAATGCATTACACAGAGAACAACCTAATAAGTCTCTCTAAACTTAGCTAAACTAAACCTCATACCACACCAATCCCACATTTAAAGTCTTTCCCAGAGCTGTTGTTCCACTGGCATAGCATCACAGAATGAAGGTCATCTCCATGCTAAAATGAGTTATTACATTAGAACTTTAGCAACACCAAATTATCGGGGGGGTGGGGATATAGACATGCTTTGTCTTTTACAAAGTATACATACATAACAAAAATCTTACAAATTTAGGACACAATATATATCCACATGGATTTTAAAACATTTGCAAAAAGCTTATGAGCTTTACATAGTTCAAATAAAACCAAATTATTTTTCAGTAAATATTATTCCCCTCCTCCCATGAACACAAATCCCAAAAGAAAATTTTTCTTACTATTAAAAGTACTAAGAGGCTGCTTTGACTGACTCCATTTATTTCATCTTCATGGTGATCAGGATTTTTCGAATAGCTATAAGAGAGCTATCAAAAGAAAATGAACAAATGGAAGTTCATTTGTTGATCAATTATATGTAAATTAACAAGAAATTCTTGCAGCAAACATTCCTTCCCTTATTCTGCTTGAGTTTCCTCTGTGTTCTAGGAAAAAGGTATTCTTCAAAAGTGGAGGTAAGTGTCTTCTCTATGATATACTCCTTTGTTCTGTCAATGAGTCAGTTTGCTGTCAGCTTCAATCTCTCCCTCTCTACCTCCTTTATCTTGTCCCCTTTTGCCTCTTCCCCTTTCTTTACTTCTTTCTTTTGTTCCTTCCTTCCCACTGAATCGGGCATCATACATTTACTTTTGAAATAATGAGGAAAGTGAAGGCATCCCTGGCCAAAATTGCGGAATAGGTGAAGTTTGTCCTTGGTGCTCCTACTCGTTCTTTCTGTGCCCTGTTCTACCTTTATAATGCCAATTCTTATCTGGATTCTTAGAACCATATCTCCTGCAAGATATCATCTCAGAAAATATTGTGATAAATTCATTCACACTCCCATTGAACACTAGAGAATCCCCGTTTTGTCATTATCAAATTTCCCTTCAAGTTAAACCTCTTCCTCTCACAATCCTATCTTCTCACACTCATTGAAAACTGGCTTTCTGAACCACTCCCTCATTGTATTCACATCCTTGCTTCTCCATCTTAGATAAGCGGGATCAGAAGAAAGAATAGCCATACAAATTGCTCCTTATTCTCACTTAAAGAACTTTCCCTGCTTCCATCAGTTAACAACTTTTCCTTCTTTGAGACCTCAACTACATCACCCTAAGAAGATGGTAGTGACACTTAGCTATGAGCCACTTTCATTTTCCTTTTTTTTCTCAAGGAATTAAGTACCAGTTTAACAGTCTTCCTATCTCCTTCAAGCCAAGGCCTTATAGTTGGAATTTCAACATACATATTGATATTCTTCACAAACACTCTGCCACCTCAGTCCACCAAATTTCTCAGTTCCCACAACGTGCATCTCCACTCAATCTCAGTCACACACAGCAACGGTCATACCTTTGATCTAACCATCACCCATAAGTATTCCACCTCTAGGATCTACAATTCTGAAATTCCTTCATTTGACAATAGCCTCTTGTCTTTCTACCTCTCCCTTTGCCTGACTCCTCCTAACCCTATCCTTTATCCTTGCCATGAACTCAACTCATTCTTACTGCTCTCCTGGTCCATCCCTATTGCTCTGGCCTCACAATAGATCCTTTGCAATCTTGACCCTGAAGTCAATCACTTCAATTATACACTGTCATCTATTCTTAAATTTGTGGTTCTTACCTGTGTGATTCCTCTTTCCCAGTCCCCTTTAATGGATAATCATTCATGTTATATACCTTCACTGTGGGTATTTTCCAAGGCTTTGTCCTGTGTCCTGTTCTCTTCACTTTCTTACAATCTCTCTTGGTGACCTCACCAATTCCCATGAGTTTGGTAATGATCTCTAGCAAACTATTTTTCACACCAATCAATGCATCCAGTCATCATCTATCTCCTGATTATCATCATTATCATCCAATTACCCATTGCCTATTGGATATTATCTGTATGTTTTGTTCACGTCTCAAACATGAGACATTCTGAGAAAAGACTTATTATCTTACCCTCCTCCACCCTACCCCAAACCCACTCTTCCTCCAAATTTCTCTATTTCTGTTGAAGGTATTATCATCCTTCCAGTTACCCATGTTTGAAACTGTGCTTATCCTCAAGTCTTAACTTTCCTTTTCCCTCCAGATCTAACCAATAATTATTTCTTGTCCGTTTTACCTCCACAAACTCTTCTCCATCCATCCTCTTCTCTTTTCTCTCATAGTCACAATTTAGGCCCTCAGCATATTTTACTTGAACTACTACAACTAATTGAACTACCAGCTAACAGTAACTCTCTAATCTAATAATAACTTTCTAAGCTACGAAGTAACCTTAAAACATGTCTCAGAGGACTAAAGATCTATAGCTGGAAAACACCCAAGACAGTATCTAGTCCAATGCCTTTACTTTCAATAAAGTAGGAAACTGAGTATCAGAGAGTTTAAGTGACTTACTTAAGGTCATAGAGGTAGTAAGTAGCAGACCTAGGATTCAAACTCTGGTCCGATGACTCCAAGTCCAGCATGTTTCCTACTACATCATGCTAAACACATGATTCTCCCACTCAGAAATCTTCCATGGATCCCTATTATCTCCATGAGAAAATATAAACTCCTGAACTTGGAATAATAATAATATTAACTAACAGTTATGAAGTACCAGCTATCTGCCAGGCACTGCACTAAGTGCATTATAATTATTATTATCTCATTCAATCCTCACAAGAGCCCTGGGAGGGAGGTCATATTATTATATTTATTTTGCAGTTGAGGAAACTGTGGCCAACAAAGGTTAAGTGACTTGCCCAGAGTCTCACAGCTAGTATGTCTCTGAGGTCACATTTGAACTCAGATCTTCCTGACCTCCAGCCCAATGTTCTACTGTGCCTAGCTGGCATTTAAAACACTTCACAGTCTGACCCAAGACTATATATTTGAATTTATTTTAAACACCCCCCTTCGTATACTTTACAATTTAGCCAAATTGGCCAACAAATTTCTTGATGTCAGTGTTCCATCCTCCATTCCCTAGTTACTTTGCCCCACCCCCCATACCTGGAATATACTTCCTCCTTAGCCCTACCTCTAGCTTTCTTCTGCTGTTGTTTCTAATCCCTTTCATTAGTGATTGTTTTCTTCTGAAATTATCATTTATATGCTTACATGTTGAATCTCCCAATAAAATGTAAACTCCTTGAGGGGAGGGACTATTTTTCATTTTGCCTTTGGATTCCTAATGCTGAACACAATGCCTTGGTCCTGGTTGTTGTTTTGTCCTTCATTTTCAAAGATGACCAGCGACATTATGGTGATGTCTTGACTTGGGTATGAATTGGATTTAAGTGAGGCAGAGCTGTACAGAATTGTCAGCCTCACTCTTCCTGAGTCATCAAAGTCCTGTGGTAGTACAAAAGTTAAGACAGCTGGTGGTGGGCATCAGATGCAATGGATGACCTTAGTGTTTTTGATGCCTGACCAAATTCTAAGCACTCCATAGAGCCTGCTTCAGCAACCTTCGTGGCCATTGGGACAAATTGTTCTCATTTAGGGTGTGGCTGCTGTGTATGCCATAGCTTCTTGGAGCCACAGGTAAGAGGTGGATGAATCCAGTGGACACCAAAAGTGGATGAGCAGCCCTGAAAAGGGCTCAGCAAACCCTTAGACCAGATGTGCTAGTCCTCCTGAACACCCTGCATGTCTAAGCTGAGGGAGCTGGGTTGGGTGACTTCTTGTTGGTGCATTGTAGATGGGAGACTTGTTTAGGTGTGGGTTGGACTAGACGGATTCTGAGTAATAAATTCTGCTTCAACTAAGAATTTTGTGATTATATGATTAATGAGCCTTAATATATCACCTCTTCAAGGGAAAACAAATCTTAAACCATAAGAATACATTTATTCTAAATGTAGAATTTTAGTCATCAGTGAAATGGTGTATGTGTCGTGGTGGTAGTGGTGGTAGAAGGTTATGGCAGAGATAAGGAGAAGGTAATGCAAACTTCCTAATGTCCCTAAAAGCACAATAGAATAGGGGACAATCATGCTGCCTTTTGGTAAGACTGATCCTCCATAGACACATGCATGGCCACTGAAAGTATATTAGATGATTTAGTTGTACTCTAGCTTCCTACAGACAGAAATACATTCTCCATTGATTTTCAATATATCTCCAATATAAAACTCCAATATACCATTGGAATTTTTCCAGGTGTATATGAGCTTAGCCTCTCCTTTATAAGTAAGGAAGGGGAATTAATTAAGTTAGGAAAGTTCAAACTTCACATGTCTCTTCTATGAAGCAACTAGCGTAATGCAGTGGATAAAGCATGGGGCCTAGTGTCAGGAAAATCTGAGTTCAAATCCAGCTTCAAATACTTACTAGCTATATGACCTTGAGTAAGCCACTTGACCTCCATTTGCCTCAATTTCCCCAACTGTAAATGAGGGTAATAATAGCACCTACTTCCCAGGGTTGTTCAAATGAGATAATATTTTTCAAGTATATGTTATATAGCAGGCATTTAATAAATGCTTGTTACCCTCCTTTTCTAACACCATCCCTTGCTCATAGTAGGTCTCAGAGTCAGACAGAATTGAACGATATTTTATAAAATGATAAGATTTTATAAAATGCGTATTTCCCCATGTGGAGCAAAGCTTTTTCAAATGGCCATATATTTCAGTATCCTAGTACAAGTAATAGCACTCCTTACCTCATAAAAAAGTATTAGACAGCCAACCAGTGTGTACAAAGGCACTAATATCATGCAAGGGAGCATGATAAGTAAATCGAAATTATATAAAAATAGGATGCCAAACAAGAACATGGAGATCTGAAAGAAATTTGCAAATAGGTTAGAATCACACACTATTTTCAATTATTTACAGAGTTCAAATGGACATACACTGTGCAGTATTATTAATTAGTTCCATGAATACATAATTAGAAAAAAAAAGTTAGAACTCCATGATACGTGACTCCAGATAAAACACTAGAAGAATGTTATAAATGAGAGGCTTATTCTTTGGAAGGAGGAGGGGAGATTTCCAAGCTCCAAGTAGAACAGCTTGGAGTAACCTTGGGAAGGCAAAAAAAAAAAAAAAAAAGCAAAGGTCTCAGTGCAGCAGAACAAAGTTCTGGGAGCTCTTGCTCAGGGAAGCACTGAGTCAAAGAGAAGGGCTGTGGTGGACTGAAACAGAGGGAGACCTCCAGGGGAGAATTCAGGAATGAGCTGGACAGAGAGAGGAACCAGGATACCTACATAAGGTAGAACAACTGGAGTGATCGTAACTTCAGAAATGGGGCACAGAGACCTATCAGTGTGAGTCTGAGCAGAGGCTCCAAGCTGGACTTTGAGCTTGGGGGATATACATCACCTTTCAACTTTTTTGCTAAGATTGATTGGAGAAATGTGAGAGTTACTTATAACACAAGACAACTGTGGTGATCCTACACCTGGGGAGTGAAAGAGAAAGGAACAGTAGAGAAGCATAGGGTAGATTAGAGTAGGACAGGAACTGAAAGTGCTAAAAGTTTAAAGCAAACAGAAGTTACTGTGTGACCCCATCCTGGATTCAAGGGACCCTTTCATTAACTTTTGCTATTTTTTTCAGAAGCTAGCAGAGTTCTGCATACAATAGATACTTAATAAGCATTGATTCATTGAAAAATTGCTAAACTGGGGAGTCTCTGAACCATTGGCTGAGGATATACCACATTAGCTTAACTTTTATTTCATAGATTCTCCTAAGCTACTTCATTTCATGTGGCTTAAGGATTTCCTCATCTCTTTCACACAAATTAAGAGTAAAGATTGTTTTATGCTTTATATTTGTATCCCATGAGCCTAGAACAGGGCCTGGCACATACAGGGTGTCCTTAAAGTCTGGATACAAGGGTAAAAAAAATTCATCTTTTCATTTAATTGGAATATTAACAGATCTTAGCCCCCTTGACTTCTTTTTCTGGGGTATGCTAAAGTAGAAGGTGTACTCAATGAAAATCACAGATACAACACACTTGGTTGAACACATAAAGAGTGAATGTGCTAAAATTGACTGCAATGTGGAGTTATTGCATCAAGTTCATGTGAATCCTGCACAGCGCATCAACCTTTGCATCACAAATGATGGAAATCATATTGAAGATGTTATTTGTTAATATTCCAATTAAATAAAATGTTATTGAAAATTTCATTCACTTCATTTCTTGAAAATATGCATTTTTGCCTATGTGTCCAGACTTTGGGAACACCCTGTAGTAGTCACTTAAGAAAGGCTCGTGGATTGATTGACTAAATTTATTACTGTTGATAGAACCAGAAAAAGAGAAAATGGTATTACCTTTTGAGGTACCTTTGAACTAAAGGAGCAGTGCTAGAGATGGTGGAAGAGGGTGGAGAGAAGGGTAGGTGCTACAGTACCAACACATTAGATATGTAAGTAAAAAGATCTTAAGGACTTGTCTTGAAGATGGGAATGAAGTGGCCATAAAGAAGAATCCAGGATAGTGAGGATCCAAAAAGATCAGGTAATTTTTTTCAACATTCATCTGACTCTAATAAGATAAATTCAATAGAGATAAATGTAAAATCTTACATTTGGGAACACATACAAACTTCACAAATTTAAAATGGGGAAGGCCTGGGTTAGATGGCAACTGTTCTGAAAAACATCTGAAGGTTTCAGTGGACAACAAGCTCCATATGATTCAACAATATGATATAGCAGCCAAAAAAGCTAATGCAATCTTGGACTATATTAAGAAAGGATAGCTCCAAAGAACAGAATAGTAAAAATCCCACTATACTCTGCCCTCATCAGTCTCCTTCTAGAGTACTGTGTTCAGTTCTGGGCACTACAGTTTAGGAAGAACATTGATAAATTATGAAGTATCCCTGGAGCAGAGAAACCAGTATGGTGAAGGGCCTCGAGTCCATTGCCATCGGAGGATTGTTTGAAGTAATTGATTGTGTTCAGTGTGAAGGAGAGAAGACTGAAGGAAGACATGATTGCTGCATTTAAGTATTTGAAGGGCTGTCATCTGGAATAGGAATCAGACTTACTTTATTTGGCTCCAGAGGGTAGAAGCAAGAACATTAGGTAAATGTTGCAAAGAGGCAAATTTGAGAAAGATGCCAAGAAAAACTTCCTAATAATTAGACCTGACCCAAAAAAGAATGGTTTGTCTTAAGAGATTGTAGGTTCCATTTCTTCAAAGCAAGGCTCATTGATCACTTTTGGACATCGACTTTAATGGGGCAGATTACAAGTCAAACAATACATGCCTACCCATTCTATGTGAAGCTGCTCACACCCTCCCATAATTTTGCTATGGGTGTTCCACCCAATTTCTGGAAGACTTCTTCACTTTTTTCTGACACTGCAAAGAGACCAGCAAAATACTCTGGCCATCTCACTAGTATTCCTTCTTTCCCTGAGTGCAACTCTTTGGAGAGAGATCGGAGAAGTAGCTTACTTTCTGAATCTGACTCAACAGAGTATGAGTTAGACTTTCCCTGGACCTTTTATACTTAGAAAAAGTTTACATGTGGAAACCCATCCACAGGAAAATTATAATATTTATCTGGTCATCAGTCCTTAGCTTACATCTCCTTACTTGCCCTTTTCCCATGAAATTCTAGTTACAGAAAAAGAACCAAAACCATAGTAAATGGTCACAAATAAACCTATTTATCCAAATACACAAAAACAGAAATCAGGCTAGAATATACTAGAAAATACATGAGTGGGTGAATTCTTTGAATGAGAATCAGATGAGATCTCAGTTCAACCAAAAGAGAGGGTTTGGTTTAACCCAAGAGAAAGTCTCCAAAGTCTATAGGGAAACAAACTGGAAATCAGAGACATGCTGAGGATCTCGTTTCCTTTACACATCTTCATCTTCCAAATCTTTCTCCCTCCATGGGTCTCTTCTGAAACAATTATTTAAATGTATATCTTTCTTCCAAAAAGTTCTGGTACCATCTCCATCCCTTATACAAGTATTCAGTGTCATATTGCACTCAACATTCCCTTCTCCAATTAGAAATCACTTTTATACTTATACAGAAACAAGCAAATTGCCCCAGGTTCCTTTGGAAGCCCAGTTATAAAGAGATTTGCAAAAACTATGAATCAACTAAATACTTCTTATATAATTAGACATAAGAGAAAATGTGATGCACTTGGTTAAAGTTCTAAAGACCTTGGCAAACTAAACCTTTTTGTCACTAGCCATTCTCATGCCTTTGGATAGGCAAATTTAGTGTCTTTGTTTTTCAGTATCTTTGTTTTTAAAATAAAAAATGGCTGAATGAGATAATTTCTCAAGTGCTGTCCAGCTCCCTAAAATTCTACTTCTATTCTTTTCAATGAAACAAAAGAGTGCAAGACATGAATAGATACAAAGAGAAACAGGTAAAGATATAGACGTAAACCAGAGGCAGTAAAATGATCCAATTGTAATACAAATATTTTATGAAATAATATTAGTTTATAGTTCATTACAAATATGAAAAAGGCAATATTTAGCTTTGTAGATAAAAAATGAAATCAATATACTGTGTGTTCTGTACTTACAATAAAGAAGCAAAAAAACCAAAGGCCACTATTTTTTCTTCTCTTACGAAAAATGAATGAAATCACATATGTGAAGACAACAACAGATGCTGCATAACCAATAGTACACAGGATCTGAAATTAATAGAAAATTATATTAAGTGCTAGAAAGGCAAATGTTGTCTGGGAAAATATGTCAAATTCTAAGAACTATGTGCCAGGAGGTGTTCTTTAAGATAGACATGAGGTGGCAAAGAGATCGTGCCAAGACCTGGAATGATTATTCTGCCCAGATGCTTACTTTTGTGGTTAGCAAACTCCCTCCCCACCCTACTATCCCAGTCATTGTAATGCAGAATCACATATTACCTATAAGTAAACCTCAAAATTCAACTCCTCAAACCCTATTTTGCATTCTCTAATCCCCATTCACCACCAGCCTATGTTTCCAATGCCCCAGTCCAGATCTATCTGCCCTTTCCACTGTGCCATGTGGAGATCCAGTTTTATTATTAACAAGCTTCCTTTCATTTTAGACTTCTTAATTTCCTTGTATTTTGTGGCAATCACAGAGGCCTCTCTGTGAATGGATGGTCAGCAATTCCAGGAGAAGCTGTATCTTCTCTGCTACTTGGTTCTGATGGTACACCGGTTCTGGAGGGTTAGGAAGTATGTCAGAAGGCTTCTTGCTCCCTACTGCCAGTTCTAGACTTCACTTCTGCCAACATCACTCAGCTATTTCTCACCCTTTGATAGTTATAATATACCCAATCCAAATCATGGCGGCTATTATTTACTGATTGCCAGGTCATTCTCCTTTCTCAATTCAATTCTTGGTTTGTAGTTTTCTTTTCCAACCCAAATCTTGCCCTTATATGAGGGGACTTCAGTATACAAGCTGATTTTTCTTCAAATACCATAATCTCCCATTTCATCAATTTATTCAACTTCCATGACTGACTTTTCTATTCCAACTCAGCCACACATAAGGATAGTCACACTCTTGATTTCACCATCCATATATGTGCTTCCATGATCCCTACCCCTCAGTACTTTGCTAGGCCATTATTCTTATTCTAATTACACTCTCCTCCCTTGCCAGTCTCTACGCTTTAGCTAATCAATTCACTCTGTTCTACCCTTTAACTCTTGTATCCTTTATTCCTTACCTTACCCATGCTTCTGTCTATGCCTACATACTGTCTCCTCTGTTAGAATGTAAGTTGCTTGAGAGAAGAAACCATTTTGTCTTTTTTCTACAGTGTCATTATAATGTGTAACACATAACAGAAACTTTATAAAAACTTGTTGACTGATTTAAAAAAAATTGTATAGTACGACAACGTTCCAGCTCTCTCCTATATGATAAACATTATTGAACATCTATTTGATTGTACATGTCTTACACTTCACAGACTTTCTAATGAAAATGTCTTTGTTCCATAAATTTTGTCTCTTACCTGAGCAAACAGGATTAAAGTTGTTGGCCAGCCCTCATCTGTATTATTTATAAGGTAGTTAATGACGTACATTGAAAAGAGAATCAAGCAATATAGAGGAATATCCACCAGTGCCTGCCCACACCAGTATGCTGATGGGTAGAGCCCTGAAATCCACAGCTGGGACTGAGCTTTTATCTGATGGAGAAATAGAAGAGAAACAAAGTGGTTTTGAAAACTGAAGTTTAGAAAAATTTTAACAATGTCAGTTACATTAAAATGTTCATTTCTAAAATAATGCTGCATATGTCTTAGGCATATTATATGGACCAATCTGTATGACTAATTCAAAATAGCATAGCCCTTCCCCACAAAGAGTTTATAATCTTGAGGACGGAGGTATAGAATAATGCACGGATACAAATAAGCATAATAAAAGGTAGAAAGTGTCAGGGGAAAGAAAAAAAAGAATGGAAATACTTAGGGGAAACGTTAGGTATTAAGGAGGGAAGAGAGCATATTTAGCCAGGATTGATGTCAGCAGGGAGGGGGAGGTAGTAGTATGTGGGAGATCATAGAATGTTTCATGGAGCAGGTGGTACCTGAGCTTGGTGTTAAAGGGGGAAAAAGGGATTTCAATAGTTGGAGATTAAGGGAAAGTACATACTAGGCATAAGGGAATGACTTTCATCAAATCACAGAGAGCCCGGGACAAAATGAAGAATTAGATACAGTCCAAGAGGCAATGTGAACAAAGGCTAGAAAGCTAGATTGCAATTAGTTTTCAGAGAGTCTTAAATTCTAGACTGAAGAGTTTGCATCTTAACCTTCAGGGAACTGTTAAAGGTTTTTGAGTAGGGGGAGGGAGGTATGTGACATGGTCAGGTTCACATATTATAGAATGAAAATGTCACCTATATGAAGGATATATCAAAGAAAGGAGACAGAGGAGGCAAGAAAGACCAGTTATGAGGCTCCTTCTGGGTGAAAGGTGATAGGATCTGAACTAATATCATGCCCATATATATGAGTGCAGAAATGGAGAGAGGTGTGAAAGGCATTGTGGGAATGAAATTAACATCGTGTTCATCTTTGCTCCCTACTCCTTTACTTTGTTCTCCTGCTTGCTCTGAATCTCTTAGTTCCTACTGGGACATTAAAGGTGAAAGCTCCTTTTTCATTTATTCCCTAAATGAATGTCAGAAACTTTGGTCAGGTCTAAAAGCATTCTTTGAATACAGGTCCTTGCATTGCTCAGCATGATCTCTTCTCCACAAGTAACTCTCTCTTTTCTCATTCTAGACTCCTATGACCTACTGTGGCCATGCTTTCTAGTTAGTCTTTGAAAATCCTTCTTCTATGCGTGAGGAAAGAACATGATCAATTTTTCACACTCAAGCTAGATGGCAACACTAGTTTCTCTAGCCACAGATCTCAGAGGTTTCCTCTGGTGATTCGTTGTTGGATCTCCACACTTTCAAACCATTAACATGGCGCAGCAATCGGGGATCTCACAGGTGTTGTCCTGTGATATGTCATGAAGCCTAGACCTTGTAATGCTGCTTCTTTTTACACCACTCGGGTTGGTGGAAGTATAAGGGGAATCTAGGCTTGGTGATACCATACAAGCCTAAGAATGGTTGAGACATTCATTCTACAATGAGCTAAATGATATAGTGGAGAGAAAAGTCTTGTGCTGTGAATCAGATGACTTGGGCTCTAAATCTAGCTCTACTGCTAATTACCTCTGTGCCCTTGCACAAGTCACTTAATCTTTCTTAACTGTAATATTAAATTTCAATAGGTCAGTCAGCTTTGAACTTCTGCAGGATGGAAAATGGATATCTGACAGTTGAAGAAATTTCATGAATAAATACATAGGGTTGTGTAAAGTGAATCCCTTCGAAGATGGCATATTTTTTATTTTAGTTTTCTAGTAGAGAGGATTTTCTGCATTAAAAACCTGATGATGAGTAAACCCTTTATCTGGCTATTTAAAACAATGTTAATCACACCCCTGGAGGGGTGTGAATGAGAGCTGGACCAAGTGTTCCATAGACTAAGGAGAAAATCAATGCATAAAAATATTAAAACTAAAATTACTAAAAACAACTTCAAATTTTCGTTACTCATGCTTACTTTATAGTCACTGATGCTGCCCATCGCGATATAAGGAGAAATGCTGGTTGCAATAAACATGCAGAAAAAGGATGCCTCCATAAAACCAACCCCTATGGATACATCGTCCTGAAAAGTGAAGAATGAATACTTTAAGGCAGTAAATGTGAGCAATAAATCAGACAAAATCATAAATAATTATTAAATTTTTATTGAAATGAATAAAAATACTCAAAGTTATACAACTTATTCTCCATCAAAAAGTGCAATAAGTGTTACATTTGGGGAAGATCAAGTCAAGCATTGATTAAGTGCTTACTACGTTCCAGGAACTGTGCTAAAAATGTTTTTAAACTTAAATTTAAAAAAAAAAGTCCCTGCTTTCAAAGAATTGTAGCCTAAATTGGAGAGACAAAATAGAAACAGCAAGGTGCAAGCAAGATAGGGATGGAAGAAGATAGTCAACAGAGGAAGGGGGATTGGGAAAGGCTTCTTGTAGAAATTAGGATTTTAGCTGAGGCTTAAATATAGAGGAGACTTGAATAAGGGTAACAATATCTTCACATAAGAAAGCTTCACCTCTGTTACCAATGGAAACAAGGAGCTCTTTCTGCAAAACCAATTATACAACAGTTAGGCTGAATTTCCAACAAAGTGTAACCTCTCTCAGCTCCCCTTTCTCATGAGTGCCATGGCTAGGCTCTGGAGCAACCTACATATGTGATTGCAAATGCACATAGCCACCCAGAGAACACATACATCACATTTGCCTCCATCCTCCTTCTGCAGAGCTTTAACAAGTCGTAAAAGACAAAAGGAATAAATTCAGGAGCCAAAAATTACCACAGTTGTGCTCTCATACATGCATGGTAATGTTCCAAGGTGCTGGAGACACAAAAAATCAAAAACAACATAATTTGTGTCTTTAAGGAACTCGTGTTCTAATAGTGAGCCTATAACATATACATAAATATGTATGCTATAAGGTAGAATGTAATAAGGACAAAGAAAAAATTCAGATAAAGCATTCTAAGAAAATTAAAGTGATAGGTGATCCTATCTATGGACCTAAATACTTACCCTGCTAAAGCCCATGAATGAAAAGAAGTCACATAATCAGCCCCCAGATGTGTTTTGCCATCACTATGGCTATTGCTCAAGATCAACACAAGGTTGTCTTCCATGTCTGGAATGCTCTATCACCTGACCTTTTCCTAGGTATCCTTCAAGACTTGGCTCAAATCCCACCTTCTGTAAAAGATTTCTACCAGTCCTCCTAGCTGCTTATGCTTTCCTCAGATTACTTTCCATCACCTTTCATCAACTCTCCATATTTCTTACATGTATATGGTTATTTACATATCTTCTCCTCTTTTGAACATGAGTTCCTTGAGGGAATAGGGCTATTCACTTTTGTCTTTACAAATCAGAACTAAGCACAGTGCCTGGTAAGCAATAGTAAGCACTTAATCAATGCTTGTTGACTGATTGATTTCAGGCAAGAAATCTTAAGTCATCTTTGACCCTTCCTTTTTCATCTTTTATATTCCACCTAGCCTATGATTTTCTTTTTTGAAAAGCCACTTGGATACACACTTTCCATTCAATTACTACTATTATCACATTGTCCTAAACCTCATGGTAATTGTTGGGTTCATTTAAGGCATCAGAATATGAAGAGAATGTTAGAGTTTGGACACACACATGAATTTTGAAGATTAAAATTGTAGGAGGCTATCCAAGATGTTGGAGTAGTAAGAAGCAGTGTAACCAGCTCCCCAACAATAATCTCAGACTACCATCAGACTAAGTTAGTGACTAGAAATCTAAGAAGTAACCACAGGGGGTCATCTTTCCAATAGAAGATCACTAATTCAACACAGAAACAACTGACCAGTTGGAACAGTTGTGGGCAAGGATTATAGATCCAGACCCCTAGAAGAGAACAGGGCCATAGCATTATCTCTCTGACCCCAGAGAAAGGACTTAGACTCATTCCTGACTGAAGAACAATGCCACAGTGCTGTTGCTCTGACTCCAGAGCAGAGAATCTAAGACTCAGCTCCCAGCCACAGTGGCCAAGGTGCTACTCAAGAAAGGGGATTACAGAATTATACCTCTTCCACTTATTAACTACATGGGCGTTGGGCAACTGCCAAATTCTCTTTGTCAGTTTCCTTACTTATGAAATAAGATGGCTGGAATAAATATTTTGGCATATATGGAAATTTTCTTTTTACTGTTGACCTCCTTGGTCAAAAGAAGAAGACACCAACCATTATAAGGGATTATTATAGAACCAGAGGTATCCAAAAATCCAACCTAGAAGAAGAACATAATTCCATAACAACTGCAAGGAGACACTCAAAGGAAAAGAAAATTTTCACAAGGATTGCATGAATACCTGGAAGAAATAAAGCAAGAAAAAATGAAATTATATTTATAGAGGAAAGAATTGAAAAGAGAATAAACATCTTAGGAAAAAAAAGTGGTCAAGCTTAAATATTAGAAGAGACCAAAGAGAAATCAATAAGGCAGAAATAGTGGTGGCTGGGGGTGGGGGGAAAATCAAAAGATTGAAAAAATAGAAGTAAAAGTCAGATATTTGCAATCAGTCAGCACTTACTTTGTGCTAGACTGTACAAAAACAACTCACCTGGAAAACAGTTCAATCACAGATAATTTAAAAATCATCAGGCTAACTAAAAATCATAATTAGTGGCAATAATGGCTCACATTTATAAGACATTTTAAAATTTGTCAAACACTTTATGTATGTTCTCTCATTTGATCCTGACAAGAACCCTAAGAGGCAGGAGCTATTATATTCTCCATTTTACAGATGAGGAAACTGGACATCAGAGATCAAGTGACTTTCCTAGAAAAATATTGGAAGAGAAGCAGGTCATCTCTGTTAGAAATAGCTGATGTTGGTCATATTCTTTCTCTTTCACCTCCTTCAGAAGAATTACAATTATAAATGTGAGGGAAGCTAAGAAAGGAAGTAATAATGGTAGGGAAATCTTTGTAGCAAACTTCTCTCTATATTCAAGATTTATAGGCAATAAAGATAACAGCGTTTACTATGTGCCAGGCACTGTGCTGTGCTTTAGAATTATTATTGCATTCTATCCTTACAACAACCCTGAGAAGTAGTTGCTATTATTATACCCATTTTACAGAGGAAAAAACTGAGGCAAATAAAAGATAAGTGAGATTCAAATATATAAGAACAAGAAACAGTCTTCAGTAGATACATGATCAAAGGATTTAGTGATTAACTTAACTCTGAGGTTCCACCTCGTAGCCACCAGATTTACAAAGATAACAAAAAAGTGGGGGGGAGGAGCAGATATCAAATGTTGGAATGGTTATAGGACAGACACACTAGTTCACTTTTGGAACTGTGAGGTAGTCCAACCACTCTGGAAAGCAATTTGGGAATGTAATCTAACAAAGTCACTAAACTGTGCAAAGATAAGGGACAATGTTTGTAGACATGTATGTGTGTATGTATGTATGTATGTATGTATATACATATCTATGTATATGAATATGAATACATACATAATGATCCATTGATCTGTTGATTAGCTTTGCCAAAATGATTTTTTTCAGTGCTTTGTTTTAAGGGATAACTCTCTAGAAGAGGGAGTAGGGAGGGATATAATGGGAAATTAAGGTGATATAAAATAAACATCTTAAAAATCAATGAGTTAAATTTTTAAAAAATGGGGTTGGATTAGATTATTCTAAAGTCTTCTCATACCCTAAACTTGTTGGAACCTGTGGTTTGTGATTAACCAAGTAATCATAAAAATTTTAAATTATGTTTATTATATTCTTTTTAATAAAGTAGGGAAGTATAGTATACATTTTGGAAAGATTTCTCCTAAAAGTTCTTAGTAAGGAGAGAAGAGAAAAACTTCATGGTTAATAAAAGATTTCATTTATCTAGAAAGGTCACTCTTTAAAACATTATATTTACTGACAGTGATGGATAAATGAAGCATTACTATACTTACGTGAAAAAACGTGCTTCTCCTCGTTTGAATATGTTCCGATGGGTCAAAAATTCCAAGTAGCCCATTGCTAATAACACCCATGAGAACAGGAAAACAGTTCAGCCTCTTGGTATTGCATGCAACTGAAAACCTGTAATGCTTAAGAACAATAAATGTGAGCTCTTAAAGCAAAGTTTCTGGTGTATGATACATGAAAACGTTATAAATCACTATGTTCTGCCTAAGGTCCTGAATGAAGTTAATGTTGGCATTAACAACATTTGGCAACATACCTTATTTGTGTTCAAGAACTCAGGATTTTGAAACTGTCAACTAATGTTGATAGTGGGAATAATGGCTAATTTATACATATACAGAAAAACAGCATATTTTGAATCACTGCTTCCCAAACTAATTGAACTATGGAACACTTTGAGGCTAAGAAAATAAGGAGGCAAATCTTAAATATCCATCAGAGTGGGGGAGTGCTAAGGACATATAAAGCCTCTAGAATAAAGAGAAATCAGGGAAAAAAATGTATAAGGAATACAGAAGAAATTTAATCTATTTTCATAATAAAAATTATTGTTCATGACATTTTATATATAATTAACTTTAAATTTAATATTTTTAGAGGCGGGAAGTCAGGGCAATTGGGGTTAAGGGATTTGCCCAACATCACACAGCTAGTAAGTGTGTCAAGTGTCTGAGGCCGGATTTGAACTCAGGTCCTCCTGACTCCAGGGCCGGTGCTCTACTCACTGTGCCATCTAGCAGCCTCAAATTTTAGAAAATATTTTAGAAATATGCATCCAGTCTTAAAATTTTCTCATAAAATTCCTATTCATATGATTAGAAACATCAGGGTTCCATGAAATAAAGTTAAGGACACACAGCCTTAAATGGTCTTTAGCAAGCAATATCCTAAAAGTCCAATAGATGGCACTATTTTGCCATGAAAGTACATTTGAATTTCACAGGGAAGATACTACCCAACAAAATCCCACCTTTCAGAGGTGGTTAGGTTCCTCCAATTCCAGTTAAATATGAGAAAATTGACTTTCTATTTTAAAATGAGAAAAACATTTTCTAAAATAAATTCTGATATTTTTGTCATCTTTTTTCCTTATCAGGGGAGCTGATGAATTTTTCTTTCTTTTTTTTAAGTTGTAATGTTTATTATGTAAACCAATAAATCTAATTATTTCACTTTGTATCAGTTAATTTGTTTTAGTTAACATTTTATTTCAATCAGCAAAAATCTACCTTTCCACTCTTCCAAACCCTCTCCCCCATTTAGAACAACAACAAAAAAAGGCCATTAAAAACATTTATAGCATGGCTGTCTGAATGTGATTTGAAGGGAGACAAGAACAGTTATATCTAGCATCTCCTCTACCAACCCTCAATTTTTCTTTAAAGAAAAAAATCCAGCAGGAATAATGAAAGTCTAGAAGGATTGGATTTTTTTTTTCAGTTATTGTGGTTGTACTTCTGCAGTAGTAGAAAGCTAAGTATTATTTTTTTAAAATATAGTTTGCTGTCATTGTATTGAATTCAGCACAAAGTTGCTTTTTTCCTGAATTTCCTTAAGATTTTAAACTGAAGTATGAAATAGAGAAGAAATTAATGCAGTCTGTTTTCTCCTCTTTTCTTTCAGAATAGAAATTAGATATGAGTGGAAGAAACTATAAGGTGTGAGCTTCCAAGGTCGATGGTCTTAACTGCTATGATGTAGATACACTAAGTCTTTTAAAATAATCTATGAATTGCTTTTGCCTAAAGTTTCAGACAGCAGGCTCTCCATTACAAAACAGAGATCAACATCTCTGATCTGCAAATGGTTGACAATTACGCCTCATTTTCTGAGAAGAGTAAAAGTCCTAAGAGCAAAAAGCAATTCCCTATGTTTATAGTGGCATATCTATAAATTGATTTGCCATTATTTTAATAAAATCTCATCTTTAAATTTATCTGGAGCTCTGAGGGATAATATCTAGAATGAACAAAAAATGAGAAATTTAACTTTGGGCATAATTATTTTAATAAATATGAGCCATCCCCACAAATTAATTTACCACCTCTTACCACACGTTTCTTTTGTTTTCCAAGTTACACTCATTTTGGTTGATATTAAGAAGTTAGATAATGTTAACATAAACCAATTTTAGAATTAGCTATAGTAAATCTACCTTTTAAATACCCTTTTGCATTCTTTTCATTGCTTAAGGCATACACAAATTGAAAAAGTTAGTATTTTTAAATACAATAGAGATGCACATACATGATTATATAGAAGATATTTTAGGAGATTTATTTTCACACACTTCAAAGTAGATATTTTAGTAGATAAAGCTAACATTTTATCAGTCAATGGTTGTAACTATTACCATTAATAATATGTATCAACAAATTAAAACGTTTTATTATATCTGGAGTTTGGGAGATAAGGTTGAAGTCCAACTCATTCATTATTCATAAATATTAAAATATTTTCTTCATAAATATGATATATACATGACCTGTTTCACAGAGTTGTTGTGCAGAAACTGCCTTATAAAGTTATGCAAATGAGTTATTGTTATTATTAAAATTGTTATTATAAAATATAATTATCATTTTGTTTAAAAGAGTGACTATAGAGATAGCCCTGGAACAAATCATTAGCCTGCTTCTATTATATTATATTTAGTGTTCTGTAGATTATTGCCCAGGTAGGAGGAAAAAAACTGAAGTTGGACAAAAGTACTAGAATATAAACCCAGCTTCTATAGGCTCACTAAAAACATCCTCAGTTTAACATCAGTAACAGAAAAGATGGTAGAGATAATATGTATTTCATCCTATTCTCACATAATTTTTATTTTTTCTTATAAGTCATTATAATTTGAACACTTTTCATTTATTAGAGCTTGGAGGTCAGGCATATTTGACGGCCGCATCTATTTAAAATGACTTCTCTAACTTTTATGTACTGATGTTATGTCTGGCTAACTGTAGGTAATAAACATGTCTGTGATGATTCTCCCTTTGCTATAAAATTTATTGATTTAGTTCTCTAGGCAATTTTGAGGTCTGTAGTTGTAATAAGAAGATTTGTCATTTATTAGTCAATGAAAGGTAGTGAGTTTGTGATGTAGGGCTCTAGTCACCAAGTCATGTCTTGTAGGGTAGGTATTAAATTTTTATAGTCTGAAGCAGCATATTACACAGATTCTATAAATCCTTGTATGATCTGTATTCATCTCCAAGTCCAGACTCCTTAAGGGACAACCTTTCTGTAATTTCTTCTAATATAAGCTCTTTAATCTCCATAAACAAATCAAACCACCATTTGTTCAACTCTTCTTTGTCAACATATTATTGTCTAAGTTCATGTGAATTTCACTCAAGGAGGGTTTTTTGATTCTGCCTTTGGAACTTAGATGCCCCATACAATTCATCTAGATTTACATTTTAAAAATTCAATAGTTGTACTTGTCTGGCTTTACTATTGTTCGTGAAATGTTATCTTGTTCTAAGAGTATTCTTTCTGTCTCTACCTTTCCTTGGCACACAGTAAGAATTTTATACTTACTGAGGCCAACTGACATTTTGATATCATTGGGGAAAGAAATGAAATGAAAAATGAAATGAAAAAGCTATGTAAAGTGTTTTTGCTGTGGAACCCTATAATTTGATGTTGTCAATGTACATTAGGTAATTAATAAGATGCTTTGGTTCCACTCCTTTAACTTAGAAGTCATAGCTGGTTCTATTTAGGAGTTATAATAATAGTGAAGGCTAAAGAGAACTATGATGGACTTCAATTTTCTCCCGGAAAATATCATGTTTTATAACAATTTTTAATATTATTGTGCTAGTGTCATGTTTTAAATGGAAAACAGTTTTCCATGTAGAAATCAAATCATCTAGCATTTTTGCTGTACTTGGTCTACCTCTAAATATCTGTATTATATGAAAAAAAGTCATGAGTGAAGAACTTAGTCTAAAATTTTGCAATAATTAGGAAAGTATAAATGTCAGCACACTTTTGGATAATTATTCAATAATTACTGAATAAATAAATGATTTGCTCTTTATATTCATAAGATTTTTTGGTGCATAGGCCTTTAATAGATCTCTCAAGTCACTTCTGTCATCCTGGCATTTAATCTTTATTCTTAAGGAGTATCATCTGATAATTCCACTTTCATCCTAAAACTCTTACCATGGCAATGACCAACATAAATCCTACTGTGCCCAGGTCCAGGTGTGTTTTTACACTTTTATCAAATATTGTGGGAACATACATAATGGCTACAATAAATGGGAGCTTTAAATACATTATTCTATTCTGGTACAACTGGTCTACTGGTAAATTATCATTAATAGCATCAGATTCAAAAGGGGACTTTTGAAATTCCAGACAAAGTATGTTCATTCCTTTTCAACATCATCTGAGACATCAGCATCTTTTTTGTCATATACTTCATTATTTGATATAACTTCTTGTGTTAAATAAAGATTTTAAATTACCCCATATTCTCCAGCTTTCACCTCTTCAAATTGTACTGTAGCTCCTAAATTTCTTCTATTTTGTCTATCACAATAGACTGCTGGTGGGTCTGCCTAATCCAATCTCCATTCAGCAACTAAAGTGTTTTTCTTAAAACAGGTCTGACCCTGTCACCCCACCTACTCAGTAAACTTCAGTGGCTTCTTATTGCCTCCTAGAGAAGATATAAAATCCTGTTTGGCATTCAAAGCCCTTCATTTCCTAGCCTCTTCTTACCTTTCTAGTCTTCTTGCACCTTACTCCCTGGCATATACTCTTTGATCCAATAATATTGGCTTCCTTGCTGTTCCAAGATCAAGACATCCCAACTCTCAGTTCTAGACATTTTCTCTGACTGTCTACCATGCCAGAGAAATGTTCTCTTTCTTCCTTCTTCCACTCTAATTACTGACCTCCCTGGCTTCCTTTAAGTCCCAAATAAAATCCCATCTTTTACGGAAAGCCTTCCCTGACCTCTCAATTCCAGTGCTTTCCCTCTTTTAATTACTTCTTATTTATCCTGTATATAGTTTGCTTTGTGTTTGTGTGGACATATGTGTCACATATGTGTGTGTGTGTGTGTGTGTGTATTTACTTATTGTTTCCCTCATTAGATTATAAGCTCCTTGAGGGCAGTGACTATTTTTTTTTTTGGCCTCTTTTTGAATCCCTATCATTTAACATTGTGCCTGGTACATAGTAGGCTCTTAGTAAGTGTTCCATCAATTGATTGATTGATTGATTGCCTAGACTTAGAAATGAAATAATTTCCTATGATCATCCTGTGCTTCATTGACCTGGAGTCGGGAAGTTCCATTCCACTTCACCTCTGTTAGGGGTGTAGGGTGTGTTCAGGGAAGACTAGCACCTCCAGTGTGATGGCTGCTGAGCCCTTTTCAGGGCTGCCTTCCACCTTTGGTGTCCACTTGTCCCACCCAACTCTCACCTGGGGCTCCAAAAAGCTGTAACATGCACAGCAGCCACACGCTAGTAAACCATATCGGCAGACGGGCTAAACTAGGTTGAGGGTAACCAATGGGTCTCAAACCCATTGGAGAGTTAGGGCAGTACCCCAAGCATGTAAAGACTTCCCCTGGCTGAAGGGGCAGATAAGAACAATTTGTTCTCAAAGGCCATGAAGGCAGTGAAGGCAGGCGTTGTGGAGCGCTTAGAGCTTGGTTAGAAATCGACGACACCAAAGTCACCCACTGCGTCTTGAGCCATCACCAGTTGTATTGATTCTGTCCTGCCACTGGACTGTGATTACTTGGGAGGAGAGAGTAAGGCCAACAACTTCGTGCAACTCTCCCTCACTTAAATCGAATTAATGCAGGAATCAAAAGACATCACCTATACCACCTCTGTTAGCCTCATCTGCAAAACTAGAGTAATCACAGCACCTACCTCCTAATGTTGTTGTGAGGGTAAATAAGATAATAACTGTAAAGTGCCTAGCACAGTGCTTGACACATAGTAAGCGCTATATAAATATCACTGCTGTTGTTCTATCAAGACTTCATGACCCCTTTGGGGGATTTCTTGGCAAAAATACTAGAGTGGTTGGTCATTTCCTTCTCTGGCTCATTTTACAGATGAGCAAACTGAGGCAAACAGGGTTAAATGACTTGCCCAGGGTCACATGGCTAGTAAGTGTCTGAGGCTGGATTTGAACTCAAGTCTTTCTTACTCCAGGTTAGGCACTCTATCCACTGTGCCACCTAACATCTCTGATATAAATATTAGCTAGTGTTATTGCCAGTAATACATTGTTCAATGACTTGGAGCTGAGGGTACCATCAACAAAAAAACAATGTGGAGTTTCTGCCTATAATATCTGTTTCTAATTTTATTATCATAAGGTACTGGCATATAATAGAAACAATCATGTCTTCAGTTTATTTCAAGCATAGTTTGCTCACTTTAGTGATGAACACCATCTGTACTGAAGTGTTTCCAGCATGTGGGGCATGGGTATTTCTGATTTTTGTTCCTTTCTGTAACAACAGAACATAAAGTGTCCTCCCTGCCAGCTATCCTTCATGTCAATCTGATCATTGAACTTTTTTTGTGTAAGATTGACTTGTAACTCTAAACCACTTAGATCTATTTCTTTAACTCCTAGGATCAATTGCATCACATTAACTGAGGTGCTTATCCAATAAATGGTATCTTCATAGCCCAGTTTGCTAGTATTTTAGTATTTCTGTCAAACCTTCACAGCTATCATAACAGTCCCAGAATATACATTCTATGTATCATCTTAGTTTATTTCCCTAAAGTTGCCTTGGCTGAGGCCCAAGCCCTTTGGGAAACGGATGATGGGTAGGATTTTTAGAGGTGGTAATGGAAGTGGTTATTGTTATGGTTGCTGCTGCTATGGACAAGAGCATCTCACTAAGTTGTTTTTTTTTTAATTTTCAGAATATGGTATTGTCTTTAAAAATGGACAAAGATGTTTGTAAGTTAATAAAATATAAGTTGGATGAATTGTCATGTTGCTATTTTTATGATTTGGAGTAAGGCTTAAACCCTTTAGTTAAATACATGAACACTCAAACACACACACACACACACACACACACACACACACACAGAGGGGGGGGAAAGAGAGAGAGAGAGAGGAATAGAGAACATACCTTTTGTTTACCAGAGATTATGATGGCTCCATTATAGGATGGATCTTCTATACCATTTTTATTCCTAAAGTTAACTACTTCCAAAACAATATTCTGACGCTTCAATGAACGTACAAAATCTTCAAGGTTTGACCCTAACATGTAGGAAATAATAGAAGACAGGATTCAATTGTGAAAAAGCACCAAAAAAGATAGTTTTAACACTCATTACAATTTAGGTGGATTTGATCAACCTATTGTACATAGAAACAAATTTCCTAGAATGTAAAAAGGTTTACTTGTGAACATCGTAATCCTTTTACAAGTAAACATTTCATTCTCATGATTTATGTATTTTTTTCCAGAGACCTGTAATTAATGAAATTTCAATGATGGATATAGAAAGGAATTTGTGACCCAGGAATGTTCTAGTGCTGTAAATGAATGGCATTTATCTAATTTGCTTTTAAACAGCTTTCTGTCCTATTAATTGGTTCAGTTGAATTTAAATGTCAAAATGTGTTTCGTATACTATATTTCTCTGTGTTTTATCATTATTTATTTTCCATTATCTGAAAATCTTAGAGGAAACTTTAATTCCACTTGTTCCTATTAAGACCTGTCATTTCCCCCAGATTGTAGCAAATTGTTTACTCAACTGATTCAGTTGAGGTTGTCTTCCTGCCACCCACACTTTCCTGAAAGGCTGCTATTCTCTCTTAAAGTTTGCCATTACCCCCAACTCCAACCAATTTGGGAGAATTATGCCAAAGGTATGTATGTTTTGATGGCTGCCTAGAGACAGCCTTTCCAAATGTGATTTGAATAATCCTATCCACTGAGTTGAGAAAATGAGTTGGGGAACATTCAGTGTCTTGTTATCCCTTATCAAAGTCTTAATGCTTAACAGCCGAGATAAGAGAGATAAGATATCCTTCCTTTAGGGTTGGATATCTATCTCTGATCTCAAAGATTAGACGACATATTAGAATGGAATTCAGGTCACTTTAGAGCAAAAGTAATTGATCTCTTTTGGTATCATGAACTACTTTGGCAGTTTGGCAAAGCCTTTATAGTTGTTTTCAGAACAATGTTTTTAAATGCATAAAATAAAACACCTAAGATTACAAAGGAAGCCAACTATATTGAAATACAATTATCAAAATATTTTTAAAGCCAACTTCATGGCCCCGGGTTCACATATGAGACTTTGCAATAATTATATGTGGAATGGGAAGCTATAAGCTACGAGGAAAAAAGGAGAAGTAACTTTGTGAAGGGAAACCCAAAGAACATGTTTCTGGGTAAATCTTACAATGCACACAGAGACTGAAAGGAATTTCAGTTGATGGGTCTCTGTATGCATAGATGAGATAATCCATGAAAAAGGATAATACCTGATCTAGCACCTTTTAGCTAAATTTATGAGATTTTTAGAGAAAGTTACAATGGGTAGAACTATAGTCCCTTAATGTACTAGGAGAGAAAATCCTAGACTCCTCTTATTTGTACCAGATACCCAAAGAGAGTGGTAGGTCCCACTAATGGACAGGAGAGATGATGCCAAGGAGGAGAATTTAGCTGAGAGCAGCAGAAGAGAGTACTATAGAAACAGCTGTAGAAACCAATGATTATAGTTGAAAGAAGCATTGTAGATTGGGAGGCAGATGCAGTTGTGAACACAAGAAGATGCTCACATTGCTTTTGACAGTGGCACTGGGGAAAGCCTGTAGAATTTGGGGGTGTTATCATTCATTTACACAATATAATAATGCATCTTTCCTAATAAACCATTATTCTGATATAATATTACTAACACGGTTGCCTTTAGTAGCAGGGCTTGCCTATGGGTCTGTCTGGAAAAGAGAATTTCTTGGGTTTCTGAGTAGAGATTTGACCCAAGTGAACTATTAAAATATAATTAATCATAACCCAGATCCATTGTGCTTTAACCACCCCCTCCCTATCCCAGCACAAAAGTTAAATAGGCAATTTTTCTTTTGCCTCATCATATTTTATGAATGCTGAATGAAGCTGGATATTTTCATTTTCTCACAATTATTATTTCTTAAGAGTAAATTAAATAGAAGGATAGATGTCAATAACCTACATATGCATGTATAATATATATATACATTTTTTTTACCTGTGTTATTGACAACCAATAGGCTAGTGAGAGGAGTATGCGGATGTTGTCCAGGAGAAAGGAAATACATGTTAGGAGAAATTCCCCAAGAATTGGTTTGACGAAATATTCTATACAATATGTTTTCCATAATGAAAGGGAAATAACCAATTCCAAACACCAATAATCTAAATAGAAGAAAAATAAAGTTATGTGTGGCAATGTTCGTTTTGCATGACATTCGATCATGCTCCATTTAGAAACAAACATTCAATCAACAAATCATTTTAAAATTAAACAGGCATGCTGACATAAAAAATTGGTAAGAATGTGAGTTAATGCAACACGTTTAATAATAATCATAATCACTGAGAGAAGAAGCATGGCAGAGTAAATAATGAGCTGATTCTGGGGCCAGACCAACATGGATTCAAGTTCTACTTCTGACTCCTACTGGCTTTGTGACAGTGAAGAAGTCATTTAACCTCCTAGTGTTCTGGGCTAGTGCTAATTATATAAAACACAGAGAAGTTGCCAACCTGAATTGATAGAGTTTCCTCACCAGAGAGTTCCCACTACCAGGGAAATCAGAGGCCCTGTCCCTATCGCTATTCCATAATCATTACTGTGCTGTCTTAAATGGTGAATCAGCTAATTGCATACAAAGAAGGAAGGTAAAAACACATGAAGGAACAAGTCAATTACTTTATAACTTCAACTCCAATGACATTTCAGATCCCCACCTGGTCTGGTGGGGCAGTTCCTTTGTGAAGTAGAAACATGGGGCCTTGTCAGAGTGCATTCCCAGGGGAAACAATAGAACAGAGTCAGAACCGGCAATGTAAAAGAAAAACAAAACAAAACAAAAGCGAAGCCTATACTGAGGAGCCTTTGAGGATTTTTGAATTCATAATCTAGTGGTACACATGTAATGAAGATCTGGCACACACTTAAACTACCTAAGATGGTGTCATCCACATGGATGATGCTACGGAGCTGGTTCCAAAAGTTGGGAGGCCTGGAGTATTTGTGGACAGTCAGCATTGTCCTTCCACATGGATAAAAACAGCCTTATTCCATTGTCAGTATAGCCAAAACGGTCAGTGTCTTTAAAGCAGATGACTTAAAAAATCAAATGGTTTTTGGTGGCATTCCCACCTGAGGGTGAATGCTTTCATTCACACATTGTGGTAAGGGGGGAGGATCTGAGAATTGCCTTCTTCCCCTCCCACTTAGGCCATGTAACACCAAGAAATATTTCTAGACCTTTGGCCTTTTCATTAATTCTTTTCCATCCTGGGTACAGAGAGCAGAGTCTCCAAAATGGCTCAAGAGTGCAGGCTATGAGGACCTGGGAGACCAGGAATACAGATTAGATGTTACAGTTACCCAGTATTGACTCCTAAATACCCAGCTTTGGAGTCAAACTTGGTGGAACTAATGTTATATTGGAACCGAACTAAACTGTGAGCCCAATTACCCACTATCCAATTTGAGTATACTTGTGATTATGCCCCTGAGATGCCGAAAAAAAAAAAGTTTGTACTTTTTTCTTGCCATATTTTTTAAGTAAAAATTCCTTTGCTAAAGTTAATCTGTTGTTAAGTAGCTGAATGTAATGGTAGTGTTTATCATGAGTCCCCTAAATAGGAGTAACACAGACTCAAGTGTAAAGCTGATGGCAAAAAGAGATTTGAGAACTCTGTCCTGGGCAAAATGTAACAGGAGAGAGTGAGGCCAGGATCAAGCATGTTAAGCATAATGGGCTGAGCAGCCTACTTTTTTGGCAGGAAGCATCCACCTCTGACAAAAAGTGATCCACTAGAGAAGGAAATGGCAAACCACTCCAGTGTCTTTGCCAAAAAAAAATCCCTATGGGGTCAGGAAGAGTTGGATACAGCTGAGGGACAACGATGACATCTACCTCTGAAACTTACTGGGACCCCCGGCTAACAGGTAGTTTTACCTCCAAGTACCAAAGGAAAAGGATAGGGGGAGATGCTAAGGTTCTAGGATTTATCATTCATTGGTCCCATAATCATTTCTTAAGTGCCTATTACATATAATGTATTGTGCTGGGTGCTCTGGGAAATAACAAAAAAACCCAACAAGCAATCTTTAAGCAACATAAGCTGTTTTTAAAACTAGGAAAGTAAGAGATCCAAACCAATTCCTTATTTGATACAAATATAATCTTGATACCTAAACCAGGGAGAGAGAAAATAGAAAAAGAAACTATAGACCAATATCCCTAATGAATACTCAAAAGAAAAATAAATAATATTAGTAAAGAGTCTACAGCAATATATCGAAAAGATTACATACTATGATCAGTTGGATTCAAATAAAGAATGCAGGTTTGGTTCAGTATTAGGAAAACTATAAACATGATAGATCATAATAAACTGGAAATAACAAAAATTTCATTGTATCAATAGATACAGAAAAGGGTTTTGACAAAAATACAATGCCCATTTCTGTTAAAAAATGTTAAAAGTATAAGAATAAATGGACCTTTCCCTCCAATAGAAAATAATATCTATCTGAAGCAAATAGTGAACTTAACATATAATGAAGTACTAAAGTTCTTTTCAATAAAATTAAACATAAAACAAGAATATCAATTATCACCATTGCAATTTGATTCAGTTCTTGAACTATTTGCTTTATTAATAAGATTTTTTTTCAAAGAAATTGAAGGAATAAGCATAGGTAAAAAGGAAACAAAATGATAACTTTTGCAAATAATATGAGTTTTACTACTTGAACATTAGAGATTCAATTAAAACAAAAAATTCTGCCTCTCATTTTGAGAAATTGCCTCTCTTGTCTGAAACAAAGAATTCCACACAGTTTGGTAGAAGAAGGTGGGGAGGGGAGGCTAAGAGGAGAATAATATCAGGGAGGGAATAGTAATATAGTCACAAGAAAAACAAATTTCCTGATCTGGAAGGTAGAATTAAAAGGGTAAAGAAGAGAAGAGAAATGGAAAGGGAAGGGGGGAAAAAAGAGAAAAAAAAAGAAAAGGAAAAGAAAAAAAAAGACAAGAAGAGAACAGAAGAGAAAAACAAAACAAAGCAACTAATATCTAGAGATTCCTTAAATTGTTTCAGGCAATCAGGAAATGTGTGAACATACTGCAATATATGAATGTAATGGAATATTATTATAACATAAGAACAGAACAAAATGAATGGAATCCTGAGAATAATTTATAAAAAGGAGAGCAACATGGTAAAGGAAAACATCTTTGAAAGACCTTAGAACTCTGATCAGTGCAACAACCATTAGACTGTGACCTTCTTAAAAGCAGTGACTGGTTTTGTTTTGTTTTATTTTGTTTTTGCTCTTCTTTGTATTCCCAGAACTTAGCACAGAGCCTGACACATAGAAGCAGCTTAACATGTGTCATTGACTGACCTAATAACCATGTTTTCAGTAGATTTATGACAAAGAGAGATGATGAACAGATGTAGAGACAAACATTTTTATGGGTAGAATTTATTATATCTATTTTTTAAAGAAATCAATATGAAATGGAGATTCAAAGATTCAAATAAACTCCACTTTAGTGTTCTGCTGCATGTATAAAAACTGCAGATTTTTCAATTTTTTAAAACAGATGATTAGACAATAGAGACTGAAAGACAGAGATAGATAGATAGATAGATAGATAGATAGAAGTTCCTTTGTGATTTTCCTTCCTTTTAGGGCTGAATCTTTTTTAAATGTATTTGCCAAACAAATGTGAAGTTCTTTGATACTCACAGGCACAGGAAAGCTTTTTTCTCATGCTTTAACTTTAAGAGGCGAATCCTTGCGATTGCACAGACCTGCTTCCTCCACAGAGCCATCCCACTGATCATTTCAGGAACTGAAGAGAGGGCTTGTTCCAATTCAACGAAACACCCAGCATCTCTTGTCATTTCTGTTTGCTCCTGTCCCCAAATGCCAAAATCTATGGACACATCAAGAAAGCCACAATACAAAATAAGTCATTGATAAAGAGCTACTTTAATTATAAATAGAGACAATATGGTATAATTGGTAGAAAACTTGTCTTAGAGTTAGAAGACCTAGGTTCAAATCTTGCCTATGACGCATACTGACTGTATGATCACTTAGCTTCTTGGTGCTCTAGGCAACTCCCTAAGACTATCTAAGTTGCCAAAAAGGCGTTGATCTGTATTGGTAAAGGGAAAATTCTTAATCTAGAGTTCCTTATAAAGAAATCACAATTCTAGTTCCTATCCCTATTTTAAGTATACTGCAGGTACTGCTTTAGAAATACTGAAACTGTTTAGGATTCATAGTAATTGAAAGAAGAAAAGAAATAAATGATGCTAAAGATTTTTTTCCAGATATTTTATGTGAACATAAATTTCATTTGGGGAACTCAATTCTGACAAATTAACCAACTATTTCTCAAGTGGAGCCTGTAGTTCAGTAGAAAAAATGCTAGATTTGGATACTGGCACTAGAACGTAGCAGTTTGAATCCTGCCTCTGCCTCTTACACACTAAGCAACCAGGAACAAACCATTTAATTCCTCTGAGCCTCAGTTTAGTCATGTATAAAATACAGTAGACTGGCTTATATTATATCTAAGCTCCCTTACAGATCTTAAAGACAATATATCTATTAAGCAAGTATTTTGAAAATTACTTATTCTTTCAGACTTATAGGATCAGCATCTTTAAGCTGCTGTCCTGTCTATTCTATCATCACATTATTTCTCAGAATTGTCCCCTTCCTTATACTCACACTATGATGCTAATTGTTGGAGAGGAAATTTGGGTATAGTGTGATGGTGAATTAGATTTGTAAGGAAAGAAACATAGGTCAACCAGTCAGTCAATAAATATTTATTAAGCACCTACTATTTACCAGACACTATGCAAAATGATGCAAAAAAGGCAAAAAAATAATCCTTGTTCTCAAGAAGCTCACAGTTTAATGGGGGAAAAAACATCCAAATGACCATGTGCAAATGAGTTCAATGGAAGGTAGATTGAAAATAATCAACAGAAGAATGGTACTACAATTAAAGGAGATCAGCAAAGGCTTCCTATAGAAAGTAGGAGTTTAGTTGGGACTTAAAGGAAGCCAGGTAGGATCCCAGGGATTCAAATGCTTCAGGAGAAACAACCTAGGAAGAAGATGCTCAAGAACAAAATTCTGAAGACACAGGGGAAACAATTTCAGTGAGGAAGAAAATAGGATTTGTTTAAAAAGACTTAAGCAGATGCACAAGAAACTCACCAATCAATTTAAATTTTAAAATGAAATATACAGAAGATAGAAGTAAAGCCGGGTAACAGAATGAATAAAAGGTGTCAAAAATGGTGAACAAATGATGTTAGGAATGAAAAAAAGCATTATATGTACTTACTATATGCAAAACACTGTGCTAAGTGTTGGGGATATCAATAGAAAAGCATTTCTCCAATCTGAAGGAACTCACATAATAATAAAGAGAAACGATGCATATAGAAGCTGCAAGTAAGAAGGAAAGACCCCATGGTCTTTAGGGTATACTAGCAAAATAGATGGTAATACATCTTTAGATTGATAAAACGATGTCTATATCTGACATTGAACCAAAATGCGCCAAACTTTGGCCCCAAGTGCCATGTATTCTGGGATGAGATTCTGCTATCTCTTCCAGATCTCCAGTCATTGTAGCTACTGGGGAGATAGAAGCTGCAGGATCTTTAGAGGCAATTGACAGGTTAAATGTTCTCAAGAATTGCTTCCTTGGGTGATGGCCATAGAGGCCAGGCTGTCAACAAGGTTCAGTCATCAGGGTAAAGGGAGAGAAGTATTGCTTTTCCTATGGATCTTAAGATTACCTATCAGAGGTAATTGGACTATCAATGGCAGCTGGTACTGGTGGTAGTGGGAGAGTAGGTCCCTTTTTCACAAAGGGCCTTGTCTTGCTGATGGCTTTGGGGGCCAGGCTAGAAGCAAGACCTCTCCTGGAGCTCTTGAGCTCATGGTCCTGGTCTATCTTCCCCAGGTTCTAAGGAATGGTTGAAGTAGTGGGGATGAATTGACCCTGCCAGCATATGTCTCTTTTGTAGCTTAGAATGGGGTTAGACTGTCAAAATTTGTTGTTTATTTGTTTATTTGCCTCCTTGTATAGATATCATGGGAGGAAAAAAAAGAAGAAAATAGAAGTACAAATTTACTTAGGGTAGATGGGATGGTGATAGCTGTTCCTTTCACTTATTTGAGAGAGAATGCAGAATTTCTCAATTCTTATTCCTCTGCAAGGGAGAATGACTTTGACACTGGAAATGACAAAATGACAAAATATGACAAACATAACATGACAAAGAGAAGTAAGCTGCCCTAGATGAATTCAAGTTGCCTGGCCCAGATGAATGACATCATTAGGTCCTGAAAGAATTGGAAGATGTGATTGCTGAGCCACTTTCAGTGATATTTGAAAGATAATGAAAAATGAGAGAAACATAACTGATCGGAGAAGGGCAAATGTCCCCATCTTCAAATAAATGAAAGGAACAGGGTTTAACTTTGATTCTGGGGAAAATTCTAGAAGGTATCATTAAGAAGAAGGCTGAGGAAAAGCCCGAAAGAGAAACAGTGATTACAAAGGCTCAGCATTGCTGCACAGGAACAAGTCATGCCAGGCTGCCCTCATTTTCTTTGCTGACAGGATTACTGAAATAGTAGATGAGGAGAATCCTGTTCCTTATACATAGAATTCTATCCCCTGTATTTGTACTGGCTAAGAAATAGAAAGTTAGACCAATGGAAGAGAGAAGACATACAACTTGTAGAAGCAAATAAATATAGTAACCTTGTATTTAGCAAGTGTAAAGACTTCACAAAGAATTCATTCTTTGGTAAAAAAAAAAATTGTTGGGAAAACTGGAAAGAAGTATGGCAGAAACTAAGCATGGATCAATATCTTACACCATTTACCAAGATAAAGTCAAAATGGATACATGACCTGGATATAAAGAGAAATATTACAGGAAAGTTAGAACATGGAACATATTACTTAGCAGACTTGTGGACAGACAAACAATTTATGAATAAACAAGAGATAGAGGCAAAGTTAAGTGTAAAGTCGATAATTTGGATTACATTAAATTTAAAGGGTATTCTACAAATAAAACAAATGTATTTGTGCCATTTCAAAGGCTGTCTTCAATGTCTGCAATGCTCTTGACCCTTACCTTGCTTCTTGGAACAATGAACTCCCTTCAAAAGTGTTTCCTGATTTTTCCAGTTGTTATTGCCCTATGAAATAACTTTGTATATATTTTGCATGTAAGAAGGACCAATATCAGACTAGCCCTTCCTGGTTCTGGTGAGCTATATGAGAAATTTGAGGTCTGCTTTTAGCCATGAAATGGCCCAGTACTTAGAGGACTTGGTGTTTCAGTATGGCATGCTTGAGTTGTCCCTTGATCTTCCTCATCCACTGTGACAATGTCAAAGGATTGGATGTGGTGTCAGAAAAAGAGACAACTTCCATCTTATCCTCTTTGGCTTTGATTCTAGATATATCCCAGTATCATGGATGCTATGATCAAACAACTAAGATAATGAAACTCCTTTGAGTTAGCCTATATCTGGACCCCTAGTTGTATTTATCCATTTTGTGTTTCCTTTCCTAAGTAGGTGACTGAGCAGCCACCTTAAGATGGGTATGTCCAGGCTTTCAGGTGACTCTGTGAGTTAGAAGGATCTGGAGATTTTTGAATGTAACATCAGAGCTGTAGTCACTGACAGTAGAGGTATCTTCTGAATCTAAGAGTTCATCCACTAAGAAGATTGACCTAAGCCTGACCATTTTAGAAGCAGATATAAACTGGCAGTTGTTTGGACAGTATCAACCTGGGATGAAATGTAAGATCCCTAATTAGCAGTCCTACAAGACGCTTTATCTTCTAATATAGCTTAAGTATCATCCTCTTAGCCATCTTTAACAGTAGTTATAAGTCACTGAATCATGTTTTGTTTCCTGTTGTCAAAAGTGTGTGTGGTGATAATGTGAGTGAAGATCTTTCCCACCTATTCAGTAGGCCTCAGGTAGGGCCAGTTAAGAGAGGTAGGCCCATAGCTTTGTGACGCCAATCAGTGATTGAAGGTCTTTCCCACACTCTTTTGCCTATTGGTCGTGAAGCCCTCCGGCCCTAAAAAGCACATATACACCCAGAAGGTGGCTATCGGAACTGAGAATTCAGAAGTCAGAAGAGAAGGTAGACTTCAGAATTCAGCCCAACAAGAAGGAGTTAGAACTCCAAGTCCACCGAGCTGCAGAAGAGAGTGCTGAGGGGAGAGTGGAGACCAGAGAGCTGCAGACCAGAGGGCTGAGGGCGAGAGGACGTAGGCAAGCAAACAGCTAGGATTCCTGAGTGATTGCTTATGGGAAGTTTACAGGATGACTTGGCTCTTTGCTGTAATACTGTGTTTTAATCTCCTTGTTGCTACATTGACAGGGGCTTACTGGTTTTGGAATACAATTATTGCTATACCAAATTGGAATTACTGGTTCTGGGATCTGATTCTTTGGAGCCCAAATAAATGTTATACTTCCTCTGCCTTCTACCTAGAGAGTTTTTCATACTTTGCAATTCTAAACCATACAGGCATGTTCATGGTCATCCTCCAGGTCATGGATCTTGCCTTACTGATATAGTGTGCTTCTAACTATCCTGTATTTAGTATTTCTTTTGTGAGCAGTAATAAGTTACCTGCCCCATACCTAATTTATATTGCACATTGAGTTCCTCTTTTTTGGGTGGCCCTATACCTATGGTCCTAGACCTATAACCTAACTTACTATGAATAAAACTGGCCTAAGGATGCCAGAATAGAAGATTTAATTAAAGACAGTGAAAATAGGGAGCTTACGACTAAAATCAGTCCAAACTGCATACCTAGGTCCCCTTATAAGGACAAGCAGTGGCATATCACCCCCAGTTTTGTGGGCCTGAATGCAGATGCTCTCAGTGTTAGATGTATGTACTCTATACTTAATCATTTGTTAACATGTTCTATCCCCCAGTATAATGTATGATCTTTGAGGACAAGGGACACTTCATGCTTGTATTTGTATCCCAGCACCTAGTATAGCAGACGGCACATAGTTACTAATTATGATTGATTGATTTCAAAAAGCAATATCATGATTAGAGTTAGACTAAGACACAATAGTGGCAATGGGAGTTAGATGGTATGCTGTATAGGGGCTCAACCTAATGTCATAAAGACCAAATTCAAATCCTCCTTCAGACAGCAAGAACATGGACAAGTCACTTATTCTCTATGTGACTCAACTTTCACATTTGTAAAATGAAGATAATAATAGCACCTAATTCCCAGGGCCAAGAAGATAAAATGACTTCATGTATAGAGAGCACTTTGCAAATCTCAGAGTGTGACAAATGTTGGCTATTTTTAATTTTTACTATTGTATAATTTTTAAAAGAATATTAAAATGATTCCTCTTCCTCATTGCTCTCCTCTGTCACTGATGCCTAAAATACAATTAGTGATTCCTCCTGTAAAGTTATTACCTTATACCCCACATTAAAATTCAAATGTCTTTGGCATCCTTAATATTGAAATATCTGTTATTGATACTAGATTTTTTATGACATGACAGCTATGGAGTAAAGGAGAGACTGGAACATCGAATGAGCAGCCCTAAAAGTCAAGAGGACATTGTGTGTCAGAGGAAGACATTCAGAACAGGAGCAAGTCATTCAAAGAAGAGAGAGAATAATACCAGGGACAATGACCTGACCTAAAATTTTGCGTAGATCCAGTTCAAAAACAACTATACTACTTCCCAAAGTGCCCAACAATATTTGGGAAATAGTATGTGCTCTAGGCAGAATTCTGCCAAGAAATTTATGTACGATAGATTATACTTATCCTCCTTACTAATTTTTCCAGAGGATACTGAAATTCTTTTTGTTTTACCTGATTCTTCACTTGTTTTTCCTTCTAGCTGTAGGAATACTTCATTCAAAGTTGTCACAGAAACACCATAGTTCACAATCCCTTGGTCAGAACAGTTATCCAGATCACTGTAAAGGTCTAAACAATTACAGATTTTTTAAAAAAAATAACAAAATCAAGCATTGTCTGATAATAAATACTACTCTTTTCAAAAATATATAGCATAGAACGATTTGAAATAATGTGATAATCTGAAATGAAATGAAAACATTCATTCAATGCAGTCTTTTCAAATGAAGTAATTTTATCCTTCAAATCATTTATGTTATTGTCAATCTCTATTCAGAGGTTCAGATACTAAACATTTATTTTCTCACTTGAAAAAGTTGTTTCTCATTTTAAATCCTTTTTAGATTCCATTTAAATTAAAGATTAAGTACCTGTCTATCAGTCCAAATCACAATCAGCTTTTTGGAACTTTCCTTAATTGTTTTTGGGAAAGAACTCTATGTTAAAAGAGAGGGAAATTGTTTGAGTGTCTGCTGGGAGGTGTCTATTGTGTAAAAACAAAGTATAAAAACTAATTTTAAAAATCATCAGATAAAAACCAAGAATTCTCTGAAATTAAGCACAAATAAGAAAAAAACATACCTGAAGAACAGAGGTATTTAGTTTTAGTTTAATAATAGTTGGTGGGTAATTATGACAAATTAGAAGCAACTTGAATTTTTAACATCAAAAAGGGAAAATAATGTGAGTCATCAGGGAGAGAAAAATCTCTAGTGTAGATAAGGATAGTCAAAAAGAAAGCACACATTGGGCAGCTAGGTGGCACGGTGAGTCAGGAAGACCTGAGTTCAAATCTGGCCTCAGATACTTGACACACTTACTAGCTGTGTGACCTTGGGCAAGTCACTTAACCTCAATTGCCCTTCCTTCCCCTCTCCAAAAAATAAAGATAAAGATAAAAGTAAAGCACACAGAGTATATGAGACTGTGATCATTCTTTTTCTTTGTGCTTCCCTGAACAGAAATTTAGCAAAAATAACATAACATCTTTCCTAGCATTGGCATGAAATAGTCCCTAGGATAACCCTCTAAGGTAGGTAGGTAAAGGTATTTTAAAAAAACCCAAAGGGAAACATTAATTTCAATGAACAAAAATTAATCCATGTCAATGAACAGGAGAACTTTGTATTATGATTGGGTATTAAGGTACTACAGGTGAAAGGAAGCATTAAATGACTTTCTTTAAAGCAGTTTAAGGAAAAGGATTAAGATTCATCAATGACTAAAGCTGATTTTATTGACATCTACTTTACATTAATAACAAAAATGACCATAAGTGTAGGATATAGTTGTAGTTAACTTTTAAATTTTGCTCTAAATTGTCTATCACATTTAAAATTTTCCTAATTATCCATTAGCTAATATTTGTGTTTTGTTCTTCTAATAAAAGTTCTATTCTCAAAATAAAAGTATAATTAAGTACGGAAGTATGCTAATATGTTTTCTCAGTTAACCAAGTCTACCAAGGCCCTTCAGACTCAGCACGGCATCAAGCACATAGTTCTAGACTCAAGTTCCAAGTCTGCTTCTGTCACTTACTAGCTTGTGATCCTAGGCATACCATTTAAACTCCATTGGCCTCCAACAACTCACTAGGACTTCTCTACTAAATAATAGATAAGTTGTGATCTGTGAAGGTAGAGGGAGTCTTCTCATCAGGAGCTCCCCACACTGCCAAAATTAGTTCTTCACATATTTGTATAACCACATCTCTGAGAACCTTTGGTATATGGACCATGGATGTCATCACTCATGCTCCTCTTCTCATCTAGTGCCAGATTGTCTGAATTTAATGCATAGTAATTCTAGTAAGTAACCGGTTTCATGTGCCTTGTAAAACCAAACCTATAAAATGTCAGGAATTATTAGATTAGTATTGATAATTTTTTATTTTCATTTTCTTATATCCATATAGTAAATTACCTGGAAATTTATTTGTCCTTTCCAAAGGTAATGTATACACAAGTTTTTCTTCACTCTCGGCTGCTAATTTGGCATCAGGGATGTGGTGTTTGACAAGCGATGTTATTCTTTCTGGATCACATATCTCATTCCTATGCAAGCTGATATCAGAGGGGAAAAGTAGCAACATATATATATATATATATATATATATATATATATATATGTCATTTGCAAATTTTCATCAATGTTACTACTATTAAGATGCCTTTATTGAGCGCAGTGGCATTTAGTGTTAATGAATTGAATTAAATATATAGTATGTGCATATTAGTTTACTAAGCATTTGAAACTACAAAGGAAGTAGAAAACAATTTTTGCCTGGAAAAAGTTTATCATCGATTGGCAGAGACAATGTACCTACACCTCTATAGGTCTTCCATTTATAAGGAAGGCCATGCAGAAAAAGTCTAGTCCTTCTTCCATTGTATATGTTTGAAGACCACTATTATTTTCTCCCCACATTTCTTTTCTGCTTAAACATTCCTACTTAACTTCAACAAATCTTCATATGATATGATCCTTCAGCATTTTAATACCCCTCCTCTGGATACTTAAGAATTTATCAATGTCAGCCCCTAAAATGTGGCACCTTGAACAAAATACTCCAGATATTGCCTGTCTAGGGGGTAGAAAAGTGGGATGATCACTTCTCTAGTCATGAATTCTGTCCCAATCTCAATGTGATATGGCAATAAATTGTTTTTTATACTCTCGTCCTTATCCACTTTAGTTCTGTGTAAATTTCTATGCCATATCTATCACTTCTACAAAACAGATGAAAGACTTTATTAAAATGCTTTACTAAAATCTAGATATCTACTGCATTCCTTTTATCTAATAAGTATATTTTTAAAAAGGAAATTAGGTTAATCTGTCATATTTTTTACAAAGTCACGCTTGCTATTTATGATCACTAACCATCCCTTGAATAATACGTTCTGAAATTTTTTCTAGAACTAAAGTCAAATCCAATTACCCATGAATGTCATACTCTATTCTCTTCCTTCTTAAAAAATTGGAACAGTGGGAAATTTAATTTTCTCCAAGACTACGGCCTTCCACTTTTCTTTCCCATTCTCCAGAATCTTTCAAAAGTCATTGACAATGGATCAAGAAAAAGTATATATTTTTTCAATAAAATGGGAACTCCTGCAAGACCAATAGGTGTTCTCTAATTATTTCCCACTTTATCATGGAGGCACCTAGGCAGTGAAGTAGGTAGAGTGCTGGACTTGGTGCCAGGAAGACCTGAATTCAAATCCTTCTTCAGACACTTACTAGTTGTGTGACTCTGGGAAAATCACTTATGTGCTTTCAATCTCAGTTTCCTTATCTGTAAAATGATTACAATAGCACCTAATTGAAGCTATAAAGATATTAGTTATTATTGATACTGTTATCTTAGATACCTATTCCTTATTTTCGTTGGGACCTTTTAAGCCCAAGGGTCATTCTCCTTGGCAAAATAATAGTAATATAAGAATTGAGAAGCTCTGACTAGAAGACTCACCCAACCCTTAAAAAAGCAGCAGATGCTGATTCAGGCACACCAGAGAATTAAACAACTAGGATTGGAGGCCAGTGTGTGTGACTGCATAGGTCTTAAGGAAAAGAGACTGAAATCCAGCTGGGGCCAGTCTGGTCAACCTGGAAGTTATTTAGAACAAGGACCAATGCTAGTGAAAAGTAAATCCCTCAATGAGACTGAGACAGTTTATGGTCAAGGCCAAGGGTAAACATACTATTAAGAAAAGTCAGAAAATAAGTAATAGAAGAATAATGGGTGGAGGGGAGGTTAAAGGCAACAAATATTTCAAACGGAAGAAAATTCAATTGAAGTGAATAGAATGACATATTACAAAAAGCAAAGAAGCTCAAGATGCAACCTCAAAGAACATACCCTAAAAATATGTACTTATAAAGAAAAAAATTATGACCATTTGTTCAAAGAGAAGCAGTCGAAGCTTCTTGGGGGGGAGAAGGGGGGGGACTCAAATGTGATCAGATTATTCAACTTATTTAAATATAACTATCAAGAAAAGTACAAGAAATAAAATAAATTACTCCCATTTCTAGAAATTGGAAAGTTAAAGACTCCTATGTGTTTTAAAAGAAATTAATGGAAATCTTCAAAGATTTGTTTCTCCAAGTTTGCAAAGGAATAAAGATAAAAGGAGAGTTTAAAGAAGAAAACAGGACAGGGGAGGAGCAAGCCTGAAGCATCATGGACAAAAGGATCTAAACTATAACCTCCACCCCCATAGATGAATCAGTGTTTTGATGGCATTAATTTGCAAAGTGGAAGGGTGCATAGAAAAAGAAAGGGAAGGTAGTGGATAGAGGAGAATGTATGAGGCATCCTAATCAAGTCCATGGGTAAGGAAAGTAAGGAAAATAACTCCTAAAATTTCATTGCAAGAATAGGGACATGAGAAGAATGGGTGAGGTGACAAAAAGAGCAATTGAAACAAGAAGAAAGAAAAGGTGCCCAGAGAACCACTTCTGAGAGGGCTGTGTATCCAAAAGAAAAGACGCATCATGGCACATGGGAAACAAAGTGAACATGAAGAAGGGATGAGACCACCAATTTGGGACACATGGAAATTTCTACCATGGGGAAATGCTTCTATCATTATTATCTCTTTGATGAACTGATTTTCTTTAAAAAGTAAAGCACAACAGAAAGAAGTAGTAAGTGGGCAAGATCTAGATAAGGTAAACCAAAAGAAATAAAAACAACTATTAGAACTTAACATACAGAATTATATGCCAACAAATCTGAAAATGTAAAACAAAGGATTACCTTTAAAAATGTAATAAAGAATCCTAAAAGAACACCAAAGAGATCTTAAATCTGAGAAGAAATACAACTAGCTAAAAAATTTCATATTTCTGATGAGTTTATAGGAGAATTCCATTAATCTTTTAAAAATGATTAATGATTAATACTAATACTATTCACATTATTCTCAAATTCCAAGAACACTCAACTGGACTTCTTTTATGAGACAAGTATAACTCTAATGTATAAATCAGAGAAGAATAAAGCAAAGAAAGAGAACTATAGGTGTGTCATTACTCAAGTCAAATTTTTAAATGAAATTCTCTTAGAGATCAAAGCAATTTATCCAAGAAATTATTCAGTTGCTTCTGTTGCATTTGTACCAGTGGTATGCAAGGATGTTTCAACTTTAGGAAAACAATCAACATAATTATTAAAACCAAAAACACCCCAAACTACATGATTATCTCAATGAACATATAAAGAGCCTTTAACAAAATATTAAATTTTTTTAAAAAATCTATATAGCATAGGAATATTAATATCTTTTTTTGATATCATAAAAAGTATCCATCTTTAACCCAAAGTAAGCATCATATGAATAGGTATTTACCAGAATTTTTGCAAATACATATGGGAGTAAATCAAGGATGCCCATTCACTCAGCTATTGTTTCTATTTAGTTCTAGAAATGCTAGCAATAGCAATAAGACAAGAGCAAGAAATTATGTGTGCACAGATGAACAAAGAGCAGATAACTTAAAAGATTGCTTATAAAACAATGATTTAATTGTAAAATCCTAGAGAATCATGGAAGAAAATAACTAAGGTAATTAATACTTTCAATAAAGTCAGGCTACAAAATAAACTTATAACACTGGCATCATTTCTATATTCTATATAACTGCAGCATTTAAAAATCACTAATAGAGAAATCCCACTCAAAGTAACTACAAGTGCATGTAATTTTGAGAGTGAACATAGTAAAAATACATGCAATACTTGTATAGATTCAATTACAAAATGCTCTTTAAAAAATAAATAACTCAAAAATTAATGTGAAAAAATTACAAAGAACAACCTTGGCCCCAAAGAAGAGTTATACAAAGACATCTCTTCCATTTCTTTATAGTGATGGGAGGGACCAGGTGTATGAAATAGTGACTATAATCAAAAAAATTTTGTAATGGATTGATTGGCTTTATTTTTTTCTTTTTCTCACTTTTTAAAATTGTTCTAAGGGATGGCTTTCTGGAGGGAGAGGCAGAATACAGAGGGGAAATTTAGCTGATTGAAAAATTGAAGATATCAATAAAAATCTATTTTGTTAAAAGCTATGTATGTCATGGTTCAAAAAGAGTCTCTCATTTCTAATTTATGTCTTTTTTTAAAAATCCATCAAATACCTGCCTACATATGATTACATCAGATTTGAACCCACACTTCTCATAAGCGTTGTACCTTAAATGATATCCAATCCCCCATTTCCTCTTCAGAAACAATGAAGAGCCTGCACACTTCAACCTCCCACTGGATATAAACACTTTCCGATCTGAGCAAAAAGAAGCAAATGAGATCTAAGTTAGAGGGTTCTTTCACTCCATGGGTTAGTCCAGAGGTAATTCAAAGATCCAAAAAATAATAGTCCCTCTACATTTAACACATTGATTACAGTTTAAAGTTTAAAACATAGAGTGAAACCTAGAACCCAGTTAAGGTGAAACATTCCAAACTTGGGCATGTCCTTCTTACCACTTGGAACACTGTTTAAGGAAAAATATATTCAACCTTGCCGTGCTCTCTTCTTTGGATACTTGTGAAATATCTTCATTTCTCAACTGAATATGCTTCAGTACTATCTGGATGCTTCAATATGATTACTTTCTGGGAGTAGTCTCTCTGGGAGGTGGGAATCAAATTTCTTCACTAGTGGGAGTCAAATATTACTGTTAGTAAAAATACTGTGATGACTGAAAATATATAAATGGACTGAAAGCAAGACTCTCTTGCTCCCTTTCATTTTGTTCGCCAGCATAGACAGAGGCTTAGGTAACGCCTGTCATTCTTTGATGGGTCCAATTCCTGATTATAATAGTGAAAGGAAACCAAGACTTGCCAGCAAGCAGATCAGCCTCATCCATGAACTGGGTACTGAAGAGGATCACGCGGTCTGATTTCCTTTCCTTTAGAAGATTCCATACTTGATGCCGTGAAAAGGGATCCAACCCAGCAGTTGGTTCATCTAACAGCAAAACCTGTAGCAAAAACCTTTGTTTAAACTTTTGTTTAGACCATAATCAAGTGAAAATGATGTATCAATTTCTAAAATGTATTAAATTATTATTAGATTATTTAACGAACACATGTAAAAGGATCTTCATGTAAATATTTAAATTAGTCTCACACATGTTAAATGCCAACTACAGAGTAAGCCACCGTACTTTTCATTCTATATGTAAGTTCTTTCAGAAATCCTTAAAATGTGTATTTTTAAACTTCCTATCAGTCCTCAGAGATTTTGGGTGGGGAGGGGGCAGAGAGGAGATGCTGGGAATTTAAAAACCATACATTCAATTGTGCTATTTATTCTCTCTTTGATTATTTCTAATCACAAAAAAAAATCATCAATTATTACTAACAGTTTCAAGTACAGCCTTAGATACTTGAGAGTTCAGTACCACTTACCTGAGGATCTCCTAAAATGGCAATCCCAAAAGATAGCTTTCTTTTTTGTCCACCACTTAAATTTATTGCAAGGGTATCTTGAATATTTTTCATTTCCAGCTGTGTTAAAATTAGCTGTACCTAACCAAGAGAGGATATTAAATTCAAAAACCCAAAATGCTTTAGGTAAATGACTTTTATTTGCTATTCATTATATGTAAGGGAACTTTCCTAGGATTTCCCTTTCTAAATTTTGTACATTTAATAGCTTTTAAATAATAGAACAGAAATAAGTCAAAAAATAAGCCTGCATCTAAGTCAGTTCTCTCATCCTCATCTACCTCTTCCTCCACCTTCTGTGGATGAATCCCTTTTATTTTAGCGAATAGTCTGAGGTTTTCTCTTGCAGTAAGAAAGTCAAGTTGAACATTGCATTGTGGACAAACACCAATGATCTTCCTTATTTTTTCCAAGTCAGTCATTTCAGAGAGTTTATTATTATAGATGGTAGCTGAACCTAAAAACAAAAGTCAGAACAATTTAATACCTAGGTGAAAACGTACTGGATAAAGTTTAGTCTATTATTATAGATTGTAACTGAGCCTAAAATCAGAAGTTAAAAGCAAGTTAATAGCTGGGTGACAACATATTCTTTACCTTTGTCTATACTTTTGTTTAGACCATTATCAAGTGAAAATTATGTATCAATTTCTAAAATATATTGTTATTAAAATATAATGAAAAATAATAATAAATAAAAATAATAGATTTTTAAATGGGTAATTTTACAAATACTGATAATTACATCATTGACAAAAATAGTATTTATGCAAATGTTGATTTTCACAGAAATACCCACTGACTGAAGATAGCCATCCTCATGGAATTGTTAAATAACAAACACTTTTTTTCCATTGGAAGATAGCATAATTCAGCAAAAGTATAGCTTAGAGAAATTTCTAATATATTCTGGCAAGTATCTACTCTGGGAGAATGCTATCTACTGGATCCTGCATGATGTCTTGATTTGTCAATCAATCTGCCTTTGTGAAATGATGCTCTCACCTTCAGTCGGAACAGACAATCCACTAAGAATATTTAACAGGGTTGATTTTCCAGCTCCACTGTGACCAAGTATTGCAGTGATCTGGCCTTCATAGATATCTAGTAGTAAACCTGAAATTAAAACAGGAAGAATCTACCTTTTATCTGAAGATATTAGAACTAGACATAGAATTCTGTGTCTTCCAGGCCACCAGGCATGGCTTGAGCATGGGGGGTGGGATGGATGTGGGGATACCGTGGAAGAAAAGGGAGATAAAAGAATTTGGAATATGACAAACTAAACTGACTTGGTGTTTCTCTGATGTTCTCATTTTTTTATTTTGTTTTGTTTTGTTTTTTAACAACAGAATAAAGTTAGAGCTCATCCCAAGGAGTATGCATGGACCTTGAACTGAGGTCCTTTGGGCAACATTTCTGAGGATACTTGTGCTCGGTATTGAAGGACTTTGAGATAGCATAGCAATCTCTTGGCTCCCTGAAGTGCTAGCTATATCAAAGAGGACTGACCGCTGAGTCCAGAAGAGCTATTCATTCAATAGACTTTCACAAGAAACAACTGTTCTCGATCTCTTCTTTCTCTCTACTGTATAGAAGGCTTGGAATTCTCTTAGATCTCCTGTGAGGTGTGGAAGATGGGTCTCTTTTTCCCTGGAAGCTATGGCAACTACTCAAATACGGCCATAAGAAAATTAGTTTTCGCTTGAGCGCCTGAACCTTTGACCCACAAATGCCTCCACAGGTGATCAGATAGTAATCCTGAGATGGGTATTTCTAGACTTGGGTATATATTTTCTGTGTTTGAGATGTTGGAAGCTCTTAGGTCCCATGTTCAGAACTGATTGGCAGCAGGGGAAGTTTTCTACAACTACTTTCTTCTTGGAGGAGAAGATGACCATAAACAAGAGTAAGTATTAAAGTAATGCTCTTGCTTGCCAGAAGATATAAACTTTGAAGGTATTGTTTGGACAAGGCAGAAACAAGGTGAAGATGAAATGGTTATTTAGCAATCCCTCAGAATGTTTTATGTTTTAATATCTGAGCACTAAACCTAGAGGCTGAAAGACCTGTGTTCAAATCTGCGCTCAGATACTTACTAGCTGTGTGACCCTGGGTAAACCACAACCCCTCTATCTGTTTCAGTTTCCTTATCATTAAAATGGGGATACTAATAATATCCACCTTCAAGGGCTGTTGTGAGTATATGATAGGATAATATTTGTAAAGGATTTCTGAACCTTAAAGCACTATTTAAATGCTAGCTATTCTCATCGTGGTAATAATTGGTTTTTAAATAATGACTTAGTCAATGTATACTTAGTAGTCTTTTATATTTTTAATTATATCTTCTGTGAGGAAGAAATCAATTTATTATTCAGTCATTCATGTTCAACCTTTCCTCCCTTCTATCCTCCACTGTCTTTCAAAGTCTGTCCAAGTTCATGTTTGTTGTTTCCAAGACACTATCTATCCATCTCATCCTCTACCATCCCCTTTTCCCGTTGCTTTCAGTCTTTCCCAACATCAAGGTCTTTTCCAATGCATCCTGTCTTCTCATTATTTAATGAGCCATTTAAGTTTCAGCTGCCCCATACTTAATCTACATTGTACATTGAATATTTGTATACTCTCTTTTTGGAATGCCCTTGACATAAGCCAAATGTAAGTTTTAAGTGACATTCCCCAGGGCTCTTGCTGTAAGGGTATAAATAACTAGAATTTAGGTGTGAAGACCCCAAGACAAGGAAAAGATCTTGACTCCTGTCTTTAGAGGTCAGACTCCCACAACACTGACCCCAATACTCACCTGAGCCTGTAGTCAGGACCATTTAATTATAAGGGATCCCTAGCCCCTTGGCCTAGCCCCAGTCAACAGTGACAGTAATATAAATGTATTTGGACAAGTTATATTTGAAAGATCCCAGAGCTTTATGTTTCATATTTTAAACTCATGTCGTTACCATCCTCATTTCTTTCCTATCCCTCACACCAGTCTCGTAATCCAGTAATTTTCCAGAGCTAAGGCCTAACAAGCAGGCTGTGCCCCAAGCTTGGCATTAACAACAATCCTTTGCGCTCACCCTCTGAACGATATCACCCTCTGGCAAAATCATATAATTATTGTATTGCTTTGACCAGCACCAGGTGTTCACTGAGCTCGGACAAGCACCTGCTGTACCCATGTTCCAATCACAAAGCCCTACTATAGATCAAACTTGTGACATTGTCACTGTCACTCCTCATTGTCAGGGCTACAGCTCACTGTGCAACCATTGGTATTAGTACTGAGGCCACCCCGCAGCGCCTCAGGTCCGCCCCCCTACTAGGGGCAGAGCTCCAGAACATATGCCCTTGCTTGCAAGCCATTTCCCTAGCTTTGAAGTTAAATTTCTCTTTGATTCCTGACTCTCCTGTCTCTAACCTGCTCTGGCCACCCACAGGTTAGAGGCTGGTTCTGTCTGGTTGACACCACTCTTCCATGCCCCCACTCTAATTTATCCTACAGACATAGCTGCCAAACTAATATTCCTAAAACAGAGGTCTGATCGCATCACTCCACTGTTAAAAAGCTGACACCTTACTCCCTAACACATACTCTTCAGTCCAGTGACACTGACCTTCCAGCTGTTGCAAAAATAAGACACTTCATCTCTTAGTTCTAGGCATTCTCTCTAGCTGTTCCTCATACCTGGAATGCTCCCCCTCCTCCATTCCAATTATTGACCTCCATGGCTTCTTTTGAGTCCTAACTAAAATCAATCAATTGTTAATATAACATTAAAAATAATGAAATTTTGCTCTTTACCTTTCAAAGCTTCTACTTTTTCAGGCTTCCCTTTATATTCTTTTCGAATATTTCTGATTCTGAAAGAAAAGTGAATAGTGTTTCATGATCACATAGCATATGCTAACTAAAAACTTGAAATATAAATAATATAATTTAGAGGTGACCTAAGAGATAGGCAGACTAAACAAAGTTGTATTTTCCCCATGTTGTGTTTTGAGGATTCGGCAACAAGGTTTCCAAACTTCAAAGTTAGTGCCCCCCCTAAATGAACAAAATATACATGACATGCTTTTAATTTAATTTACATTAAAGAATTGGACATTGAGGGGATGTCTATCAATTAGGGAATGGCTAAACAAGTTGTATATGATTGTGATGTAAATGACTTAGCTATTCTCAGGAATACAATGATCCAAGACAATTCTGAAGGACTTATAATGAAAAATGCTGTCTATCTGCAGAGAAAGAATTGATGTAGTCTGAATACAGATCAAGGTAGACTTTTTCTTTACTTTCTTTATTTTTCTTGGGTTTTTGGATGTGTTTTCTTTCAAAATATGGCTAACATGGAAATATACTTTGCACGACTGATTACACATGTGTAATCTATATCAAATTGCTTGCCTTCTCAATGGGAGGAGGGAAGGGAGAGAGGGAAAGAATTTGGAACTCAAAAATTTTAAAAGCCAATGTTAAAAATTGCTGAAAAATACTACTCCTGCTAAAACCTCTTGGAGATCATTGACTCACAAATTTAGGGCCAGAAGGGACGTTGGAGATCATCTAATCCAAAATGACTCCACATATTTACTACTTGTCAGGCAAAATAGAATTGTCATGTTCATCTTAAAACAAACCTTTTCAAGTTTCAGAAAGTAACTCCCTAATTCTATTGTTCTATAATTTAGAAGCCATGTCTGCATTCCTCTTACCCATACATAGATATTTCAAAAGATGCATGAATTCATCAGGTGGGCTACTCTCTCCACCAACATAGATTAAAATGCCTCCATGCTTTTCATGAGGTACTGAGGCCAAAAGATTTTATCATCCAATGACTAAACTTCTCATAATGAGTTTTTCAGCACTTTGCCAGTCTGGCCCTCAGATTTAAAACAAACAAACAAACAAAAAATAAACCATACAATCACTGCTAGTTTATTTCATTGGAAGCCCTTCTAGGTTGGTAGGATTTGCCAAAATCGAAGATCTCCTTCACACTGAAATGAGGCACCAGAGTAAGACTTTAGTGGAAAACACCTTCTGTACCCTTCATGTTTGATAGGTCTTCAATCAGCTTATATCTTTCTAAACCAAAGAATTCCAATTTGGTGGTCTTCTGTCCCCATATGAAAATTATTTCTTCTTCTTCTGGATCATTTTAATTACTTTTTTCTTGGTCTCTTCTAATTTTGTTCTACGTTCACTGCAGGTACACTACATTTTTAATAGCTGTACCTTGCTTTGTGCAAGAGAGACATTCCTGAAAACACTTATATTCATAGAGCAATTTTAAACCAAAATGTTAATTGCACTTATTGAGTTGCTACTTAAAAGAGTGCCAAATATAGATAAGTTTCATGATGCAAACAAATCATATCCCAATCTATCCTTTTTGTAAATTTGCATTTCTTACATCTGAGATTTCTTTGTAAAGGTTTACCTGTATGAAGATAAGCTAAAGTTCTGTTTAAAATCTAATAGTATTTCATACAATGCCCAGAATTTTGATCATAACAACACATTCAGTGTATGCTTTCAGTTGAGTCATCAGTGACTTCTTGGATATTCTTCTTGGATTATAAACCATAGCTCAGAAAACATATTCTTAATATATATTTTGTATTATTTCTCTCTGTAAAATTACCTTACATTTGTCTAAATTGAGGGTCATCTTACCCCTTTTCAATAATTTATAGAGTTCTTCATGCATTCTTGTAAATAATCCCTATTGGTATAGCATTTCATTCATCAGAATAGCTTAATATTATTGCCACACTTGTAGAACTTACCGAGAACTTTTACTTCCAGATCATTTATAAAAATGCTGTGAGAGATTGGTAAAAGTTAGGGAAAGTTAGGTTTCCACAGAAGAGTTAATTAAGTTCCACAGAATAATTAATGAAGTGTCAGCTTGAACAAAGACGGGAATAAAAATTAACAAGGATGAGGGTCCCCAGCCAATCAGAATAAGGTTTGTGGTTTTGCAGAAACCATAGATTCAGGATGTTAGGAAAACTGGTCTAAACCAGTGAGATAATGGTCAGGGTTGAAGAGAAAACTGGGTTAAATGGCTACTCATGTTTAATTGGCTAATTGAATATTACCTTACACACCCACAGGGAGGAGTTTTCTACCATTTTTGAACATGGGATGTAAGTTGAAGGGGGCAAACATACCAAGGAGTTGCATGTGGAGGGTGTGTAGGGAAGATTGTAACCCAGAAGGGAGCAGACCAATCCATTCTCTGAAGGGAGGTACTGAGCTGATGGTACATCAATCTGTGTCAGTCTAACAGAATAAAGCTGGTCTCACTCCTATATTCCCCACTTCCTCTTCCTAAAGAAGGGTGGAGTCCGCTCTAGGCCAGGAACTTAAGCCCAATTCTTTTGGATTCCTCAATAATAATAAATTGCGCTTGATACCTAAATTTCAGTGTCAAGCATATTTCTAACAATGCCCAATGAAACTGTTACCAGAACCACTTTTGGGGACTCTGCTGGTTGCGCTTCATCCAAAAAAGTGACCATTAACTTCTATTTTCTATATCTGTTTCTATGCCAATTTTGTATATATCAATAGAAGTATTTACTTCACTCCTTAAACTGTGCTACATATCATAGGAGATAGAGGAGATGTGTAAGAAATGGTCCCTGTTCTCAATCAGTTTACAATTATACACATAAGAGCATATGACAAGATGAAAGTCCGTTTTTACTATTCCTAAATTCTTACATTCTACTTTGTATAATTTAAATGATAAGGGCACTTATCACTTAGTTGTTCAGAGTAGGAAGAGTTTAATATGGGCTGCAGTAGCCCTGGAGGGCTTTGTAGAACAGATGAGACAAACTCATCTTTTATGTATTTGAGAAAGGTTGGCTCCTAGGAAATGTGGGGTTTTCTCTTTGCCTACTCCCATCTATTTGTCCTTTATCCTTGCTCTCTGGTCTGCTTTTCACCCTTTCCTAATCATTCTCCTTATATTATGTTGTTGCTGTTGTTTTAATAGCCCAATGTGGTTTTATTGTTGTCTCCATATATACAGAGATGTTTTTTAGTCCATCTTCAGTATAAAGCACAGAATATTCAACCTCTTACTTCAGAGGGTACAGAATGGAAGATACAGGGGAGGGAAAGAAAACACTAACCCTGGTTGGCCCCTGGGGATCTTACCTCTCAGGACACTTCTAGCTAGAGATGGGAAGGAGGGATGAGTTGCGGGGTAGAGGGCACAGGAGATACAAGGTATAGAAACACCTTAGTCTCGTCAGTCCTGTGTCCAAAGGAACCCCATAATTTCAAAAAGAGTCAGAGAAGGGATAGTCCTAGATTCCCCTCTATTTCCAGGAGTCATATAATAGATAAATATTGGAAGAAAATTAACAGTGTAAAAGAGAACCTGACCAGGCTCTTTGCCTCTGAAACACTCATTTGGTCCTCAAGAAACAAACAAATCAAAAAAAATGTCTCAATTGGAGAAGATAATATGTCAGCATCATCCAATCCCTTGACTGGGCACTGATCAGAAGAATCCCATGCCTCCCATGCCATAGAGGATTAAAGGAGTGTTCTGTCTTCCCCAGATTCAGTTGTATAATTTGGAGAAAAGGGATAATAGTCACTATAGAAGAATTTCTTATTAGAGTTGCCCAGAAATACTCTAAAAAGATAACACTACCAAATGAGATACTCCATGTCCTTAAACTTGTTTGTTAAAAGAAAAAGCATGTTTAATTTTTTAAATCAATTTTAAAATGGTATACAATAAAATATAAAATAAAGATACACATGACTGCAATATTCTCTTCAAATTTAAGTTGGCCCCTTATTTCTCAGTGTCCTCTCTTATACTCCCATCTCAAAAGAGAGGAGGAAGAAATAGGAAGGGAAGAGAAAAAAGAAAAAAAGATTAGTTTAGAAAAAATAGAAGACGGAGTAAGAAACAAGAGGGAGAAGAAGAAAAGGAGAACAAGGAAAAAGACAGAAGTTAAATAGAAAGAAAATGAAGTATATTCATGGGCAATATAAAATTGTGCTAAGAACTATTACACAGATGTAATAAATTCAAGTGTTGAAATATGTACATATTACAGAAATTTTCCTGTGAAATAGGAGTCGGAAAGGACCAATTATGCTTTCAGAAGACCAGTTCAGAAGAAAAGATATATCATGGATACTTCAAATTTTCATCTAAAGCTGGCTATAGTGCATTGGTTAGCTTATTTACCTGTGGTGTTAATTTATATGCTTGAAAAATGGTTTACCTGATGGCTTCTTTTCCATGGAATTCTGGTGATATTGGTTCAAAAGAGTCAGAGTAATGCTCAGGGTTGATTTCATTCTCCAGAACCTCATGAACAGCCTTTTGCTTTTGGAACCAAAATGAAGACTTAAGGAAAAACAAGGGAGATTGTCGCTGTCCATATTCATCTAATAGGGACAGAATTAAATATTGGATGTGTCAGATCGCAATAATTAAAGCAACCTATACCAAGGTAGCATATATTGATCTCTCATGTTGCATAACATGTAACTTTTTATTTTTATATTCCTTTTGATCCCATGTATTTCTTAGGGTAACTTGTATAAATAGGGCAAATGGGTAGCAGATAGTGTATCTGATAGTAAATAGGACGGATAAGAAGACTCAACCTGGAGTCAGGAGGACCTGAGTTCAAATGTGATCTCAGGTACTTCCAAGCTATGTGACCCTGGGCAAGTCAATTAATCCTGTTTGCTTCAGTTTCCTCATCTGTACAATGAACTGGAAAAGGAAATGGCAAATCACTCCAGTGTCTTTGCCAAGAAAATCCCAAATGGCATCAGGAACAGTCAGACACAACTTAAACAACTGAACAGTCCCCTAAATTTCTCTCTAGGGTCTTCCTGGAAATTCTACCCCTTTCTACCTAAAATAAGAGTGGGAGTGAGGGGAGGGAGGAGGAAGAAAAGCAAAACATGTCCAGGAACTCTCCTCCTGGGCTGAGGTTAGTACATGCAGCTCCCATGTGACTCTGCCTCAAGCCATCCATTAATCATGGTGGTGGTGTTGAAGATGGAATAAGGCTTCTTCCCACAATCTGTTGTGCTGTTTTAGGGGAAAAAAGTAGAAGGGAAAAGCAACTTAAGAGTCCTTGGTGAATATTAATTGATTAAGCCAAAGTGGAGGGGTTTCAGGCAGAAATAGTTCCAGAAAATGCATGAAATGATCCAGGAAATGAATTAGCTAGTCAATCAATTTATCAAGTGCTTATTATGTACCAGGCACTGTGCCTGAGGATACAAAGAAAGGTGAAAGACAACATCTGCTCTCAAGGGTTTTGCAGTCTTAGGACACTGGCCAGGATAGTGTTCAAGATGAAAACACAGAGAAGGAAGAGAACATAAGGAAATTTTTAAAAATGTACATTATTCAATTTTTAAGAAAATGAAATGCAATTTACCTAAAGTTTGTAGGAAATAGTGTACTGTATTTTTGTAGTGGCATATAGAGGATAGACCACAAGACTTGAGGACAGCTAGGTGGCATAGTGGCTAGAGCACTGGGCTTGGGATCAGTAAGACTTATCTTCATGAGTTCAAATCCAGCCTCCAACACTTAACCGTGTTTGCCTCAGTTCCTCATTTGTAAAATGAACTGGAGAAGCACATGGCAAACCACTCCTATACCCTCGCAAGAAAATCCCAAATGCAGTCATAAAGAGTTGAACACTACTGAACAACAACAGTAGGTTTGAATGAGAAAAACTGTATTCAAAACCTTGGCTTCATTATTACCTAAATCACCTTTAGATAGATTGTTTAAGCTCTCTGAGCCTCTATTTCATTATTTATACAATGGAGTGAAAATTTTTGCTCTGCCTACCTTGCAGGGTTGTTGTTAGGATCAAATGTGATAATATGTATGAAAAATACTGTGTAAACTTACTACTCTTTGAGAACAAAAGACAACAACAAACCTGCATCCCTTATTTTTAGAAGTACATTTTTAAAAGTCTTTCAACCTTGGAAATTTTTTTGGTCTACTGGTAGAATATTTGAGAACCTGGAGATATTTAAACCAACCCCTTTAATTTACAGATTAGGAAAAATTAGGCCCAGAAAGGCAAAGCAATTTCTCCAGTTACTGGCAGAGCCAGAACTAGTATGTAGATTTTCTAACTTTCCCCTCCAAGATGACCTTGGATTCGATGAATGTATGTCTTGTACAGTTATCTTTTCCACATCAAGACTCTCCCATGAAGTGGACCCTACCAAAGTAATAGGTGAAATGTCATCAATGGAGAATAACAAGTGAAACACACTGGCTGAAACACAGTAATATGAATCACTCTGTAAGGAAGACTAGAACTCGATTGTAAAGAGCTTTAAGTAATGAAAAGGAGAGTTTTTACTTAATGAGAGAGGCAATAGGGAGTCACTGAAGCTTCTTGAGCAAGGGAATGATATGATCAGACCTTTGCTTTAAGAATATTAATATGGCAACTGTGTAGAGGACTGATTGGTGAGGAGGAAGACTGGATGAAGGGAGGCCACCTGAGGAGCTTTTACAATGGTCCAGGCAAGAAGAAAAGTGAACTTCAATTGAAATTGGGAAATCTAGAGGAAGGATAGGTTTAGGGCAGAATATAATGATTTGATCCAAGACAATCCCAAAGGACTCATGATGAAAAATACTATCCATATCCAGAGAAAGAAGTGATGGAGTCTGAATGCAGATCAAAGCATACTATTTTTCACTGCATTTTTTTCACATTTTTTTTCCTTTTGATTTGTTTCTTCTTTCACAATATGATTAACATGGAAATATGTTTTACATGATTGCCCATATGTAACCAATATCAAATTGCTTACTGTCTTAGGGAGGAGCAGATGAGGGAGGGAGAAAACTCAATTTTCTTAAATGAATGTTAAAACTTGCCTTTACATGTAATCGGAGGAAAAAATAAAACACTATAAAATTATTTTTAATTTTTAAAAAGAAGATAATGATTTATTTGGATAGGTTGTTTGAAAAAAATGCCTATGAGACATCTGGACAGAGATATCTAATAGCAGTTAGTAATTAGGATATGGAGCTTAAGAGAAAAATTAGAACTGGATGTATAGATTTGGAAGCCATCTACATAAAGACGATGACTAAATCCATGGGAGCAAAAAAAGATCATACAGTGTTTAATGAGAAGAGGGCCCAGGACAGAGCCCCTTAACCACAGTTAGGGACAGGAAGCACATGATGATCTAGCTAGCTTCAATCTAGGTGCCACTTCCTTTAAGAAGCATTTCTTAATCCTTCTAGATTTTTGTGCTCTCTCTCTCCACGTCTGTCATTACCCCAGTGCAGGCTCTCATCACCTCACACCTGGACTATTACAGTTGCCTGCTAGTTGATCTCCCTTCTCCACATCTCTTCCCCATTCTAATCCTTGCTCCACTCAGCTGCTGAATTGATCTTCCTAAAGCACAAGTCTGAGCAGTTTACTGACCCTTCCTCCTGCCCGTTCAATAAACTCCAGAGGCTCCCTATTATCTCCAGAATCAAATATAGAACACTCTGGTTCCGAAAACCCTTTCTACGCCTTCCTACCTTTCCAGTCTTCTTACACATCACTCCCCTCCATGTACTCTGTGACACAGTGACACTGGCTTCCTTTATCTTCTCACAAGACATTCCATCTTCTGATTCTGTCTTTTCATTGTCTGTCCCTTGTGCCTGAAATTCTCTCTCCCCTCAACTCCACCTCCTGGTTTCTCTGGCTTCCTTCAAGTCTCGGCTAAAATTCTGCCTTCTGCAAGAAGCCTTTCCCGATTCTTAATGTCAGTACCTTCTGTCTGAGATTGTCTCCAACATATCCTACATAAACCTTATTTGTACGTAATTGTTTGCTTGTTGTCTTCCCCATTACACTGTTAGCTCCTCGATACAGGCGCTGTTTTTGCCTTTCTTTATATTCCCATAGCTTAGCACTAGTATCTATAGTAGGCTCTTAAATGTTTGTTGACTGGACACATTACCCTGCATTTTCTTATACGAGTAAATGTTTCATCAGCCCTAGAGAATGTAAATTTTTTAAGGAAAGGAATTACTTTTCATCTTGGTTTTTTTTTTTTAATTTTCAGGACTTAGCCCATAGTAGGCCCTAAATAATTATTTGTTGAGTTGAATTGACTTGAGCCATATGCAGAGAGCCAAGACGATCCCTTCCCCTGCACTGCACCCTAAGTTGGGTTTTGAAAGGCGAGCTTTCACCTTATCTTATCTGGAACTGGGGTACCACATCACTGCCCATCCAGCTCCAAACCGTGCTGCAGCCACTCTGGTCCTTCTCTGCCTCTCAACAAAACCTGGACTCCTACCTCAGATGGATCCATGATCTCATCAATGTGGATATCCACTGCAATAATGCAGATAATAACCTAGTCCACCTTGTATGACTCCTGTCTTCCCATATGTTTGCTGTTAAGGACGTACCCAACATGTTGGAGGATTTCCTCTATTTCTCTAGACGCTGGAAGATAGTGTAAGATACAGGTTGTCCATCAGCCGTCCCTCACTCTCATCACGATGAAATCAGCCCATCTTCATTTTTGGTCATACAACTATTTGGTAACATCTTTTACCCTACTTCTGTGTATACAGTGTGTCCCTAAACTCTGGACACATAGGCAAAAAATGCATATTTTGAAATATCTGGAATATTAACAGACCTTAGCCCCTTGACTGCTTTTTCTGGAGTATGCTAAAGGAGAAGGTGTACTCAATGAAAATCACAGATGCAACACACTTGATTGAATGCATAAAGAGTGAATGTGCTAAAATTGACAGCCACGTGGAGTTACTGCATCGAGTTCACGTGAATCCTGCAAAGCGCATCAACCTTTGCATCACAAATGATGGAAATCATATTGAAGATGTTATTTGTTAATATTCCAATTAAATAAAATGTTATTGAAAATTTCATTCATTTCATTTCTTGAAAATATTCATTTTTTCCTATGTGCCCAGACTTTAGGAACAACCCCTATAATGCCTCACAGCCTATTTATACCCACTGTGGACCTCTTTTTTGCCCTCTAAATTATTTCAGTCATTTTTCAGTTGTGTCCGACTCTTCATAACCACTTGTGGGTCATGGCAAAGGTACTGGAGTGGTTTGCCATTTCTTTTTTCTCCAGCTCATTTTACAGATGAGGAACTGAGGCAAACAAGGCTAAGTGACTTGCCCAGGGTCACATAGCCAATAAGTTTCTGAAGCTGGATTTGAACTCAGGAAGATGAGTCTTCCTGACCTTAGGCCTGGCACTAGATGCACTGTGCCCACCTAAACGACTAAATATTGCTCATTTTTCATTCTTCAGAGACTATAGCAACAGAGTTCAGCCATTTAAACACTGAGCCACCTGGGATAGAGTGCTAAGCCTGGAGTTAGGAAGACCTGAGTTCAGATGTGGCCATAGACACTTTACTAGCTAGGTGAACTTTGGCAAGTTAAAAATCTCTGTTTGCCTCAGTTTTCTCATATGTAAAATGGGGATAATAGCATCTACCTCCTAGGATTGTTGTGTCAAATGAGATAATTACAAAGAAATAATTATAATAATTATTACTTATATTATATATTTTATTATATTCTATTAATATATTATATTTACTTATATATCCTGTGTCACTATTAATTATATTATAGTAATTATTATAATTATCAAATAAGATAATAATTATAAAGAAGTAACTATAGCACAGTTATTATTATGTTAGCTATTATTATTTATTATCATTGTTATTATTATAACACTACCAGTAGAATACTGATGTTAAAAAGATGGGCCTTTGTTTCTAGGAGACATTTGGAATAATTAAAAGAATTTAGCAATTTCCTCAAGATGATCTATCCTGCTCTAAATTGAGAAATCATTCTATCTATGATAATAACATATCATTGCAGTGGAAAATATTTGTTAACGTGGAAACATCAAATTTTCAGAGAATACTTTGAAAGAAAGAAAACAAAGTTTTGAGATTAATTTAAATTGAATTGTAACCACATTCATACTTACTAGGCAAGATTTTGTCAAAGTACAATGTCAACGCCAAATAGAAAAAAATATCAAAAAGCAATATGAAAAATGTTGCTAGGATTAGATATGACTCTCCTGAAGGATCAGGAAAGGTAACACCTCTTAAGTCATAGTCCAGGAGGATAATCTAAAAACAAAACAAACAAATTAAAAGGAAGAACAGAATTAAAGTTATCAGTAACAAGAATTATAGTTCGATTTGATGGTCAACTTCATTAATCAGTCGAAATGAACTTTTCCTTGTTAGCAATCCTAATTCACAGAGAGAGTCAGTGTTCAAAAAGAAGTAAATGACATAGGGGAAAATCAAAAGTCCTGAAAAGATTTTACTGATAGTCCACTGCTGGCTTTTCCAGTGATTGCTGCAAATGTCAGAACCATTAATCTCATACACTTATCAGGTTTAATTTTTGACTGTGCAATTGGGTATTAATTTGAAATGTCATAAGTGTGTCTATTAGGGTAGCTCATTTTCCATCACTGTAGTACTCAAAATTCTGGGCAACATGGAGTATCTTATAAATTAGCGTACCTCAATGATGTAAAACCACTGCATTGTGAAACCCTATGTCAGTGGTATCCAAATTTTTTTCTTCACACACCCCATTGGCAAAAAAAAAGTTTTGAATGTACACACCCAATATTTATATATTTAGTTGCTTTTTTAATAAATCACATATATACATACTACTAGACTATAAATATACATTTTAAAACTTACACACAAAATAGATATTTTGAAATGATGAGATGAAATAATATTTGATCCCAAAGGAGAAGACATGATCAGACTTGAGCTTTAGGAAAATCACTTAAGCACTTCTGCAGAGGGTGGTTTAAAGTAGAAACAGACTTGGGGCAGCTAGGTGGTGCAGTGAGTAGAGCACCAGCCCTGGAGTCAGGAGGACCTGGGTTCAAATCCTGCCTCAGACACTTGACACATGTACTAGCTGTGTGACCTTGGGCAAGTCGCTTAACCCCAATTGCCCTGCCAAAAAAAAAAAAAGAAGTAAAGACAGACTTGAAGTAGATAGATCAATTAGGAAGCTATTGTAATAATCCAGGTGGCAGGTGAAGAGATCTTGAACTAGGATTTAGTAACTGATTGCATATGTGAAGGTCAGCAAGGTTGTGGTGGTGACTATAGTTGTGACACTATATATAGTTTGAGTGACTAGAAAGAAAGTGGTGCCTTCAACAGTAAAATTGAAACTTAGGAGATAGGCATGTTGGGAGTGGGGATAAAGAGAAGAAATTAAATATCTGGGAAACAGATCACAGTCTATCTATGCCTGCTCATCTTGATTGACTCACTCTGACCTATTCAAAATATAAAAAGGGAGGAGAGGAGGCAGATCTCTCACTATCTAGGCATTGCCCCCAAATCCCAAAGCCCAACCTCAGAGGTGTGCCTGCCACAACCAGGAACTGATCCCAGGAAAAGTAGCAAGAGTGGAATTTTCCTGAAAGTATTCAGGCAGTTCTTTCGGGTAGCAGTTAGTTTAGAAGCCCTAACAGGGCCAACACTAGGCTCAGAGGAAAAGCAGCAGAGAGGGAAGCTAATAGGCTGACTGTGAGAGTCATGGGAATTGAGGGTAGGGGTTACAAAAGCATTCAACTGGAACAAATAATCGTTAGAAACATTCTCAAAAAACACTACCCAAATGATTTCACTCCCAGTCTCCTCATTTCTGGGGAAAGTTTGGAAAAGAAGCTTTCCTTTATCTAGGGTTCTGTCTAGAAACTGGGGAAAACAGTATAACATGGAGCTCTGCTCCTCACCTCCTCACAGTTTTATCAATAGCCTACTTGTCTAGTTAATCCTATGTTCTGCTCCCGGTGACTTCCATGATTAGGGACCCCTTACCATCCCAACTTATGGCTCTGCTTTTCTTTATTCTTTGTCTACATTCTCACTGTGACAGCCCCTCACAAATGACATAGTATCATCCCTTAGGAATTCAAAATATAGCCAAGCTTTCTAAGACCTCCCAGGAGGGTTATGGTATAGGGATCATAGATACATAAGTAAGCTAGGAAGGGTGTGTTGGGCATACATTTCTGAACATTCACAGGTTTCTATATCCTTTGCTTTTGGAGAGACTTGCACATAAGACTTTTCGTGGGCTTAGTTTTTTTTTTAAATAAGGAGAAGCTTACAACCAGACTCCTGTGTTTTTCCTACCATGTGGCAAAGAGCAGGAAAGGGATGAATTATCCCAGGGATTGCAAGCAGGGGAAAGCAGAGCAGGAACGGAAATGAGATCACTTTGTGAGGCTATTCATGGACTTGCTATAAACTGGGGGAAGCAAAGGAATAGAGGATCTGAGGACATAGAGGTGTTCAATATCTGGAGCAGATGCACTGTGCCGGGCAGAGCAAATTGAGAGCTACCTGGGGTACCATCAATAGCACTGCTGTCAGGATGAGAACTAGCAGAGTTCCAGGCCAGAGTTTCTTTCTCCCCCTGTTGACTCAGAACACTGCTGAGTAAACTCCTGCTGGGGTTTTGCTTTTTTTTTTTCTAACCTCCTCACCATCCATTTCCTTTCCAATCTCCTCAGACCAGCTGGGAGGAGAGGGGAGAAAGAAAAATTTAACCAAAGCTGCAACAACATTGCCTCCTGCTATTTGAAGCTTTGTCTTTTTTGTGTGCTTGTGTTTCTTTTGATACCTGAGTGTGTTCAAAAAAAATCACAGCGATGGAAAATTGTCAAATTCTATAACTGAGGAAGGCAGGGATGGGGCCTGAAGGTGTTAGGAAGAGATTTACTTTTTTTTCTTTTATTTTCATGTGTGTGTGTGTGTGTGTGTGTGTGTGTGTGTGTGTGTGTGTGTGTTATTTGAAGGGTATGTTACAAACCAAACCAAGAGACTTACATTTAACTTAGAGACAGATAAGTCCTTCACTAGCCAAAAGAGTAGAAGTCTAAGGGAGTTATAGGAAGAAATAGACAGCAAAACTATACTAATGGGAGACCTCAACTTCCCCCTCTCTGAACTAGATAAATCTAACCATAAAATAGACAAGAAAGAAGTTAAGGGGGTGAATAGAATTTTAGAAAAGTTAGATATGGTAGACCTCTGGAGAAAATTGAATGGGGCTAGAAAGGAATATACTTTTTTCTCAGTGGTATATGGCACCTACACAAAAACTAACCATGTACTAGGGCATAAAAACCTTGCAATCCAATGCAGAAAGGTTGAAATATTAAATCCATCCTTTTCAGATCATGATGCAATAAAATTATATATAATAAAGGGCCATGGAAAGAGACTAAAAATTAATTGGAGACTAAATAATCTAATCTTAAAGAATGAGTGGGCCAAACAACAAATCATAGAAATAATCGATAACTTCATCCAAGAGAACGACAATAATGAGACAACATACCAAAACTTAGGGGATGCAGGGAAAGCAGTTCTTAGGGGAAGTTTCATATCTCTAAATGCTTACACAAATGAAATAGAGAAAGAGGAGATCAATGAATTGGGCATGCAATTTAAAAAGCTAGAAAAAGAACCAATTAAAAATCCCCAACTAAATACCAAATTAGAAATTCTGAAAACCAAAGGAGAGATTAATAAAATTGAAATTAAGAAAACTGTTGGACTAATAAATAAAACTAAGATCTGGTTTTATGAAAAAAACAATAGCATAGATAAACCTTTGGTTAATTTGATTAAAAAGAAAAAAAGAACAAAAGAGTAAAAGTGATGATGATGGCAATGGTGGGGGTTGGGGGGGGGAGGTAGGAGTTGATGAAAGTAGACTACTCACAGGGATCTGGGGCACCTGGTGGCCAAATAACATATCACACCTCTCAGCTGGTTAAATATTGACAGATAAGTAATAACCTAGCTGTCTAGACTAGCAGAGGCTGAGGAAACAAGACAAGGACGGTTGTATTTATTACTAAGAGTATCTTTTGGCCCTACATTAGTGCTTCTCATCTAACTATGAGGCAACTAGGTGGCTCAGTGTGTTGGACTCAAGAACATGAGTTCAAATCTGACCCTGGGAGAGTCATGTCACTTCTGTCTGCCTCAGTTGCCTCAGCTGTAAAATGGGGATAATAATGGCATCCACCTCCCAAAGTTGTTGTGAGGGTCAAATGGGATAACATTGGTAAAACACTTAGCAAAGTAAGCTTGCTCATAGTAAGTGCTTAATAAAAGCTTATTCCCCCAGCACACAAAGGTGCTATGAGTTTTGCTAAGTATGCCACAAAATTTTGAATATGATATTATATCAGATAAAAAGAAAGGTTTGAATAATTTTGCTTAATATAAATTTTATTTAGTCAGTATGGCAAGTATAGTATCATACACACACACACACATACACACACGCTCACACAACCTTGCCTACTACACATATGCACTCACCTCAAAATAGCAGACCTTGAACTCCTAAAGAACTCAGCAATAATTACTTCTTATATTAAAGAGAAACTGAATGTGTCTCTTTGCTCTCCTTTAATGTTGCTGATTCAACCATTCCACATGCCTCGATTTCTACCACAAAGAACACTATGCCACAAGTAAATAGTCTGAGAGCTACTGGTATAGGCTACAGCTAGATACTGCTTAGTGTGAACAATGAACCCTCTTAATGGTCTCATTATTTGAGCAAAGTCAGAATGGCATTGGCTGGAAAATGTTAATGGTTAGCAGGCTAAGCGTGGAAATTGTCAAGTATCAAAACCTTTAGCATGAAGATGCCTCATAGCTCAGATTAGACTTACCCGCACCATTCCAGCACTAAAGGCAAAGGGGCTGAGGAGACATAAAATCCATTCCAAAGAGGCAGGAAGTTGCTTGTACAATGTAGCAAATCCCAAACACCCCCAAAACACAGTAAGGAGGAAGGCAATCAGTCCAGTTAGCAGAGGTTTCTTTATCAGTACACATAGAAGGAAAGCAAGAGCTATCTGAAAGAGAAGAACCTTATTTGGCAATTTGGTCTTTGGATAGCAATGGAGAGTACAATGTAATAAGGATCTTTGTATTAAAATTTAACATTTATCTACATCCAGAAAAAAGAATTACAGAGTCTGAATGGAGATCAAAGCACACTACTACTTGCTCTCTCTCTCTTTTTTGTTTTCTTTTGCTTTGTTTCTTCTTTCTCGTGGTTTATTCCATTGGTTATAATTCTTCTTTGTAACATGACTAATGTGAAAATATGTTTAATGTGAATGTATATGCAAAGCCTATGTCAGATTTCATGCCATCTTGGGAAGGGCGAAGGGGAAGAAGGGGGAGAAAAGTTGGAACTCAAAAGCTTGCAGATGGGGCAGCTAGGTGGCACAGTGAGTACAGCACCGGCACTGGAGTCAGGAGGACCTGAGTTCAAATCCACCCTCAGATTCTTGACATACTTACTAGCTGTGTGACCTTGGGAAAGTCACTTAACCCCAATTGCCCTGCCTTCCCCCCTCCAAAATAACAACAAAAAAAATTGTGGAACTGAATGTTGTAAACTAAAAATAAATAAATACATTTTTAAAAAAAGGAAAAAAGAATTAGCATGTAGCCTCTGTCCCAAGGCCCATTAACATGGGGCTCTCTCTTCATTGGTAGAGATGAATGCCTTGCCCTGAGGAAGGAGCAGGAAAGGGTTGGCAAGAGAGCTCCAGTTCTTGGGCAGCTCCCCTTTGAGACTCTTCAAGTTTCAAGTCAAGTTGCTTGGGATGCTTCCGGTTCCCAGCTTTGAGAGAGGAGATGAGATGGAAGAGGGCAACTTCATTTCAGGTTGCTCATGAAAAAGACTTTGGGACGACATAGGGAGACATCTCTGGGAAGAGGAGCAGGCAGTCTCCATCATGTCCCTATATCCAGCTTGCTGCTCTAAAAACTTCTGGGAGTTTCCCCTTGGGTAAGATTCAGGACCCTCTCTCTGGGTTAAGCAGAGTTATCTTGCTCCCAGTGGGAGAGCTCCTTCATTTTGTATTGTCTGGTATATATTCTCCTACATATACCTTTTCTGATTCTTGTTTTGCTATAATTTGGATCCATTTGTGTTTCATTACTATTTGCTATGTGTCTCCATTGTGGAGGCTAGTATTTGGTGGGGAAAAGGTCAAACCTTGGATATAGAGCTTGTAGTCTTCCTTTCCCCCAAAACAACAAAGCATTCGGAGGTTAGATGGAACTTGATCATATTCCCTACAGTAGTAATATTTAAGGCAGCAGAAGACATAATCCTAGCCCAGTACCCCCATCCTCTGAGAACAGAGCTGTGGCCTCTGACCCCAAATTCCTACTTCCCCTTCCTGGCCAGAATTAAAGTCTCTCTTGGAGAAGGGTGGGGGAGAAAAGGTCAGAGATATCTATTCTGCCTCCCTTTGAGCCACACAATAACAACCTGCCACAGGTAGGCCTCACTATACTTCAGCCCTCTCTCTATATATGGGAGCCTCTCTCTGCTACTACAAATATGTATTAGGTACTTGTAACTATGGAGTCTTTCTCTCTTGAAGTGTTTCTCATTCTGAATCCAGCTCTTTATCCACTAAGTAACAGTATTATTGAGTCATTTTATTCAAAAATGGTAATCAATTTTTAACCACAAGCATAATACATGTCATATTAGAATTACAATGTGGAAAAAAGTTAACATGATTTTTTTAAAAGTGAACCTAATATAATGGAATACAGGTAATTTGTCTAAAATAATTTTTCATTGTCATACTCTGCCAAATGTACCTTTTTGATTACTATATTTTTAAAAGAATGTGGAAAAAAACTAACGGATGGAGAATTGAAGCAGCTCATATCTGAAGCTGATGCATCATTTTCCTCATAACAATCATGTCAAGTAGAAAAAAAAAAGAAGGGACTTAACAGCCTATGTGGATGTTATTATTGACTCAAATAGTTGACTCTGAAGTAGGGGAAGTAATATGTAGTTCAGCAACTTACCGTAGATAAACCATATAGAAGAAAAAGACTGAGTAACACAAAGTAGCCAGTCATGACGACAAGATGAGTAGATGTCACAAGTGCCAGAAATGTGGCCATAATAAAGATGTAGCCAGCATACAGCAAACCCCAGGAAAGCCTAAGGCAAAACACTGAATTATTCCCAAATTCCATATGCCAATGAAACATAAAATCATAGATCTTTGTTACAGTCCCTTTGTTACAGTCCCTTTCTTTCCATCAAGTATCTCCATCTATTCTCAGGGATGGATAAACAATTTTTCTCTTAAAAATTGCCAGAAACAGACTCCACAAGTAGAAAATGTTTTTCTTATGGATAGCCAGAATCTCTACTCTTTTGACTTAAACCTGTTTTGTTCATTCCTCTGTGGATACAGAGATCTCCTTTCTTCTTGTGAAAACTGTTCCCATAAATATGTTTAATAGGAATGTATATGTAGAGTTCATATAGGATTGCATGCTGTCTTGAGGAGGGGGAGGGAGGGTGAGAAAATTTAAAACTTACTGAAGTGAATGTTGAAAACTAAAAATAAATAAACTAAAAAAATTGGTCATGTAATGTTCATATGAAACAATGAAAGAACCCATGAGCTTTCTCTTTTCAAGGCAACCACCAACCCAAATTCTTTTAACCTATACTAAAAGTTCCTATTTTGCTTTTCACAGAATCATAGGCTTTTGGACCTGGAAAAAAGCATGAGATTTAGAGCAGGAAGAGATTAGAGGTTAGAGGTCATCTAATCCAGGAGTTCTTATCCTGGATTCTTAATCTAAGAAATATTTAGATAATCGCATTTCAACATATATTGCTTCTTTCATAAGTCTGTTTTAATTTTCTGCTTTAAAAAAAGTTAGTCTGAGAAATGATCTATAGGATTTGCCAGATTGCCAAAAGGGTACATGACTCAAAAAAGATTAAGAAACTCTGTCCTAATCCAATCCCTTTGTTTTACATTTATTGAAAATGAATTTCTAGAAGAACATGTGACTCCGTTTTGTTCTGTGTTAACCATTTTGCTGCATATGACCCCTCATAAATGGAAAAACCAGATGTGGCAGCTCGTGTCCTTCAAGGTCTCCTTTTCTTCCCATATTTGTACAAAAAGACTTAACTGGTAAAGGCAGAAGATTCCAGGGTCCTGAGAACATGCTCCTCCCTTGTCTGACCTGACAGTCAGTTTTCTTCTATTTAGTATAACTAGCTATCCTAAGAAGACAACTCCTGTAGCAAATGATAGAAGTTTTCTTTTAACAAGTATACTATGTTTATTTGTATAGCCACCTGCATTTTAGTGAATAGCTGTCTTTCTTCTCTTTGTTTTATATAATGTATAGATACTGCTCACTAAATTGTGAATGACACATTTATAATAACCGCTGGTGGGACGTGCTGCATTTTAAGTATAATAAAACCTGTTTCTGATTTGTTCTGGCTTATTCTTAGTAGCTAGTCAAATTGATAAGGGAATTCATATGACACAGTCAAGAAATCTGAGCTCCAGAGAGGTGAAGGGACCTGGCTGAGGTCACACACCAGTAGGAACTTCTTTCTTACAGCTAACCCAAATCCCAAGTAACTGGAAGGCTTGGGATGCAAACCTAGATAGATCCTTTGCATTATTTTGACTCTAAATCTAATTCTCTTTTCACTATAGCCAGATCTTCCCAATAGTTTTCCCATATCCTTATTCAAATGTCTCAAAATGGTACATACTACATTTGGCAAAGTATGACAACAGAAGAGCACTTTAGACATATTACTTAGGTCCTTGAAGCATCAATGTATGCCATTGAATCATAATGGCTTTTTTCACAATGCCACTCCAATAACAACTCATTATCTGCTTGTAGTAAAAACTGGTCACCACTTCAGAATACTTGCTTATGCATACAAGAAGAGCTGAGAAGCAGTGTTTCCTAGCGGTTAGAAAGTTGGACACAAAGCCAGAAAGACATGAGTTCAGAGGCCCCTCAGAGGCATAATGGCTATGTGACCCTGGGGAAGTCATTAACCCCAGGCAACTGTCCAAGACTACAGATCACAGCAAAGGTGATGATCCACCATGGTAGAGGTAGTTTTTCCCCTGAGCTGGCAATTCCCTGTATACCAACAACTTCTATCATGAACTGATTTTTTTCTATGGTAATAATCTTCCCTCATGAGGAGAAAAAATATCTTATATAGTCCTTTGAGCCTGCTTTGAACTAGCAGATCCCAGAGCCAGATCTCAGCAGGGAATTATTCCCATTGTGATCTGACCAGGTCAGATTATGCTCCTGACTCTTTCCCACAGACATAGATCAATGAAACCTCTCTCCAGAGAGTTAATTTTTTCCTGGAAATAAATAGAAAAACTCATAGGTTCTAAACCTCCCTTAAGGAAACCCTAGGGAGATAGAAAAAACTTCCATCAGAGGAAATGTAGAAATGGGAACCAGTGAATACAGGAGTTACTCTACGTGCTTAATCTGATCCAAAAAAGTTGCCTACAAAAAATGTTTCAATATTGTGATATATAATGTCCTGCCACTATCTTTTTAGAGGTAACAATGAAAGGAACGCTGGCTTTGGAATCAGGCCTGAATTCAAATTCTTCTTCTGTCCTTTGCTTCCTGTGTGATATTGGGCAAAGTCATTTAATCTCTCTGAGCTTCAGTTTCCTCCTCTGTAAAACTGAAGGGATTGGACTAGAGGTGGCCAGAAGGTAGCAGATAGAGCCAAGAAGACCTGGGTCCAGATCCCACCTTGGGCTACATCATCACCTATTGAAGATAGCACTGGATTTGGAATTAGAGAACTGGAGTTCAAATCCTAGGCCCTGCCACTTACTCCCTGTGAGATCCTGGGCAAGTTTCTTAACTTTTCTGGCCCTCACTTTCATCATCTATGAAATGAAGGTGTTAAACTCAATGGTCTCTGAAGTCCCTTCCAGCTCTAAACTGGTGATCCTGTGTGCTGTTTTCAAGCATTCCTCAGGTTCCTCTGAGTGGGAACAACTGAAACTGTTGTCCTGCCAACTGGTAGCTCTCATAGAAAGGGCTGAATAAATGCTTGTTGCCTTCCTGCCTGCGTGATGTCTCCTTATACTGCTGTACTATATTGGGAGGCAATGGATTGTTGTTGTTCGCCCTTCATTCTGGAAGAGGAGGGATCTGATGTCTCGACTTGCAAGTGAGTCAGATTTAAGTGAGGCAGAGCTGTGCAAAGTTATCAGCCTCATTCTCTCCTCCAGAGTCACCGAGGTCCAGTGGTAAGACGTCGGTCAGGACGACTGGTGATGGGGAGACACTGGAGGAGAGACAACAGAAAGGGAAACATGGCTGCCCTTGTCTCCAATGGCTTAAGCTGCATTCATTTTCCTAGTCTGTCACTTTAATGTGGACTTGCCTTCCACACATTTCCTGAAACTATGGAGTAAGCATGATACTCTTTTTTTTACCTCAAAGAAGCAGAAAAAAATTCTATTATCATTTCTTGTCTCCAACCCAAAAAATATCTATGAGAGTCATCTAATCCAAAGATAGGAACATATGAAGAAGTAACAAATAGAGCCAGTTTAAATTAATGATATTCAATTATGGCAATAATTTAACATAAAATTTAATATAACATATAACAATATTATAAAAATATTTTATATTACCATAAAATCCTACTTTCTATAGGAGGCCTTTCTCAATCCCCACTAACTTTAATGCCTTCCCTCTGTTGGTGATTTCCAATTTATCCTGTACATAGCTCCGTTTGTATTTAGTTGTTTTCAGGTTGTCCCTCTATTAGCCTGTGAGCTCCTTGAGGTCAGAGACCATCTTTTACCTTTATTTGCCTCCGCAATGCTTAGCACAGTGCCTGACACATAGTAGGTGCTTAATAAATGTGTATTGTCTGATTAGACAAGAACTCTGGTTTTGGAGCCAGGTTCCTATACTTCATTCATTTGCGCCACCCATTGACAAAGTGATTACTTTACCAGAATGCTGAACTTTGGAGACCCATCATTGTCATCCACTCTTTAATGTTTTTTCTGTCTCTTGTAATATTGAGCGATGCAAAATATATCAGTGGGGAAAAAGAAATTATGCAGAAGAAAATAAATATCTCATTTAGAAATCCTCCTTGGGCAATAAAGGGTAATGTCTTCATATTTATACCAGATACTGCCATGAGCATATCCATCACCGAATGATTTGTAGCAATCTAAATCAGAACGTTAACACAAAAAAATTATTATAATGAATAGTAGCAGATATCAAGAAATTACATAACCTCTTAATTCTTTCTGTTTTTAGTAGTCACATACATGCTAAATGCCTTAAATGTCAGGTCATTCATGTATATCAGGATCATGGATAAAGATCTGGCTGAACATATTTAACATAGCAAATTGCTTGCCATCTTAGGAATATGGGAGAGGAGGGAGGGAGCGAGGGGGGAAGAAAAGTTTGGAATTCAAAATCTTGTAAAATGAAGCTAAAATCATCTTTACATATATTTGGAAAAATACTATTTTTAAAAAAATCTGGCTGAGACCCCAGAGGTAATCATTCCAACTCCTTCAATTCACTAATGAGGAACTGAGGCCCAAAGAGATTAAGTGCCCCACCCAAGGTCACATAAGCAGTAATTGGCCTAGCTGAAATGAGAGGTACTATGGAACAGTGAAAGCTCAATAGTATCTGTAGTCAGAGGACCCTAGGGTCATAACCCACCCCCAACCACATACTACCTACATGACCTTGGTGAACAAAGCCAGCTCAAACCAAAAGTGACTGTTACATTTTCAATGTGAGCATCTACATCTCAGAAACTGGCAAACACTACAGAAATGAGGGCTTAAGTTATTGTTTGGTTGATGCTTTAGATTTAAGAAAGTGATCGAAGAAAACGTCAATAATGAAATTGAACTTAAAAGCATGTCAAAGGAATTTTTTTTGTTGAGATTTGGTTGTGAAGTATTTACTCACTGCTTTCAGCAGTTCATTTAGCCTCTCTTGGCTTAGTTTCCTCACCTGTAAAATGAAAGAGGTGGACTAGGTGTTTTCCAACTTGAAATCTACGATTCTTTGATCCTAAACCTCTGACTCCAAATCTAGTACACTTTCTGCTAGCGCAGCCTTCTGCTTTAGGGCTAGGCTGCTAGGTGGTGCCATTGTGCGCAGAGTACTGGCAAGCAGTCAGGTAGACCTGAGTTCAAATGTGACCTCCATCACATACCAGCTGTGTGATCTCAAGCAAGTCACTTACCTCACTTGTCAAATGAGGATACACCTATCTCCCGGGGTACTTAGCACAGTGCCTGGCACATAGCAGTGCTATATAAATGCTAGCTAGCTATTATTATTGTGGTGGTACCAAAATGTTGACATTTCTGATATTACTAATCCATATTAATCATTAGGTTCTCTTAATTATGCACTTACTTCTATTATAGCAGCATTAATGGCAGCTTGAAAAGCAACAAAACCTCTTTCCCAGTAGCTTGTAAGGGAACATGTGATTTCCCCAAACATCTCAAAACAGTGAGCTTTAAGAGGAAGAAAAGCACAGCTAATCAGTACAAGCAGTAAAGTCCTTTTACTTTGGTTCAAAAGTACAGATATCCAAAAATTCTCTCAAAGCCCACGATAAAGAGAGAAGAATTGTTTAAACACTAGAAGTAGCATAGAAATTCATGTGTCGATTAGACACATTGCTTATAAGTAAAAGGGTATATGGGTTATATGAGTTGAGGGGAAATGATGGGTAGTGAAAATGACTCAAAAAAGAAAAGAACAGCAAAAAAGAATTAGACATATACACAGAAGAGAGCACAATGGTTTCCAGAAGGAGACAGGCAAGCAGGTCAGTTTCATTACTATTAAGTTAAATAAAACACTTTAAAAAACTATACATAAGTATTCACAGTTTCAATTTCAACCCCTTTTTCTGTTCTTTGAATTTTGAAAGGTTCTCATTTGTTGATTTCTGTTTACTTCATAATAAAAAGGAAATGTAAAAAAAATTATAGTGTTTAAAAAACACAAGATGACGTTAGCAAGAAAAAGTGCTCTTTCAACAACCAATTACTCATTGAATTCCACTGTAATCTGTAATTCATAATGTGCTGTCACATAGAAAGGATCAGTATGATTTTCTAATGAGAAAGTTACCTGAGTGGTCTAAATGCTCCTTCATGACAGGTGTCCTATATCCCCAATTAAACTTCAACTCATAGGAGAAATTATTTGTGAAGATAATTCCCACCATTTCAGAATAATTTTTGGGAATTATTGCATCCATCGCCTCTTGATTTGGCATCCCAATGATTTTTCTTCCTGACATTTGTAAGAAAAATTAGCCATGTTAGGTTATTGCTAAATGGTACAATGTTGTAACTGTTTTAAAGTAAAATGCTTTATTAAATCAAATTAAACAATGGACCCCAAATATGAGGCTCAGACTCTGATTTTCTAGGACTGGTAAGAGTTCATAAGAAATGGATGTTTAATATTCAATCAGCCAACCTTATGAACCAACTTTAGTCACGTAGATATACCAATCTAATTCAGTTTTGTACAAAATAACTGAGAGTGTGACACATTTGAAATAATAGTAACAAATCTTAAAAGTCCTATATTTTCCAGGCACCTTCACACTTTTCTCACCAATTCCTGTAGTGCAAAAATATCAAATTTGCACAGTAGCAGAACTAACACCACTAAACTGTTTTCTAAGAATCTTTTAACCCCATATAATTACTTTCAACCACAATCAGGACTGAGACATATTCAATGACTTCCGCTAGAATTTGGACTCCAGCCAGCAACCTCATAAGGTTAATGGAAGTTATAGTTCTGGAGAGGAAAAGGGCATACCTGTTGGGATCACTGAGAATCAAAAGACCATGTGTCATACAAATACTTTGGCATCTAGATGGTACAGTGGATAGAACACTGAATGTGGAGTCAGGAAGATTGGAGTTCCAATCCAGTCTCAGACATTTACTAGCTGTGTGAACCTGGGCAGGTCAATAAACCTCTATGTGCCTCAGTTTCCTCACATGCAAAATGGGGATAATAATAGCAGTTACCTCCCTGGGTTATTGTGAGGATAAAATTAGATATTTGTAAAGCACTTTGAAAACCTTAAAGCATTGCTACTTAAAGCTATATGTTATCATCATTATCATCATCATCATCATACAAGCCGCAAGGAAAAGAGATATTACAAAATGTGTTATTAAACTGAATCCAGTGACCAGGGCTTAGGCTGGGATAGACCAACATTTTTAAAGAGCAGGTTTCAAAGAGGCAGGCTGAATATAAGGTCCATGGCTCTCTCCTCTAATCCATGTTCCACACAACTGTCAAAATCATTTTCCTAAACACAGGTTCTACCAGTCACTTCTTCACTCAAAAACTTAAAGTGACTTCCCAGTGCCAACAAGATAAAATATAAACTCCATATCCTAACATTTAAAGCCCTCTAAAATATGGCTCCCACTTAACTTTCCAAATTTATTTCATTCCGCTGCATTCCTTCCCCAGGAATTCTATACTTCAGCTGTTCTGCAACCTTAACTCTCCATCTCCTGTCCCTGATCATTTGGGCACAGCATTCCCCATAAGGCAGCTAGGTGGCACAGTGGGTAGAGCCCCCCAGCCCTGGAGTCAGGTGGACCTGAATTCAAATCTGGCCTCAGACACTTAGCAGCTCTGTGATCCTGGGCAAGTCATTTAACCTCTGTTTGCATCAGTTTCTTCAACTATCAACAGGAATGATAACAGCACCTACCTCTCAAGGTTATTGTGAGGATCAACTCAACTTAGCAGGAGCTCTACATAAAAATGCTTACTCCCTTCATTTCTCCTTATCCCTCCTCATGTTTTGAATACACTCACACATCACGTTCGCCCCCAAATTTCTTGTCTTCTTCCAAGACTCAGTTTAGATGTCTTCTCTATGAAGCCTCCTGATCTCTCTCTCTCTCCCTCTCCCTCTCTCTCTCTCTCTCTCTCTCTCACTCTCTCTCTCTCACACACACACACATACACACACACACACATACACACACACACACACACACACACACACACATACACATCTTCCAGTGCTCTCTTTCCCTTTCATCTCCACTTTCTGTATATTCCTAATGTACAGATGTGACCATATCAGCCCCTTACTCAATAAACTCTAATGGCTCTCTATTACTTCCAGAATCAAATATAAAATCCTCTATATGTCTTTTAAAGACCCTCACAACCTGGCCCCTTCCTACCTCTCTGATCTTATTATACTTTACTTCTTCCCTTCTCCCACTGCCCCCAACACAACCACCACATATTCTTCAGTCCAGCAACCCAGGCCTTTTTTGCTGTGCCTTGAACTACATTCCACCTTCTGATTCCACACCTTTTCACTGGCTGTCCCACATGTGTGTAATGTTCTTCTTTCTCACTTCTACTTCAAGATTCAGCTCAAATCTCAACATCTATCTGTAGGAGGCCTTTCTCAGTCCTCTTCTCCTCCCTCCCCACAACCCTCTGAAATTACCTCCCATTTATACTATACATCCTATGGTTTGTAGTTGTAGGCAACTAAAGATTGTCTTTTCCATTAAAAGGTAAGCTTTTTAAGGTCAGAGATGGTATTTTTGCCTTTCTTTGTATTCCCCACACTTACCACAGTGCCTGACTCATGTTGTTATATACATATTATATATCCCCCAAGAGAAAACAACTCCCATCATAGCAGAAATTGTTATGTCTTAGTATTTCTAACCCTTGGCATAGTGCCTTTTATGCGTCATAGGCATTTCATAAACAGTTGTTTAGTAAACTAACCACAATGGAAGTCCAGTGGAACAAGTTAGGGTTGGAGCCTGGAGCATTAAAACCAGTCAAGTGGAATAAATGATTTATGTGCCTCCATAAGTGTTCAGTTAGTATGCTGGAGACAGGCAGTACTGTTGAGCCAGGCAGGAAGAGATCCCTTTCCTGGAGATATCAAGTCAGAAATGGGAACCAAGGCAAGGTTCTTAGAGGTGAAATTATAGGAACCCAGGGATAGAAGAACATGCCAGTCTTTATTAGCAATAGAGAGAATGGACTACGGGCATTAGAATTAGAGTGTCCAGACCACAAGAAACAGGGCATAGACACAGACTTCAAAACCAGCCGGCCAAACTAAATGGGTAATACTTATAGAGAGTTGGGCCTCCATCAGTCAGAACCCAGGCACTGAAAAGCTGGGTAGCAAAAATAGAAGAGTAAAATTATGAAGCCCATGCAAATTGCAGAGGGTCTCCATGATCATGATATCTCTTTCAAGGAGACTGCCAAAACTTTCTCTTAAGTGACTTGTCATAACAAAGTTTGGCTGAGAACTATCATTTAGGTGTTGGCAAACCATCAACAAAAAAAGACAAGGGAGGCAGAGGATCAGTGATAAACGGGGATTCAAAAAGAGGCCGGAGAGAAGAGTCTAGGGGAGCAGTGAGAGGCCAAGAGCAGGGCTCAGGATGGGAGAGCCATATGGAAGACATTAGTCAATTTATCAATGTGTATTTAATAAGCTCTTACTAAGTGCCAGGTATTACACTAAGCGTGGAAGATACAAAGTGGGGAGGGGGCTCACATTATTATGGGAGAGACAACATGCAAACAATTACAGTTGAGATACATACAAGTAGATAGAAAGTAATCTAAGAGGAGGAGACAGCACTGAAGTGGTAGAGGAAGGAGAGAGGAATGAAAAAGGCCTCTTAAAGTAGATAGTCCTTGAGCCGAATCTTGAAGGCAGATAGGGAAACCAAGAGTCAGAGGTGAAGGGGTAAAGCATTACAAGCACTGGGACAGCCAATAAAAAGTCAGTGAGACAGAAGGTGGAGGAACAATGATGAGGAACCCCAAGTAGGGCAGTGTCGCTGGATCATAGAGTATGTGGAGCAGAGCAAAGTGCAGGAAGCATGGAAAGGTTGAAAGGAGTTTGGGTTATATGCCAAATAGAGTAATTTATATTTAATCTGAGAGGTAATAGGAGGTCATTAATCAAGGAGGTGATATGGTTACTCCTACACTTTGGAAAAATCACCTTGTTAGTTGAGTGGAAGATGGATTAGAGCGGGGAAAGACTTGAGGCAGGAAGACCAATTAAAATACTGCTGCAATAGTCTAAGTGAGAGGTTGAAAGGGGATGAGAGCCTGAACTAAGACTGTGGCTATGTGAGTGGAGAAAAAGGGTCACATATGAGAGATATTGTGAAATTAGAACCAAGATTTGGGAACAGATTGCATAAGTGCGGTGAGTGAGGGCGAGGAATTAAGGCTGAACCTGATGTTGTAAGCTTAGAGTAACTGGAAGGATGAAAGATGGTGGTACCCTCAACGATAATAGGGGACTATGAAAGAGGAAAAAGTTTGGGGTTTGGGGGCTTGGATATAAGATTATGAGATGTCTATAGGACATGTAGTTTGCAATATCTAATAGGCAGTTGGTGATGTAAGACTGTAAGTCAGGAGAGGTTACATTTACCCATATAGATCTGGGCATCTTCTGTATAAAGATAATAATTGAACCGATTAGACCTGATGAGACAGTATAGAGCCAAAAAAAATAGCACCCAGGGCCAAAACAAGAATTAGGAACCAGTAAAGGAGAATAAAAATAAATACCAGACAGATAGGAGAACCAGGAGAGAGTAGCATCATAAAAACCTAGAGAGGAGAAAGAATCCAAGAGAAGGTGATCGATAGTGTCAGTTACTGGGGCAACTAAGTGGCACAGTGAGTAGAGCATGGCCCTGGAGTCAGGAGGACCTGAGTTCAAATCCAGCCTCAGACATCTGACACACTTACTAGCTGTGTGACCTTGGGCAAGTCGCTTAACCCCAATTGCCCTGCCCTTCCCCTCCAAAAAAAAATAGTGTCAGTTACTGCCACCAGCAGCTGTGGCATTGAAATGGCCGGAGGGGAGATGGCCAAATGCCACAGAGAGTGAAAAGAAAAACACAAAACGCAGGCCAGGCTGGAGAGCGAAGAACAGCTCCATTTATTATGCAGAGGAACAGGGCTTATATACCCTTTTAGGCAAGCAGAATCAACAAATCCACGTGCAATGCATTGGCATAATGCATGACTTCTTAGTGCTTAGTCCCCCTTTTGCTGTAAACAATATTGTGTTAATAGCCCACAGGCAGTATTTAGCATGTGTGTGCCATGAGGGTTTTGGAGAGAGCACGTGTGTACAGAAGAGGCTTGAAGAGCCTTCATCCAGAGCAACACGTGTATGCTGAGGGAGGGATGGAGAGCCCACGTGCTGAGTTATCAGCCCAAGGGCAAGAACAGGCCTCTGGCCTGTATCTTATACCAGAACGGACTTTCTCAGAGCTGGCCCTCTAAAAGTTACTGCAGAGAGGTCAAGAAGGATGAGAATTGAGGAAAAAGTCCTTTCACTTGGCAGTTAAGAAGTTATTGGTAACTTTGGAGAGGTCAAGTTCAAATGAATGATGAAGTCAAAACCCAGACTGCAGGAGATTTAGAATAGAATAAGAGGAGAGGAAGTGAAGGCACTAAATGCTTTCTGAAGAAATTTATCCAAGATGGAGAGCAGAAATATCATACACAATGATAGTTAGCAGGTATGGTGGGATCAAGTAAGGGGCTTTTTTAATTTTGTTTTTTAGGATACAGGAAGACATGGACTGTAGGCATCACAGGAACCTGTACATAGGGCAAGATTAAAGATAGAAGAGATAGTGGAGAGAATAGTAAGGCCGGTTTGCTGGAGAATCAGAATGGGATACAAGAGGACCTATAGAAGGGTTTGCCTTGCTAGGAGAAGGATCATGTCTTCATGGGAAATAAGTGAAAGACAGTGAAGGAAGACATATATGTGAGATGAAGGGAAGGGGAGAACTTTCATTGAACGGTCCCATTCTTTTTGGTTCCTTATGAGACAAGATCCTCAGCTGAGAGCACCATGGGAAGCATTCTATTACACTGAGGGAAGCTAGAGGAAAGATGAGAACAGCATTCTGTGGAGGATAACAAATTGATTTGGGAAGAACAGAGTGGTAACAAACTGTGTGGTCCAGCAGCCTTGATAGAGGCTTTCAGTTTATATTACGATCAGGACTCTTGAAGACACTCATCTGAAGGTTTGGTGAACATGGGCATCACAGTAAGCTAAATTTGTAAGGGGGGAGGAAGAGAGGTTCTTCATTCTTTTTCTGTGTTACGTGTTATATAGTAAAGCTGCTTCAGATAAGTTATAGCCAGGATAATTATAACGGTAGAGCTTTACACTACAGAGATTTTCCCCTAAGATTTTGAGCCAGAAACAAGAGAATTATCATCCAAAAGTGAGCCAGGCACTTCACACTACAGAGGGTCCTGGTGTAAGAACTACAATGATATTCATTAAACAAACATTTATTGCCCATCATAAGTAAATCCATCCTTAGATACTGAAAAACTAAATAACAAACAGAGAAGAGGATTGGGAATAAAACTGACCCAATAGATATCATACCAAGAAGGATTATGCAAGACTCCTGACATATTTTCTTCCATAGCCCATAGACCCAAGGTAGAATAAATGGGTACGCTAAATAGGAAAGATAAACTGGAAGAAGCAAATATTCCTAATAGATTCAATCAGGGAATTTTTTTTCCTGTTTTGTAAGATAATTTATCATCAAGGAACATCAAGGAATGAAATTAAGTTTCTACTAGACAGGTCTACACAAGAGGTCTTGGTCTGATCTTTACTGATTCTAGCGTTTTCAGAATACCCTGAAGAACCTCCCTCTCTTTTGACTAAATTGTCCATAATATGGAACTTTGACAATTTTTAAAATTTCTGATTATGATTAGACTTCAAACATTACACTTTAATTGAAACATCCAAAATTATACATGTTTTCTTGTTTTCATTTATATGTGTAGAATATGTGATTTTTTTTGAACTCCTGGTGTGGCAACTCCCTCTGCCATTGCAATCACAACCTTTCGGTGACAAATAACTTAACAGCATATAGCACAGTGCCTGGCACATAATAAGTGCTTAACAACCGCTTGTTGACTTAGCAGCTGAATCCTAGAGCACTACTTGAGTCACATAGAGGTTAAGTGACTTGTCCAAAGTCTCACAGCTAAATGTCACAGGTAGGGCAGCAACCTATGTTATCCTAAAACTCACACCTGGCCCCTCCTTTCCTCTCACACCATAACCACCCTAATTCAGAGACTCCTTATCTTGCATGTGAACTATATAGAGTCTCCTAAATGATCTTCCAGAATCCAGTCTCTCCTTTCTCTAAGCCATGAACACACATGCCAAAATGATATACCTAAAGGAGAGGGATGACTGTGTCACTCATCTGCTCAAAAAAGTTTAGTAACGCTCTGTTGCCTAAAACACAAACTTCTCTTCTTGGCATTCAATGCCCTTCACAGGCTGGCTCCAGCCTAATTTTGCTGGACTTAGAAAATTTATTTCTAGACTTAGAAAATCTATTCTCTCTATATATATGTTTGTCTGGAGAGTGTGTGTCTTTGCTTCCTCAATTGTTACTCAAACTCTGAAACTGACTCTCCATCTGCTGAATAGGGTTTTAGGGAAAGTAGATCATCTGTTGGTTGCCACAGACTATGGATGGGAGAAGAGAGAAACCTCATCTCTCTGCAGGGATCACAGTCCATGAGACATCTCTGGACTGAACTGACCTTATCTCCTACACTTTCTGCCTAGCCAAACTGGCCCGTATATTGCATTTTGTTTCCCATCTCCAAGTCTTCACATAGGTTATCCCTCATACATGGAATGCTATTTCTCCTCACCTCTCCTTCTTTTAAACCCTAGCTCCTTTCAAGGTTCATGTCAAGGCCTCTTCTTGCAAGAGGACTTTCCTGATTCTTCCAGTGTTACCAGAATCACCAAAGTGACTTTGTATTTCTTTTACATTAGCATATATTGTATTTATTCTTTAGTCCCCATCCACCCACTCCTATACTTCCCCAACTTGCACTCATTCTCAAAGGGTCCTCAAAAGGTCATAATTACCTTGAGTCATAGGGTTCCATATTGATGCCTACATCTAAAAGTGTCACTCACAATAACTAATTTGTGTGTTTTCCACTAACAGTCAGCCAGGAAAGACAATTAGCTCAAAGCATAGGAAGAATGTAAGCATAAAACATTCTCTCCATAAACTTGCGATGCCCTCTTGGAAATACACAGTGTCCATGAGGACAGGCGGCTTAAACTTACAACGTTATAATGGTAGCGAGGGAGCATGTGGCCAAGGGAACTCACTGCTGAGTCTCAATGTCCTTTCTCTCCTTCAGAGTCCACACAATGCTTTTCACTGGATACCAAGTCTCTACTGGACACCCAAAGGACACTTCTCCTCAAAGAGGATCTCAATTGTCAGGCCTCCCTCTCTCTTAAGTATACATCCAGGTTTCTTTTTTGCTGACAGAGTCCTTGCTCCTCAAAGCAGCCTCCATTCTCTCGGTATGTGTCCATCTGGAGAATGTGTGTCTTTGCTCCCTTAATTGTGACTCAAACTCTGCAACTACTGAATAGGGATTTGGGGAAAGTAGATCATCTGTTAGTTGCCACAGCCTATGGATGGGAGGAGAGAGAAAACTCCTCTCTCTACAGAGATTGCACCATGAGGTCTCTCTGGACTGAACTGACCTTATATAAGGCCCATCTGTAAATGAAAGATCTTTCCAGCCCATTGAATAGGCCTCAGGTGGGGCCAACAAAGGGAGGCCCACACCCTTTCACTAACTAGATGTGAGGCTCCAGGCCTCACACCTTTTTGCTAAGTAGGCTCTGAGACCTCAGGGCCCTGAACAGGGTATACAAACTCAGAGGTTAGCATTTTGCCTTTGAGGGCACACTCATTGAAAGAGTGTTGGTGATGAGACTCTGGGTAGCTGACTGAAGCAGCCTCTCCAGCTTTGAAAACCCAGATGTTGACGCCTCTTTCTCTGGTAACTATGTAATTCTTTGGTCAGACAGATACAGGCCTATCTGTTGATCTCTGTGTGTTATTTGCTCTGTTTATATAATACATACTTGTAATTTCTGTTTGTATTTGCTCTGAAGTTCAGGGTGCTGACTTTTTCCCTTGAACTAAGTGAAAGTCGATCATCATTCATCAATATCATTGCCCCTTTGAACTAAATTAGAAAGAGGAGTTATATTTCTAAAGCAATAACAGAATGCTAATACCTTATTAACACCTCATTCTCTGTGATTGTGTCTTACGAATGTATCGACTGAAAATAGGGAAAAACCAAATTCTTCCTCCATGTAACATTTTAATTTTGACAATTTCTATTTTGCCTAAGAAGTACCAGCACATAGCACAGTGCCTGACATATAGTAAGTATTTAATAAATACTTGTTGAATTAAAACAAGTTGAGCATTGAACTTAAATAAATTGGATACCACCAAACTGAAGGGGGAAAACTCTTCATTGTTAGAGGTGAATATAATGCAGATCTTTATATTATCTAGACCAGGGATTCTTCATCTGAGGTCTGTGAACTTTTTTGTTTAGTTTTGATAACTGCATTTCAATATAATTTGTTTCCTTTGAAATCCTATATATTTTATTTTATGCATCTAAAAACATTATTCTGAGAAGGGGGCAATAAGTTTCACAAGGTTCTCAAAGGGATCCTTGTCACAAAAAAAAGGTTAAAATCCTCTGATCTAAACACTTTGATAATTAATCCATTTAGCAAAACCTGAATGCAAAATTAAATACATACATACATATATATATGTATATATATATATATATATATAGATATGTATACATGTGCATAAAATCTGTGTAACAAGCAAAATGAACTAGTGAGGAATTTAAAATCACAGGAATCACTAAAACTTGATAAGATGGGACCCATGACAAGAATATGGCTCTGGAAGGTTGCATCTTATTCAAAAAGAAGACAAAAGGTAAAAGGATGGGGGCGGGGGAGGGGGTAAGTAGAATAGTATCAATATGTTAAGAAGATGCATTTGTATAAGGAATTCCAGGAAACGAAGACAGGAAAATACGGTGGAAAGCATTTGGACAAAGATAAACAGAAGCAAAAATAGAAGCGATATTGTCATGAGAGGATATTACAAACCACCTGGAGAGAAGAGGAGAGATGGGGAGTTTGGGAAGCAGATCACAAAACTAGCAGGGGGGATATGTTGTTAGTAGCAATGGGGGACTCCAGTTATCCAAACAACTGAAGGATCATCCTCTCCACCAAAAGCAGAACAGCTGATATATTCAGTGACTCCACTTGAGACTGTTGATATTCAAGCTGCCTCCACTTCCTTTCTCCACACTCTCTTCTACACCCTATACGTTCTAGCTTTTGATCTAATCATATGACTGAAATTGCTCTCTCCAAAGTTACCAATGGTCTTAACCATAAAACCTACATTTAAACTTTAAAAGCTTAAAAATACATTAAGACTTTTAGAACACCTTATGGGTGTGCATGTATATGTGTGTATATGTACTGTATGTGTATATATATGTATATACACACACGTGTCCATATAGTTACATGCATGTGTATGTATGTATGTATACTATATATATAATATGAATATACAAATGTGGTGTTCTAAAACTGGTGTGTGTGTGCTTGTGTGTGTGTGTGTGCATGTGTGTATCCAACCTTAATCTTTCTCTCGAACTACAGTGTTGCACCATCAACTGCCTCTTGGACATCTTGAATTAAATATTCCAGAGACATCTCAAACTCAACATGTCCTAAATGGCTCCTTATTTTTTCTACAAACCTTCCCCTCTTCCCAACTTTCTTGTTACTGTTGAGGGCACCATCATTATCCAGGACAACCTGGCTTACAACTTTGTTATTTTCCTCTATTCGTCACTCACACTCACCCCACATATCCAATCTGTTACAAAGCCTTGCCATTTTTACCTTCAGGAAATTTCTTGTATATGCCCCCATCATTCCACTAACACAACCATAATTCTGGTGCAGGCCCTCATTACCACTCACCTGTACTATCTCTATGTCTTCTAACTGATTTCCCTGCCTCAATCCATCTTCCACACAGCTGACAGTGATCTTCCTGAAGTGTGGGTCTGACCACATCCCCCCTGCTCAAAAAATTCCAGTGGCTTTCTATTCCCTATAGGATCAAATATTTAATAGTTAAATCTCTTCACAATGAGGACCCTTCCTTTCTTCCTTTCCAGTCAGCTTGCATTTTATCATCCATGTGCAACACAATTCTGCTGTATTGGCTTTACTTGCTCTTCCCACACATGGCAGCGTCCCTGACATCTCCTATCTCCCTGTGTTTATACTGGCTGTTCTCCACTCATGGAATGCTCTGCTTTCTTATCCCTACCTCTTAGCATCCTTCTGATCATCGCGGCATCTGTCAAGCTCAGATGCTACCTTCATCAAGAGTCATTTTCCCATCCTTCCAGAGCCTAGTCTTTCTCTTTAAGTTTGCCTTCCATCTACTCTTTATATAGCTTGTGTGAAGTGAATTATTTACACATTCTCTTCCACAAAGTAAGCTTTTGTACTTTTGTTGAAAACTTTTTTTGTATTCCCAGTACTTAACACAGTGTCTGGCACATAGTGACTCTGAAATAAATATTTATGATTGATTGACTTCTCGAATGACCTTAAGAATTCTACTCCACAGAAGGTAGAGGGATCAGGGGAAATTCTATTCTGGACTTGATGATTCTCACCAAGAAGCATGGTCATGCTAGAGGTAGAAATTATAGGAACCAAGATGGAAAAATGGGAACTGAATCCTGGAATTAGTGATTGAGAAGGAGTGGAAAGCCTGGGACAGTTTGACATACACCCCAGATTTGGGGAGGAAAAATTCAAAGATTTAGGATATGTAGAATCCAATTAACTTAAATGTGATAGAAAAAAGTCAGCCTAGAAATGACAGAAATAAAATTCCGAAGGCAGAAAGAACAATGCCATTGAGGAGAAGACGTCTGAAGAAGCTGATGGGGATACCCATGGAACTCACTAACCAATCTTGCTTTTGTTTTTGTTCTTTAAGATTGTGTCTCTCTGTCTCTTTTAATTACTAATCTCACATCTCCAACTGCCTGCTAAACATTAGGTATATTGTTAGCATGTGATACTCAACAAGTCTGAATTGGAATTCATTACTTTCTCTGCTAACCTTTCCTTTCCTTCTAATTCCCAAATTTCTGTTGAATACATTACCATCTTCCTAGTAACTTAATTTTGAGAGCCTGAGAGCCAGCTTTGACTGTTTTTGTTTCTCTCATCATGCCCTCCTGACTCCCAGTCAGTTGCCAATTCCACAGTTTTGTTACCATATATTTCCTTTCCACTCATATGCTCACCATAGAAGTTTAGGCACCATCATCTCTCACCTGGATTATTATTTTAAAAATCTTAAATTTGGTTTCTGTTTGCAGACTCTCTCCTAAACTATCTATCCTTTACATGGCTACCAAAATCATCTTCCCAAAGCATAGGTCTAACCATGTCATTCCCCTTAGTCAAAAACCTTCAGTGCCTCCTCAACTGCTTGATAAAATATAAACTCCTCAGTCTGGCATTTAAAACTCTTCACAATCTGACTGCAATTTACCTTTCCAGACTTACATTCTCTTTTTTCCCTTCACACTTACATTCTCTTATTTCCCTTCACACATTCTATCTCCCAGTACAGTTCACCCACCAGCAGCTCCAAGGACTCAGTATCCTACCTCCAGGTACTTGTATAGGCATTTCCCAAGCTCAGAATTAACTCCCTTTTCATCTTAACTTCTCCAACTCCCTATCTTTCTTCAAGGCTCAACTCAGAGCCCTATCCCCTCTGTGAAGCCCTCCCTTGATTGTCTTTAGTTATCAGTGCTCATTTCCTCTTGAAATCATCTTGTTTTCATTTCATGGGGTACATGTAGTAGCCATATTCCCAGTAATGTATAACATTTTTTTAGTATAGGCAATGCCTTTTTAAAATTTTATATCCCTAGTTCTTAGCATAGTGCTTTGTACCTGTATATATTTAATTAGCATTTATTGAATTGGATTGAAAAATTTGAAGAACAATATTAAATATTACCCTCAGACTGGTAGACAACACACCTTTCATGAAGGGCGCAGCTGCCATTTTATCCATGATCTTCTGGGTTGTATTGGAGATCGGTGTGTAAGCAACCACTAAGTCAGAGTCATTAAACTTATCTACCCGACCCAGGGGCATGGGAGACAGTTCAGAAAAGTGATTAACTTGATTATATTTTGAAAAGAGGAATAAATACAATAATAGAAGGAACGAGATGAGCCATTCCTACAAAGCACAAGGGAAAACATTTTTTTTAAAAAAATGACTATGGTTAATAAAAAATAGGACATATATAATCATACCTCTTTTTCAGTGGATCCCAACCTTTTTTCAGGATGAGTGCTCCTTTTTAAAGTTTAAAAAAATTTATTGCACCTCCCCACACCCTCCCATCACCAGAAGTAGTCTCATAGATTTAGAGATGGAAGAGGTAGTCTAGTCCAACTTCCTAATTTTAAATATGAAGAAATTGAGGCCTGGGTGGTTAACTGACTCGTTAAGTTCATACAGGAAGTAAATGGAAGAAATAGGACTTAAAACCAGCATTCATTTCCACCATATTACATTGCCTTTTATTTGTTGTACTATGCGGCTAGTATTCACTGATTAAGAAAATAAATGATGAGGAAAAGCTGACTCATGTTAGCTTTCAGGAACACTTTTGTAGCCAAGCTTTGGGACAAAGAGACTTGGGAAAGGAACTGACCTTGACTCTCAGACTTACCCTATCCTTCCTTTGAAAAGAAGGAGTTGTGGGGAAAGGAGACATGAGAGCACCAGGGAAACAGGAAGAAGGTTTTAGCAAGCTGAGCATGGAAGTAGGGAGCATGCTGAGAAATGTCATGATAGTCTACCAGAAAATTTAGACTGATCCTGTACTTCAAGCCAATGGGAATGCCTGAGACAGGGCCCCTAGGGACCTCTTTTACATCTAAGCAAAAATAGTTATTCCCTCTTCCAGTAAGTTGGCTTGCTAACTTGTCTCTTTCTTAACTGTTTTTTGAATTTAAATGTACATTACCTAGCATAACATCTAGTTGTCCAGCTGAAATGCTAAGCTCCATGTGTATATTATTTAAGGATTACAAATAAAAAGATGTCAATAAAGAGTTTTCTTTATTCTGGGGACAAGAAAAAGCTGTTTGGTCTTCAGGAGCTGATCTGAGGACTAAAACAGTTGAGCTAAAAGTAGGAAAGATGTATTAGTCTGGACAAGGCTGACATATGAATTCAGGATTTAGCTATTGCTAGAAATAAATCATGAGTGGGTAAGAGAGCAGACTGCAAGGAATGAGGCATGAGTGAGGGTATTTTCATTTTCAAACCACCAGTGGTTGTCCTTGGTGATCTGGGTTTGAAAGAAAAGATTCGCCTTTGAGAGAGGAGCAAAAACAAAGTCAGATCTTGCCAGAACACTGGCAGATCAAGCTGCACTGACAATTAATATGATATGATGCCTACGCTTTTAGACAAATTTGTATTTTATTAATCACAACAGCACCTGAATACATTTGAAACATAACCATATTTGTGTATATGATATCATACAAAGGCAACATGGTATAGCGGATCAGGCATTGGACTCAGAGTCATGAAGACCTGAGTTTGAATCCTTCCTCAGATATTACTAGCTGTGTGATACTGGGGAAGTCACGTAATATCTCTGTGCCCCAGTTTTCTCATAAATAAGAAGTGAAGTTTTCTCAACATTCTCTAAGGTCTCTTTCAACTCTAAATCTATGATCCCATGATTTATTCAGTATGTAGAAGATAAACTTTGCTTATTTGTTATACTGAGTCATGATGCATGTTACCTTGAATCTAAAAGGAAAAAATAAAGATCAAATGACAATACTTGATGTACATAGGGATTCTTGGTCTCCTTACCACCCTTTCCCCACAATCAAGCAGGCACCCTCCACCAACAGGTTGGGATCCACCAATCCATTCAATTCACTAGTGTACTTAACTGTGGACTAGGCATTTATACACAAAATTTTAAAAGAAACATCATTTTTGCTGTTGTGGAGCTCATATTCTAAAGTAAAATATATTGATACAAATATAGTACAGAAAAGTAATAAAATATTGAGGACATACAATGTAATATTTTTGTTAGAGCAAGAAAGATATTTAATTGAAAGCGTGGCTTCCATTTTCCCTCTTTTTTCTTTCTTTCTGCCTATAATCAATTTCCATTGGTTCTTTACTATACCTTCTTTGAAATGTATGTGCTGACCGTGGAGATAGCAGCAGTAATTCCACTGAGGTCTTTACTGAGACTGAAAGTATGGAATCTGTTTTAACACCAGTGCCAAAAGACTTGAATTGGGTCATAAAATATGTGGCAGTAGCTTGGGGGAAAAAAATCTGTAGCCTTTGAAACACTCAACCAGAAAGTGGATTGCTACATTTTTTCTTGTTGAAACCTCTGTTTCTGCAGGAAACAACAGAGATCTTTGACACAGTGACCAAAACTTGCAACTAAAATTTCAACAGTGTGCCAAAAATCTCAGAAATCAGTTGTGTGCTTACTTAGTCATTATGTCTAGTCATTCACAGCCCATAAACTAAAAACACTTTCTATTTTAAAAAATGCATGACTTTAGAAATGTTATTTTTAAAATATTACTTTCTCAGTTTCTGCTAGTCAATATTATTGTGGGCCCTTTTCATTTACTATTGTCTCAACCATAATCCACTTGTTAAGGGTTTCTACCATCTTTATTTATTGCAGGCCCTGAAGCCTTGGGTCTTTGCTAAATGGAAAAATTTAATGAAATTCTGGTGCCTGGTGGATTAATAACTTGGGGCACTGCGCTATCTACTCTATAAATTTAAGTGCCTTATTTTTCAGAGATTAGACTTCTTTAATTAGTAGTTGCTTCAATTATAAATACAGTCTTGTTCTGGAACATTTATAATTATAGTACGGCCATAATCAAATAAGCCAGCCTGCTCTTAGAAACACAGTTCATGGAGAGCAGTATACAAAGAAGGAAAAGGATACATGTGACCTAAAAGGAGCATATTTTCATATTTTATGGATGAGTAGAAACAGATTTTGAACCATACCAATAAGCTCTCTCTTTTCATCCTCCATTTTTTAAGAAAGTTTGTATGCAGTAGGGCTCGAGTTTGCTGACACACACTTATCTGTCTCTCACTCATTTTTGCCTGTTTATTAAGAAAGAGAGGGAAAAACAGAAAACAGGAAACAATTACATGAGTAAATCTTTTCCTAGAAAAGCATAATTGTTCTCTATCATTTGCAGGACATCTTTCACAACCTCAAAAAAGGGAGGAGGGATTTTTCTAAATGATTCCTAGATAGCATTAATAGCATTCTCCCTCAAGGGACGTTTTTTTACTGTGGGCTGTTTTGCCTGGGTGGGGAAAGTGGTCAGAATTCTTGCACCCAGTGACACTGAAGTTTTTTTTTGCATTGCCTACTTTTTCACTTTTACCAAAAGCAAAACACGACTGGAAAGGGCAAGATGATGCAAGTTATTGACTGATTAAGGAAAAGAAAATAACCTTGCAGGAATGAAACAGTGTTTCAATGTTTCTAGCCATGCAGTATTTCCTCTGGGAGTTAAGTTTTCACTCTGGGTAGAGTATTAACTTTTAGAGTTTAGGTGACCACTTAGTAAATTATTATTATACTGTATTATTAATAGGTTGTACCTTGGGGTCTGGGAGAGCTAATGATCTCTCCCAATTGCATACAAGCAATAGGCAAAAATATATTTAAATAAACACTAAAATCATGACACGAGTTAGCAAAATAATGGTAGTTTTCCATCTTAACAGACCTGCTTCTACTTGGTAATTCTCCGCTCTTTGGATTCTGATGAAAATTCCAGAGACGAAATCATAAAACCCTCCGTATCATATTACCTCAAGAAACCTCAGAGGAAGTCATGTCAGCTAGAAATAATAACTGTGTGACTGTTTAATATTAATAACAAAAACTATCTATTTCCCTTTCAGACTGGATGCCTGGTATTTGAAAATAAGAAATATTGGATTAACTTCTAGTCTTTTTTTTAGGCTGAGACTGAGAAACAGAGGAAATAAAAATATTTCCAATTTGTTGAACAGAAAAATCTCTTTACGGATCTCTCAGTAAACTACTTTCAAAGTCAGTAAAATAATGAATATCATAATGGTGAAAGGAAAAGCTGCCTGCCTGAATGCTGCTAAATATTGTGGAACTGCCTTTTTTTTAATCTTAAAAATAAATTCAAAACTTAGAATTGTAAGTGAATTCATAAGTCAGATAAGTTTGCTTTAATAGACCCGTTAGCAAACTTCATTTCAATAGCCAAGATCTAAGTTCACATCTATACACCTAGTTTGATCATTTTAAAATTGAGTTATATTTCCACATATTTAATCCATAGAATATCAAATAATGAGATAGTTAATGATTCTTACATAAATGACTGGTTTTTAGAACTTCCAGCCAAACGTTTGTGTAGACATTTCCTTACACCATCTTTATGTCATTTTTTATTCAAAATATTATCATGCAAATAAAACAAGAAAATAGAGTTTAACTTACCTGCAAGAAATTTGGAGCAAGAAATCTGGGGAAAATGCTAATCCTTTGGTCTCCTTATGTCCGCAAGAACAGTCCAAACTCCTTCATAGTCTCCTCTACATAATGCTTTAAAAGTTTGCCTATTTTGAAGAACTCCTCCTCAGACTTCTTTCTGAAAGAGGGTTATGGTCTCAATTCAGTCAAGCTGCCAAAATATACTGTTCACATGATGACTTTTGTGCTGTTTTCCATTTCTTTCTCTCCCAGTCACTTCCTCTGCAGGGAGATAGCAGTTACAGATGTTTGGCTAAGCACAGCATTCTTGTAAAGAGAAATCCCATTTGTGTTCATTAGGTTCTCTTTTTCCAGGCACAGGGGAAAGTCACGAAATTTAAAATTTTAAAACACAGAGACTCCAACGTAATTTTCTTTAAACACAAATAGCCAAATCAAAGAAGTGCAGATTGAAAAAAAAGAAGAAAGATGGTTAGGGAGAAAGAAATAGCATGCTTCCAATAAGAGAAGAGGACAATTTGCATAAAGAAGTCTAATCTAAGATTCAGTTGCACCTCAGGCAAACGATGCTAATAAAAATAACAAAACCCAGTCCCCACTTATTCCTTTGAATGGTTTAGAGTAAATGAACAGAAAATGCCAGACCTTAATGATTGCCCCATAATTACATTCAGTCTTCAACTGGCTTTGGATAATTGCCTAAACCAAACAGACTCAGAATTGTGAATTAACCCTTTTCATCCTTGCTGCACAGCTAAAAAGAAATATTTACCACTGAGACGTTGGTTTTTGAATTAAATGTAATGAAAGGATGTCAAGATGCATATATCGTGAGGTTCAATTGGCTTCGAGGGCTATCCTGTGGATTATGTACAGGGTTTTCATTACAGCTGACCACTTGGAAGCTTTGGAGACTGCTTCTAACCACATATAACTCAAGGCAAAACAACTTTACTGTAAGATGACAGAGTCCTCATACTGGCTACAGAGTTGGAATACCTGATGAGTCAGTGGATTTATAAAAAGGAGTCACCACACCTTCAGCCTCTCTCTTCCTTTTTGGCTAGGAATTATGTCAGGACCGTTTTAAGTGTCTTCCAAAGCAGTGGGGGAAGCGGGTAGATAAAAAGAGGTAGCTTGCCCTCCTCCATTCTATATGCAGCTATGCATATATGGCATCTAAAGCACATGCCCAGGCTAGACAAGTCTCAACTTTGCTACAGTTCGTTTGTTCCTTCCTTTTGTTAAGTGAAGGAGCATCAAGATATATATAAAAAATACATAGCCAGTCAGGGAGGTCCCCTTGTGAGTTTCAGAGGTCCAAAGATCTCATTAGGTTGGATCTAAATTGCTAAAGGAGTCCCCAGCAACAGCTCCAGATCACTTAAAGAAGATGGCTACCCAAAGACTTGGAAATTGAGGGGATGTCCATCAATCAGGGAATGGCTGAACGAGTTGTGGTATATGAATGTAACGGAATACTATTGTGCTATAAGAAATGATGAGCAAGCAGACTTCAGAAAATCCTGGAAAGACTTATATGAACTGATGCTGAGTGAAGTGAGCAGAACCAGGAGAACATTGTACACAGTAACAGCCACATTCAGTGATGACTGACTTTGATAAACTAAATTCTTCTCAATAATGCAAGGATCTAAGACAACTCTAAAAGACTCATGATGGAAAATGCTATACACACACAGAGAAAGAACTTGTAGTCTGAATGCTGATAGAAGCATACTGTTTGCTCTCCTTTTGTTTTCCTGTTTTGCTTTATTACTCTTTTTCTCGTGGTTCCTCCCATGACCAATGCGAAAATGTGAAAATATGTTTAATATTAATGCGTAAATAGAGTTTATATTAGATTGTACTCTGTCTTGGGGAGGTGGGAGGGGAGGGAGGGAAGAAAATTTGAAACTCAAAAGCTTATGGAAGTGAATGTTGAAAACTAAAAATTAATTTTTAAAAAAACAAAGAAGAAGAAGATGGCCACCCACAAGAAGATTGGCCCAAGCCTGGCTGTTTTACAAACTGAAGTGTACCAGAAGTATTTAGACTGTGCAAAATTGAGATAGAATGTAAAATAACCAATTAGCAGTCCTGGAAATTGCTTTATATTCTGATGAGGTTCATTTTTGAAATTTATTTTTGTAAATATTTATAATCACCTCTTCTCACTATCTCCTCCAACCGAAATAAGAGATAGTGGGAATCAGCCAAGTCTGTGGTTAGGGAGGGCAAGATGGGTGATAAGATAAAGGGGCAAGGGACTTGAGAGAGATTGCACGCTCATCAAATTTTCAGATGATCCTAAGCTGGGGAAGAAAGATAAGAAAATGAAAAGTTATAATAAATATGTATAATTCAACAAAATATTCACAAATCCAAAAATGAATATCTCATTCTGCATTTTAAGTTCATTACCTCTCTGGCGGGAGGTGGATGACATTTTTCATCTTCCATTCTCTGAACTTGTGGTTCACCATTGCACTGATCAGAGTTCTAAGGTATTTCAAAGTTGTTTTTCTTTGTAATATTGTTGTTACTGTGCAAATTGTTCTCCTAGTGCCGCTCATTTTCCTCTGTTCAAAGAGGTCTTTCCAGTTTCTTATAAAACCATCCATTGCATCATTTCTTTTGACATGATAATATTCCATCACATTCAGAGACCATAACTTGTTTAGCCATTCCCCAATACATGGGCTTAGTTTATGGTTATTGACTAGTATGAAAAAAGCTTCCATAAATATTTTTCTTTTTCTTCTTTCTTGATCTCTTTGAAGTATAGGCCTAGTAGTGGTATTAGCTGGGTCAAAGGATATCTACATCCATGGTTTAGTAACTTTGGGGGCAGATTCCAAATTACTGTTTTCATTTCTTTCTAGACTGCATTCTCAATTTTCCAAACTTTATCTACCATGCCATAGAACTCTCTACACCCTGTCAGTTTATTTGCCTTTGAACTGCCTACAGTGGAAGTACCTTTCAACCCTCCATCCTTTTCCTCTGATTGGCTGCTTCCTTCCAGAACCTCCATTTTAAGGAGAACACTCAGCCTCTTCCTGTGATCACCTGCATCTTCTCAAAACCTCCATTTTAGAAGGATGCCCAGGCTAGTATGTTTTATTTTTCTCTAGGCTGCACACCCTGACTCTCCAAACTCTCTCTATCATGTCCTTGGATGGGTGGGTACTCCATTGTCCTTCCTCACCATCCCCTCTTCAACTTCCTTTTAGGTGCTGTCTTCTCCCATTAGAATATAATCTCCTTGAGGACAGGAGTCCTTTTTCTTTCTGCTTATATTTGTATTTCCAGCGATAAACAATGTGCCTGATACACAATAAGTGCTTAATAAATGTTTGTTGAATTGAGTTGACATGCTATCTAGAATGACTGGACCCATTTATAGCTCTGCCAACAACATAGGGTTTCTGTTTTCATGTAGCCTCTCCAGTATTTGCCATTTTCTTCTTTTGTCATCTTTGAAAATTTAATAGATGTGACACGGAATCTGTGAGTTTCTTTAATTTGGATTTCTCTAAGTATGAGTGATTTAGAACATTGTCACTTACCTGATAATAGCTTGAATGTTTTCCTTCAAAAAATGTCATTCATTTCCAGAGAGAGACCCAATGAACTCTGAGTGCAGACTGAAACATACTTTTTTCTTGCTTTCTATTGTGTATTTATTTTTTGCGAGATGGCTAATATGGAAATATGTTTTGTATGACTTCAAGTGTATAATTAATATCATATTACTTGACTTCTCAATGAGTAGGGGAGGGTTGGGAAAGAGGGGTAGAATTTGGATCTCAACATTTTTTAAATGGATGTTAAAAATAAGTTTTAAATTTTAAAAATTATTTCTGCTTTGCAGTGGTAAGAGACTCCTTTCTTTCTCTTTTTTTTTCATTTGGTTGCCCTCCCTGAACACTCTCCAGCAATGTCCTACTTAAATTGTGATATTCATAACATTTTGTCAGCTCTGGCAAGGCAGAGTAGGGAGAGATTATCATCTCTTTAGTCCTAGAAGCTATTCCTCTCAATGCAGCCCAAGAACACATGTTTTTGAAAGCTGTTGCATCACTCAGTTGACTCATATTGAGTTTGCATTGTAATCAAACCCCCAGATGTTTTTTTAGACAAACTTCTATGTAATCACGCCTTCCCTCTCCTGGAAATGTGAAGTTGAATTTTGGAACCCAAGTTTAAGACTTTAAGATTATTCTTATAGAATTATATCCTATTAGATCCAGTCCAGTGTTTTTGGATTCTGGATGTATTGTCCATTGTGTTAGCAAGTTTCCCCAGCTTAGGATCATCTGAAAATTTGATGAGCATGCAGTCTCTCTCAAGTCCCTTTCCCCTTTATCTTATCACCCATCTTGCCCTCCCTAACCACAGCCTTGACTGATTCCCACTATCTCTGCCTTTGCTCCTCCTTACGCGCTGCTGAATAAAACTGGAGAAAATCATGTAACTGTGAGACTGGGTCCACCAAGAGCTTATCTCAACTGGGCCCTTTTAACTATGAGGACAGTTAAAAGTGATAATTTAAAGAAATTAAATTTATGTCAAGAAGAATGTTAAGTCAGAGAAATAGGAGTATAGGTGGTATATTTTGCTTACTAACATGTCATTATAAGAAACAATTTTGCTCAGAAGAAAATGAAAACTCTAAAATGATAGAATATCAAGAGATAGAAAAACACAGGCCAATCCTTTTACACTTCCCTAATCAATTCACCATCCCCCTTACCATGCTGGCTTTCCCATTAGACTGTGAGCTCCCTGAGAACAAGAACTGTTTATGTTTTGCCTTTCTTTGTTTCCCTGTAGCACATTTTTAGCATAGTGCCTTGCACATATTGTAAGGACCTAACGAATGTTAGTTGACTAATTGATTGACCATATCCAAGTGGAACAGCAGGTATTTAAACAGGCTGCCACAATGAGATACTTTTGCCTCAACATGAGCAAGCACTGGCCCCTTTACAGTTACCACAACTAGAGCGATCCCTTCTGGGTAGTCTTAGAAGTCCCTTTAAAGGGGGCACTGCTTGATGAGATTCCTTACATTTTACTTCCAGTAAACAACCTTGGCCAAACTGATTGTCACATGATAGATGAAACCTATGTGTCTATTGTAGAAGGCCAAGAGAAAGTGAGAAACAGAAGATGATGGAGAAACAAATTGTAACAGGGGTTACTCCTGACAGGCGAGTTAGTGCGGGATGTTTCAGATAATCATAATCATACAAATACAAATCAGGTCATGTTTTTTGCTCATAGGCCCAGCAGGAACCAAAAATCAATTGCAAAGAGATAAATTGGAACAAAATAGTAAAGTAAATAACAAAATCTAGGAACAGAATTATTCAAAGTCTTCCCCTCCCGTTCCTCCTCTACCCCTCACTCCCTGCATCCTACCCCACCTCCACACACACAGCCTCCCACAGACTTCCTCACTGGTGAGAAAAAGGAAGCAATTCTCTACAAATGCATGCTCTATGAATTGGAAGGGTTGCACTGTATTTGGAACACCTCTCACAGGGTTGGCAACCAACTTTGGCTCAGTTCAGGCCCGTTCCATCTGTAGTTATTACTTGCTTCCTCCCCTAAACTGCCATCTGTTGAAGTGGTTAGTTGCTACTATCACTCCTGTTTCTTTCTCAGGATGGTATTACTGCTATTTTGTAAGACTGTCCCAGGCCAACATGTTTTGGGGGAGGCAGTGTGGTGCAAAGAGTCCTAAAATTAGAGTTATAGGACCTGCTTTCAAAGGCCTACATCTCCCACTTAATACTTATGTGATCTTAGCCAAGTTACTTAACCTACTTGGACCTCAGTTCCTCAACTCTCCTCAATATGAAGGGATTGGACCAGATGACCTTTAACAGTTATTCTAGTTCTAAATTTATGATTTTATTAACCTAATCAACACATTTTTCAGCTTTTTTGTTAGTTACCTCTATAATAAACCTGGACGTACGAAAGGGTCTCTCAGATAGTTGTTAAAATCTTACTACACCCCTCGGAGAAAGGCCCTCAATCTTCACTGTATCTGGGTGGAAAAATTCCTTTCACCCCTTCCCTATTGGCTATGTCTCCCTTTTCATCACCCATCCTGATAATAGATCTAATATCTCCTACTGAGTTTTTCTAACTCTGAGGAACAGTGTAAACATGACTTTTCATTTCTCTTTTTAAATGCACCTGTGCCCTAAAGGCCATGAAAATCACCTTGGAGTGTAGATAGGGCTCAAGGAGGCACTAAAGTATGATGGGAGTGGGAAGACCAAGGTAATAATCTTTACTCAGCATTTCTGCCTCCACAACAAAACATTCCTAGCCTACCAACAGGAATTTTCTTCTAAAATACCAATACATCAAAAATATCTTACTTTTGAAAAGAGAACACGGATACTTTACTGTGAAGGCAGAAATGCTGAGCAAAAGTTATCACTATATATTTCAGGTGAAGTGCAGACTGGAGAAATACCCTCGGTGTCACCATAGGGCAACATTTCCAGAATTAGAGAAAGATGTGTGTGTATAATATACATGCATACACCCACTATCAGAGTTTCATTTTCATTTTGTCTCATGATTTTTTTTGTTACACAGAGATTTTAGAAAAAAGAATTAGAACCATAGGCAAATACTGCAGTTGCACTAATGTGACTATCTTATTTTGAGGCTGCTAGAATGTAATTTCTTTTTTAAGGCTCAACAAGTTTAGACAAAATAAAATAACTGGTATTACTCCTAAATTTTCTGCAGATTAATCAAGATCTCCTCCACTAAAGATAGCCTTCTCAGATGTTCTCATTATGTCCCAGAGGACTACAGGGAAATATGTGATTAGACAGCTGTTTTTCTGAAAAACAGATATGAATATTTGTTCAATATAATTCAGCAGTATAATGTAGCCACCAAAAAATCACAATAAAAAAATAAACAGATAGATAGTGCAATCTTGGGCTGAATTAAGAGAAATATAGCTTCAGGAATAAGGAGGAGATAGTGTGTTGGTAATTTGTGCTGGTCAGATCTCCTCTGGAATATTATGTTCAGTTCTGGGCATCACAGTTTAAGAAGGACATTAATAAGCTGCAGATGTCCAGAGGAGAGTGACTAGGGTGGTGAAGGTCCTTGAGTCCATTTCATTTGAGGATAGGTTGAGGAAACCAGGGATATTTAGCCTAAAGGCTAAATTAAGAAAAGAAGACTCAGGGAGAAAAATGATAGTTGTCTTTAAGTATTTGGAGGGGTGAAAAAAATCTGTTAGTTTGGCCAGAGAGGGCAGGACCAGTAACGATGGGTTTAAGTTGCAAAGAAGCAAATTTAGATGATGGATTTTAGGAAAAATTTCCTAACAATTAGAGCTTTCCTGAGGTAGACTGAGCTGCCTCAGGAGGTCATAGGACAACCAGGATCACAGCTCTAGAACTAGAAGGAGTCTCAAAGTAGGCTCTCCCTCCTTCGAGGTCTTCGAGCAAAGCCTGGATGACCACTTGCTCAGTATGTTGGGGTGGGAATTCCTTTTGGCTATGCATTGGACTAGGTGGCTGCTGAGGTCCCTTCCACTTTTCAAATTTTGTGATTTTTAATTTTTTTTAAATTATTATTTAATATTTTTAGTTTTCAACATTGATTTTGTGATTTTTAAAGGATCCAGCCAGTAGCACATGAGCTTTCTCAGGTCCTGCCAAGTTAGAAAGCCTTTGTGTATAGGCCCAGGTATAGATGTTTTTCTGTCACCTCAGGTCAGGTAATTTTGGAGAGATTTATTTACAGGTATAAAACATGATGATGAAGTTTTAAATCATAACAAACCTTGAAGACAATCTGTTGAAGTGTAAAAGAGGTTGAGATCTGCATCAGTGGAAGGAGTGCTCACCTGAACAAAAGCACAGTACTGAAGTATAGTTGTGATGTTTAGGGCTTGAACTGTTAATAGAAGAACACTACAAAATACCACCTTCTGTCAAAAAGATAACAAGAATATCTAGCAAGAATAGTTATAACTAAAAAGGAATTCAAGCAAAGAGCATATTATTGTTAGATAATTATTAAACATTTGGAGTGTTGCAAATATGATTCTTTAAAAATACAGTAGCCAAAAAAGCAAATAAACTAACCATATCACTAGAGTGTTACAGAGTTTGACTTCAACTCAAAAGTTCTAGGTTTTTCTATTTACTAATCATGTGACTTCTGGCTAATCACAACCCCTTTGAGCTTCAGTTCCTTATCTCCAAGTAGCATATTCTATTCTCAAAATCTTTACCATTTATTATCAAAACACCTGAACCAAATTAATGTAGCTTGCCATTTTAAAAGGTTGTTTCGTTTGTTCCCTACTATACCTGAAGGACTATGACATGCCCTTTCCTCCCCCTACCCCATGATGCTCAAGTAATTAAATCCACGTTCCATCTGGGAGCAGGCACAGGATTGGGGAAAGGAGCACATATCTCATCCCTCCGCCTCCCTCATGAGTAGTGTAGAGACAGAATGAACTACTTACTGCATAGGAGAGTTGAAGTATGAGAATGAGACTGAAGCTATCTCTTCTTTTAACTGATACTGCTCTTTACTCCTCTGCACTAACACAGGGCAGGGGTAGAAGCAAGGGAAATACAGGATTTGCCACATCATACCAAAAGACCAAATCTTTTTAGACCCCAGTAGTAGTATACTGGAGATAGCTCATATAGCTTTCAAGAGCCAATTGTTGGTGGGGTGGAGCCAAGATGGTGGCTAGAAAGTAGGGGCTTGCCTAAATCTCCCCCAGGACCCTCCAAACACCTATAAAAATGGCTCTGAACAAATTCTAGAACTGCAGAACCCACAAAATAGCAGAGGGAAGAAGGGCTCCAGCCCAGGACAGCCTGGATGGTCGCTGTGTAAGGTCTATTGGCAGATCAGAGCAGGAGTATAGAGCCACCTTAGATTTGAGTCACTGTTCACTGTTTGGGTTGGTGGTTCTTGATGGAGGAGGAGAGCTGGTGTGGCAGAGCTTGCTGTGTAAAAATAGCTCTGAAAACAACAGCACAGCCCCTCAAGCTTGGGACAAAGTACTCTCTACTCTACAAGCAGTCATACCCCGACAAAAAGCTCAAGGGTCAAGTAGTTGGCTGGGAATATGAACAGGCAGCGAAAACAGACTCAGATTCAGAATCAGACTTTGGAATCTTTCTTTGGTGACAAAGAAGACCAAAACATACAGCCAGAAGAAGTCAACACAGTCAAAGAGCCTATATCAAAAGCCTCCAAGAAAAACATGAACTGGTCTCAGGCCATGGAAGAACTCAAAAAGGATTTTGAAAAGCAAGTTAGAGAAGTAGAGGAAAAATTGGGAAGAGAAATGAGAAGGATGCAAGAAAACCATGAAAAACAAGTCAATGACTTGCTAAAGGAGACCCCCCAAAATACTGAAGAAAATAACATTTTAAAAAATAGACTAACTCAAATGACAAAAGAGCTCCAAAAAGCCAGAGGAGAAGAATGCCTTGGAAGGCAGAATTAGCCAAATGGAAAAGGAGGTCCAAAAGACCACTCAAGAAAATACTACCTTAAAAATTAGACTGGAGCAAGTGGAAGCTAGTGACTTGATTAGAAATCAAGATATTATAAAACAAAACCAAAGGAATGAAAAAGTGGAAGACAATGTGAAATATCTCACTGGAAAAACCACTGACCTGGAAAATAGATCCAGGAGAGATAAATTTAAAATTATTGGACTACCTGAGAGCCATGAGCAAAAAAGAGCCTAGATATCATCTTTCAAGAAATTACCAAGAAGAACTGCCCTGATATTCTAGAGCCAGAGGGTAAAATAGAAATTGTAAGAATCCACGGATCACCTCCTGAAAAAGATGCCAAAAAGAAAACTCCTAGGAACATTGTTGCCAAATTCCAGAGTTCCCAGATCAAGGAGAAAATACTGCAAGCAGCCAGAAAGAAACAATTTGAGTATTGTGGAAACACAATCAGAATAACACAAGATCTAGCAGCTTCTACATTAAGGGATCAAAGGGCTTAGAATACGATATTCTGGAGGTCAATGGAGCTAGGATTAAAACCAAGAATCACTTACCTAACAAAACTGAGTATCATGCTCCAAGGCAAAATATGGATTTTCAATAAAATAGAGGACTTTCAAGCTTTCTCAATGAAAAGACCAGAGCTGAATAGAAAATTTGACTTTCAAACACAAGAATCATGAGAAGCATGAAAAGGTAAACAAGAAAGAGAAATCATAAGTGACTTACTAAAGAGTTGAACTGTTTTGTTTACATTCCTACATGGAAAGATGATGTGAGTAATTCATGAGACCTCAGTATTAGGGTAGCTGAAGGGAATACACACACACACACACATACACATTCATATATATATATATATATAGACACATGTAGACAGAGGGCACAGGGTGAGTTGAATATGAAGGGATGATAGCTAAAAAAATAAAATCAAATTAAGGGATGAGAAAGGAATATATTGAGAGAGGGAGAAAGGGAGAGATAGAATGGGGTAAATTATCTCACATAAAAGTGGCAAGAAAAAGCAGTTCTGTTGGAAGGGAAGAGGAGGCAGGTGAGGGGGAATAAGTGAATCTTGCTCTCATTGGATTTGAGTTGAGGAGGGAATAACATACATACTCAATTGGGTATTTTACCCCATGGGAAAGAAGGAGGAAGGGTATAAAAAAGGGAAGGCAGATAGGGGGAGGAGATAATCAAAAACAAACACTTTTGAAAAGAAACAGGTTCAAGGGAGAAAACTGGATAAAGGGGGATAGGATGGGAAGGAGCAAAATATAGTTAGTCTTTCACAACATGAGTATTGTGGAAGGGTTTTGCATAATGATACACATGTGGCCTATGTTGAATTGCTTGCCTTCTTAGGGAGGGTGGGTGGGGAGGGAAGAGGGGAGAGAATTTGGAATTCAAAGTTTTAAAAGCAGATGGTCAAAAAAAAGTTTTTATATGCAACTAGGAAATAAGACATACAGGCAATGGGGCATAGAAATCTATCTTGCCCTACAAGAAAGTAAGGGAAAATGGGATTGGGGGCAGTGGGGTTACAGATGGGAGGGCTGACTGGGGAGGGGGGCAATCAGAATATATGCCATCTTGGAGTAGGGGGAGGGTAGAAATGGCGAGAAAATTTGTAATTCAAACTCTTGTGGAAATCAATGCTGAAAACTCAAAATATTAAATAAATAAATCATAAAAAAGAGCCAATTGTTAAATTCTCAGTATGAGCATTTATATCTGAGAAACACTATGAACACTACAAATCAAGGTTGATTTATTGTTTTGTTGATTCTCGCCATCACTTAAAGTAATGGAGAAAATGTTAATAATGCCGATTAAATATAAAACTGTCTCAAGTCTACTTTTTGGGGGCAGGGGGCAGAGCTAGTTGTTAAACATTAACCAGCACATCTGGATCACTGCAAGTTTGGAAGCAGATAGAGAATTCATTTCCAAAATAACTAAATTCTGAGTCACACATGTGGTCATCTAGATGTAGAGAAGAAATGTCTGGGCATTCTCTTTACAAGCCACATTACAAAAGTAATTACAGAGGGCTATATGAAGGACCACTTCATCTAACCACACCCAGGCCAGCTGTGCAATTGACCTGGATAGGCCTGTGTGCTCAAACTTTGGCTTGACTCTATTGTGGTTTTGATTCTGTCCCCTTGTGACAACGATCCAGTCTTTTCCTCACCTCAACTCCTTAAAGGAGAGAGCAGGAGTCCTGAATTCACCTAGCCTGTCCATGGAGAAATCAGAAAAATAGGAGAAGTGTATCAGTACAAAGCCAACTGGGACAAAAGAGCCTTTCACAAGGAAGAGGGAAAGCATAAACCTAGCTATGGGTGTCTCCACATGGAGTCTCTGTGAAGCGGGAATACAGTGAGATTTGCTCTCCGTGTGACCACCATTTCTCAAAGGTAGGCATTGAAGACTTCCAGACCGAGTGGTCACAATAGATGAAAAGCAGTGTCAGTGGATGGTGGCATAGGACAAACAGTGATGGGGCCTGATACCTGGAAAAGAAGAAAAAGGGTAGAAGGCAAGAATGCTAGAAGAAGAGGATGGGTAGATGCCATACTCCCAAGAATATAAAACAAGAGTGCGAAAGGAAAAATGGAAAAATGAACTGACAATCTAATATAATGTCCTAAAGGATAAAGATCTGAAAACCACCAGTGGGGTGGGGGTGGGGAAGCAAGACAATAAAGTCTTGGGAAGGAGCATTTTCTTTAAAATTTTCTAGAAGCCCTCCAGGGCCAACTGTTAAATGTCACACACAGCACAGAAATAGCATAGAGCTCGTATATAAGAAAATCTAAACAATAAACACATTGTTCTAGTTTCTTCCACAGATACTATAATTTCTTGTTAGGGTCTTTAAACTATTCCTTCAATTTGAGAGCATCTGTTATTCTGCTTGAATAAACAAATGAATGGAAACATCATCCATCTTTCTCATCAAAAAGAATCCCAGTGGAATGGTAGAAGCACAATGGAGATATAATGAAGAAATAAAATATTGTAGGACTTGGAGTTATTGGGGGATAATCCTTTAGACTGTAGGGGTTTGTTTGTTTCATTTTTTAAAACAGAAGTAGGATTCTCTCCCTTTTAGGGAAAAAGGGGTGCTGCCAAGAGCAGAATTCCAACAAATGCTCAGGAATAAGAAATAGCCAGCTTTCATATTTATTTCTTGCTCAGATTGTCAAATACATAGTGTTCTTAAATCAACAAGTACTACCCAGAACTATCTTTCAAATTTTATTCATATTTTATGAGTATTATAATCCTTCTGCCACTGTCTTTCTCATATTATGAAGTGAGCTATTTTCATACATCCTGGTTCACTTCCTTTCTCCTCTAAATTCTGTAGATGGCTGCAAAGTTCAATGGAAAATACCAATGCTTTAGAATCAGAGAATATAGGTTCAAACACTGGCTTTATTATTTACTTCTGTGTTGCCCTAGGTAAGTCATTTAAGTCTTCTGAAACTCAGTTTTCTTAGTTAAAAAAGGTAGAGCCTGTAACACCAGGTGATTTCTAACTCTACATCCTATGATTTCTGGAGGAATATGCTGATGAGTCATGAATAGGTGCACATTAGCAAAGACATTCTTAGCTTTCAAGTACTGGCCTTTGTGCATCTTGGTACACACAGCATTTCTTAAGGTGATTCCATGAAGATTCTATCTCTTTTGATTTTATGTTAATATAGTATTGCAGTTGAGTAAGTAATTTCATCTGATATCATCCAAAATACATATTCCCAATTCAGAGTAAGTCACTGTTTCCCAACTCTTTCTATATGCACTCCTAAGAACTAGATTCCTTATTTTGTGTTCCCTCTTTATTGTGTAATAGTGGTAGCTTTAAATCCTTACCCATCTTATAATCCATCTTCCAAATATCCTCTCACTGTCAGCTCTGGTCATTTGGCATCTTGCTTTATTTTCTTATCAACAGTAATTAATATTTATGCCTTAAAATTTGTGTACTTTTGTGCTGTTACATGATTGGTTTAGTGTGGGGCAGGGCGGGGACAGGGAACCTATAGCCTCAGGGCCACATGTGGCCTTTGAGGTCCTTGGGTGTAGCCTTTTTACTGAGTCCAAGTTTTTTTTTCAATTTTTTTTTGGAGGGAGGAAGGCAAGGCAATTGGGGTTAAGTGACTTGCCCAAGGTCACACAGCTAGTTAGTGTGTCAAGTGTCTGAGGTCACATTTGAACTCAGGTCCTCCTGACTCCAGGGCCAGTGCTCTACTCACTGCACCACCTAGCTGCCCCCTGAGTCCAAGTTTTACAGAGCAAATCCTTTTACTAAAGGCATTTGTTCTGTGAACTTTGGATTCGGTCAAAGGGCTGCACTTGAGGACCTAGAGGGCCACGTGGGGCCTCAAGGCCACAGATTCCCCACCCCCAGTTTAGTCTAAAGGTAATAGGTTTGTGTTATGGAGATGGCAGGAGCCACTTAGCCCCCACCTGAGAGCTTACTATCTCTAGCTTTTGGAGTCAGCAAAACCCCTAGAGCAAGAGAAATAGCGATCCATATATCTGGTTACTGACTTCCAAAGAGCACTCCTTTTAAGAATAGTGTGGGGGCAGCTAGGTGGCACAGTGGATAGAGCGCTGGCCCTGGAGTCAGGAGGATCTAAGTTCAAATCTGGTCTCAGACTTTGTGACCCTAGGTAAGTCACTCAAGCCCAATTCCCTCCAGAAAAAAAAGTAATAGTGTAAGCTCTTTGGTTGAAGGGCCTGGGTAATCTTTCTTCTTTGTATACTCTCATGCCTAGCATAGTTCCTCGCACTTAATAGACAATTATTTCTTGAACTGAATTGATTCTCTCACATTTCTGCCCCTCCCATGAAATTGCTTAGCATTTGATTTTGGTCCTATTCCTAACTGCCCACTCAGGAGCTTCAGCCTAGCTACGGCCTTCGTATCATTTCTGTTTCTGTCTGATCATTTTTGACTATGCTTCTGGTTCTATCATAGTCCCCTCTTGGCACCCTAAGAAAACTAGTCAAGTGCTACAAGTTTGAATAGGCCCCACCCCTTTCACATACAGCTGCTGCTCTGGTTGGATATTAACCACTTCCCATCACTTATCATCCTGATAAGGATATTGACATCAGAGATCCATATAGGTCAGTCACCAGCTCAGCCCATTGTCAACCTTGTCACTTGCTTGTCCTGCAACTGTTCATTAGGACCATGCCCTGTATCAGCAAAGTCCCAGGACTGGGTCCTTCTCTTGATATTTCCTCTGTGCTGAAGTCCTTCTTATGTTAACCTGTGCCTATATTCTACTTCTTCTTTTGCCATTCTTTCCAGAGACTTAAGGAACCTTGGACCCCCAAACACACACCCAACAGCTGGATCCCTGTTATTTGCTGCCAGCTCCATCAATACAGATGGGTTGACTATATTTTTTCCTGAGGCCAAACGCTACATTACCTAGACACCGTGCCCCATGCAGCTATTGGGACACGACTCTTCCTCCAGAAGACTTTCCTTGATATTACAAATCTACTTGCTTGGACCTCTGCCTCTGGCTGAGCCACAGAACCCCCTAACATGTACTTTCATCTGAATGTCCACTACTAGACTCCATGGATATTGACCTCCTGGTTGTCTGGCTCTCTCCTGGTCATTACTGCAAAACTATGCTGACAGAACAGCTTCCTGTACCGGCTTCCTATTAGTGTCCATGGCTGAAAGTTTCCTGGATCAACTGCCCTGCTATGGCCTAGCCTATCACCACCCAAACTTGGGAAATGTTAATAACAGTAATCCCATGAATGGCCTACTCACTTGTACTCTATATACAGAAATATATCATAAAATAATAGTGCAGATAAGCTTAAATTGTATTCATCAAGAAACTCCTTATAATCAAGGTTAAAACAAAATAGCCTTCTTAGTATTAATAGTGTATATCCTTTCTAACCCCAAATTTCTAACAACTGTTTATAAATGAGGAACCAATTTGGTTCAATGAAAAGGGCGCTGGACGAGAACTGGGAGGGACTTAGGTAAGAATAAACACTTCCCACTGACATAACTTAGAGAAGTCACTAATTCTCTCCCAGCATCAACTTCTTCATTTGTGAAAATGAGAATAATAATATTTGCCAAACATCACAGGATTGTTGTGAACAAAGCACATTTGGATATTGTAAAGGGCTATTTAAACGAAAGTTGCTATTAGTGTTACTAAATTGTTTCTAATATTTCTTGTTAACTAATGTGTTCAGGCCCTACTTTTTATCAGGTAGGAAGTCAGGTGCAAGTTTATCCTCTGTTGTCCTTTTTTTTTTTTTAATGCAATTTATTTATTTAACATATTTGGTTTTCAGCATTGATTTTCACAACATTTTGAATTACAAATTTTCTCCCCATTTCTACCTTCCCCCCCACTCCAAGATGGCTTATATTCTGGTTGCCCTGTTCCCCAGTCAGCCCTCCCCTCTATCACCCCCTCCCCTCTCATCCCCTTTTCCCTTCCTTTCTTGTAGGGCAAGATAAATTTCTATGCCCCATTGCCTGTGTATCTTATTTTTTAGTTGCATACAAAAACTTTTTTTGTTTTTGAACATCTGATTTTAAAACTTTGAGTTCCAAATTCCCTTCCCTCTTCCCTTCCCACCCACCCTCCCTAAGAAGTTGAGCAATTTAACCTAGGCCACACATGTATCATTATGTATAACCCTTCCACAATACTCATGTTGTGAAAGGCTAACTACATTTTGCTCCTTCCCAACCCATCCCGCTTTATTGAATTTTCTCCCTTGACCCTGTTCCCCTTCCAAAGTATTTGTTTTGATTACCTCCACCCCCATGTGCCCTCCCCTCCATCATCCTCCCCCTTTTTATCTTCTTCCCTCTTCTTTCCTGTGGGGTAAGATACCCAACTGAGTATGTATGGTATTCCCCCTCAGGCCAAATCTGATGAGAGCAAGGTTCACTCATTCCCCCCTCACCTGCCCTCTCCCCTCCTCCCATAGAACTGCTTCCTCTTGCCACCTTTATGCGAGATAATCCACCTCATTCTATCTCTCCCTATCTCCCTCTCTCAGTATGTTACTCTCTCATCCCTTAATTTCATTTTATTTCTTTTAGCTATCTTCCCTTCATCCTCAACTCACCCTGTGTCTGCTCTCTCTCTTTTACATATATATATATATATATATATATATATATATATATATATATATATATATATATATATATATATATATATATAAACACATATATATATACACATACATACACACACATACATATACACATAGATATATACATACATACCCATTCACTTATATATATACATAAACATATATATATATATACATATATATATATATATATATGTATATATATATGCATATTCAACTACCCTAATACTGAGGTCTCAAGAATCATACTCATCATCTTTCCATGTAGGAATGTAAACAAAACAGTTCAACTTTAGTAAGTCCCTTGCAATTTCCGTTTCTTGATTACCTTTTCATGCTTCTCTTGATTCTTGTGTTTGAAAGTCAAATTTTCTATTCAGTTCTGGTCTTTTCACTGAGAAAGCTTGAAAGTCCTCTATTTTATTGAAACTCCATATTTTGCCTTGGAACATGATACTCAGTTTTGCTGGGTAGGTGATTCTAGGTTTTAATCCTAGCTCCATTGACCTCCGGAATATCGCATTCCAAGCCCTTCGATCACTTAATGTAGAAGCTGCTAGATCTTGGATTATTCTGATTGGGTTTCCACAATACTCAAATTGTTTCTTTCTGGCTGCTTGCAGTATTTTCTCCTTGATCTGGGAGCTCTGGAATTTGGCAACAATATTCCTAGGAGATTTCTTTTTGGGATCTATTTGAGGAGGTGATCGATGGATTCTTTCAATTTCTATTTTGCCCTGTGGCTCTAGAATATAAGGGCAGTTCTCCTTGATAATTTCCTGAAAGATGGTATCTAGGCTCTTTTTTTGATCATGGCTTTCAGGTAGTCCAATAATTTTTAAATTATCTCTCCTGGATCTATTTTCCAGGTCAGTGGTTTTTCCAAGGAGATATTGCACATTGTCTTCCATTTTTTCATTCCTTTGGTTCTGTTTTATAATATCCTGATTTCTCATAAAGTCACTAGCTTCCACTTGCTCCAATCTAATTTTTAAAGTAGTATTTTCTTCAGTGGTCTTTTGGACCTCCTTTTCCATTTGGCTAATTCTGCCTTTCAAGGCATTCTTCTCCTCATTGGCTTTTTGGAGCTCTTTTGCCATTTGAGTTAGTCTATTTTTTAAGGTGTTGTTTTCTTCAGTGTATTTTTCAGTATTTTTTTGGGTCTCCTTTAGCAAGTCATTGATTTGTTTTTCATGGTTTTCTCGCATCCTTCTCATTTCTCTTCCCAATTTTTCCTCTACTTCTCTAACTTGCTTTTCCAAATCCTTTTTGAGTTCTTCTATGGCCTGGGGCCAGTTCGTGTTTTTCTTGGAGGCTTTTGTTGTAGGCTCTATGACTTTGTTGTCTTCTTTAGGCTGTATGTTTTGGTCTTCTTTGTCACCAAAGAAAGAATCCAAAGTCTGAGACTGAATCTGGGCACGTTTTCGCTGCCTGGCCATATTCCCAACCAACTAACTTGACCCTTGAGTTTTTCAGTGGGGTATGACTGCTTGTAGACTAACGAGTTCTATGTTCTACGTTTGGGGGGGAGGTGCCAGCTCTGTCAGAGCCGCACTCCTCCTTCCCCAAGGACCCCCAGTCCAGACTGGGCTTAGATCTTCAGCAGGCTATTGCACTCCTGCTCTGATCCGCCACTTAATTCCTCCCACCAGGTGGGCCTGGAGCCAGAAGTAACAACAGCTGTAGCTGCCCCACCTCCGCTGCCCCCGGGGCTGGAAGCCGAACCGCAAACTCCTTCCACTCCCACAGCTTTTCCCACTAACCTTCTCAGCAGTCTTTGGTGTTTGTGGGTCGAGGGGTCTGGTAACTGCCGCAGCTCACATATTCAGGGCGCTAGGGCCCCCTCCGCCCGGTTTCTGGTCTGGATCGTCCACGCCACTCAGGCTGGGCTCTGCTCTACTCCGTTCCCAGCTCCCAGCTCCGTGTGGAATAGACCTCACCCAGAGACCATCCAGGCTGTCCTGGGCTGGAGCCCTGCTTCCCTCTGCTGTTCTGTGGGTTCTGCCGTTCTAGAATTGGTTCAGAGCCATTTTTATAGGTTTTTGGAGGGACTCGGGTATGGAGCTCACTCTAGTCTGTGCTTACCAGCCGCCATCTTGGCTCCGCCCCCCTCTGTTGTCCTTTAAGAAGTAAATGCTAATTACTGAGTCAGCCTTTCTTAGTCTTAAGGCCTCTAATAGATATTAAGATCAACTGAAGTTCTTTTTCTTCAAGGCACTTTCAGCTTAAACCTCTTCAGGAGCTCAAAAATATAAGTAAATTTTCTTTGTTCCTCTAAATCCACTACAATCACCATCCTTACAGCCCCTTGTTAGGTGAAAATAATATAATTCTCTGGTAATTTTTTCCCATTTCCCTGTTGCTTTTTAAAGGGTTTGGACTCTTTTACTTCCTAAATCAGTAAGCAAACATATGTTTTAAACAAACATAAACATCTTTATCGACAGTATCAATGTATTTTAGAAGAGAAAAAAATAGAAGACAATCTAGAGTTTATGAAATCTATACCCATATGGAAATAACCTAATTTTCCAGTGTATATTTTATATTTCCTTTAAGCATCTTTTCTTATTCAAGTTTCACTCTCAATGGGAAGTGATGAAAATATTGCAAAAAGAATTCATGGATGTGAATGTGTTATTGCTTAGACAGCTGTGATCAAATTCCCAACATCTGAGGTTTGCTTTTTACCATGAATCCAGTACAATATTAAATTGGACACAACAGCCAAGCTACAAATCATGCTTTTCAAAATTGTAGAAAAGGCAAGGAGCCTCTCATGTCAAAAGCACAAGCATGGAAATAAGTAATTTTGTTTTATTCTCCCTGCTAACTCCTTACACAAGCCAAACTTTTCAGTTTCTAAGCCTTGCCCTATATTAAGCTGGGATAACTACACCAGTCTGTCTAGAAGCATTTTAAGATATTGCTCATTAATTGTCACAGTGTCTTGTCACAAAATTTTACAAAGTGTGTCTTTAAAACCACCAGTTACTTGGGAAAAGAGCTATCCTGTTATGAATAAAAATGAAGTGTTTCAAGGAAACGGAAAATCAGTGACATAACTTTCAAGGTTATAAAACGGTACGATAGCAATCTAATTTTTAAAAAGTACATTTATCTTCAAAGTGGGTACAAACTAATATCCAGCTGATTAGATTAGGCTCTTTGGCACTGTAATTGCTGGATAATAGACATATTATATTTTACCTTAGTATTTTTTAAATAAATTTGTTCCTTCTCAACCACTGATTTTGTATTTCAAAAAGGTACTTGTTACATTATATCCAATTCTTCATGACCCCATTTGGGGTTTTCTTGTCAAAGACATTGGAGTGGTTTGCCATTTCCTTCTCCGGTTCATTTTACAGAGGAGGAAACTGAGGCAAACAGGGTTAAGCAACAAAGCCAGTGTGTGTCAGAGTCTGGATTTGAACTCAGAAAGATGAGTCTTCCAGATTCCAAGCCTTGTGCTTGACCCACTGCACCACCTAGCTGTCTCTCAGAGAGGTAGAGATAGAATCTCTGAATTCAAAGGGACTTCAGAGCCCGTCCATGTAAACATGGATATACGTAAGCATCCTTTCTGCAACATCCTTGATAAGTGGTCCATGTGTGTCCCCTGGAGTACCTGCAGTAATGAAGACACAACTTAGAAAGCCTATGGAGAGGCAGCAAGTTACAGTGGATAGAGCACTGAACTTAGAACCAGGAAAATCTGGGTTCAAATCATGCCTCTCACCCTTGATGGTCCTATATGACCAAAGGCAAGTCATTTATCCTCCTAAGCATCAGTTTCCTATCTGTAAAATAGAAATTAAAACTGTAGTAACAATTTTACATGGTTGTTGTAAAGCACAAAACTTTAAAGCACTGTATAAATAAATAATTATTTCCACCAAAAATGGTCCATTCCACTTTTGGGTAGCACTAACTACTAGGAAGTTTTTCCTTAGAGTTATCTGAAGTCTAGCTCTGCAACTTCTATCTATTCATTCTAGCTTTTTGCTCTGGGACTCAGAAAAACAAGACTGATATTGTTAAATAAATGTGTGGGTATACTTCATGGACCTCTTGAACCTTCTACTGCCTTCTGAACAAGGTGCAGAATGCCCTGAACTAGACAAGCTCCTAGAAAGGTGTGAATTCTCCCTTTTTCTGGGTCCTTGTTGTCCCACTGTTCTGCCCTTTTCAATCACTTTGAAAGCAAAGGTGTTGCAACCTCCATGAAAATCATTGAGTTAATACCACCTGAATGAAGTTCACACATTTGAGTTGATTCTTTAAAAGGAGACAGATAATAATTGACTAGACGCAGAAATATTTGGAGAAGAGAGAATGGCAGAGAAAGCAGAGCAATAGACATAGAACTAGAAATAGATAGGAAGAATGAGGGCATCATGCCTCATGTAGAGAGGCCTATATGTCCATGTGGTCCCTCAGGAAAAAAAGGAGTCAAGGCTTTAAGGAACAACCCGGAAAGTATCCTTTCACTAGGCTTGTGAGTCATATGGACTATGGGGGGTCCTGAGGTAGGTGGAACCACTAAAGGATAAGAAATAGACTAAAGTGTGATTTTTTTCTGTGTTTTCTGTTGGCTTAAATAAAACCTTTCTTATAGTTGATGCCTTGTTAGCTTTGCTACTTGCATTGGAGCGGAACACTTCTCATTCTTGACAGGGAATTAAACAGGAGCCAAATCCAAATTCTGAAATTCCTAGAGGAAATCCTGAGTGGGCCATAAGCCATAGAAATAATTATTGAGAAGTATTCAAGATAGAATCCAACGAATGGTGAGTCCAGAGCTGCAGTCCTAAGCCACAGGTTAAGAATAGAACATGTTTTCAAATGGGTTTTGAATCCCTAACCCCAGTCCAATCACTCTACAATTATCCTCCAGTTTGTCAATATCCTGCCCTAAAAGGTCTTACCAAGGACTGAACATAGCATTCCAGACCTGGTCTGAGCAGAACAAAATTGTGGAACTGTAATCTCCCTTTTTCTGGGCAATCTATTTATATTAATGCAACCTAAAGTTGCCTCATTGCTTTTGGCTCCCATTGTCAGTTTACATTGAGATTGTAATTTATTAAAACCCCTCACTCTTCCACAAGAAAAGTTTTAGCTTCAAATAAGGGAAATATTTATTAACATTTATTGTTTAGTAGACTAGTCATGACCCCATTTGGGGTTTTCTTGGCAAAGATACTGGAGCAGTATGCGATTTCCTTCTCCAGTTCATTTTATAAATGAGGAAACTGAGGCAAAGAGGGTTAAGTGACTTGCTTAATGTTACACAGCTAGTAAGTATCTGAGGTCAGATTTGAACTCATGAAGATGAGTTTTCCTGACTCCAGGCCTGGCACTCTATCCACTGCACTACCTCACTACTTTATATACCTTTAGAACTAGCTCTAAAGTGGAACTGTGGAACTGGTAACCTAGAGAGGTAGTGAGTTCCTTCTCACTGGAGATCTTTAAGCAAAGGCTACCTGTTGGGTTTGTGGTAGAGGGAATTATTTTTCAAATATAGAATGGGCACTGAGATCTCTTCCAACTAATCTAATGATTGTATAAATCTTGGCAATGTCAACAATAAACATTTGTTATATACCTACTATGAGCCAGATAGCATATGCTATAGCATTGGATGGGAGGGGATAAAGACTAATGTAAAACAGTCCTTGCCCAAAAGAAACTTAAATTCTATCAAGGAAAACATATACAACATACACATAACATACATACAACATAGATATAAATTCTATCAAGAAAAACATATGCAAAACTGTATGTATGTAAGTAAATATAAATATATATGCATATATATATATATATATATTAATTTTTGCAGCTGAAGGCATCATGAAAGGCTTGTAGGAGGTAGTGTTTGAGCTCACCTTTGAAGTGAGTTAGGTGTTCCAAGATGCAGAGGAGAAGAAGGAAGTGCAGGAGTAAAATCATGGAAACAAGAAAGGGAATGTTGTAGTATATGCAAAGAGCAGAGAGAAGAATAATTAGGGCACAGGGTACATGATGGGAAATAATATATGGTAAGCCTTGCAAAGGTAATCTGGAGTCAGATCACCAAAGGTGATCACCAAACACCAGAACACCAAACAGAAAAATTTGTGTTTTGTACCAGAGTCAATAGGGATCCACTGAAGGTTTTGAGGGGGGGAAGTGACAGGTCAGATCTAACCTTTAAAAATACCACTTTGGGAGGTGGAGCCAATCAAGATGGTAGAGTAAAGGCAGGGACTCACCTGAACTCTCCCCAAACCCCTCCAAATACCTTTAAAGAATGACTTTAAACAAATCTAGAGCAGCAGAACCCACAAAAAGACAAATGAAACAAATTTCCAGGCCAAGAAAACTTGGAAGGGCAGCATCAGTGGAGCGAAGTCCAGCACAGGCCAGTCCAGCAAACAAGGAGCAGGCCCTGAGAGTGACTGAATCAGCAGCAGCAGCAGCAGTGCTGGTGGCAGTGGCCATGGTGTGGCTGCTTCCAGAGCTTCCAGACAATAAGGAGGTTGAATAACTGATCAGAAGGAGATTACAGGGGTCATTTTGCTAGCACTGAGGCAGAACTCTGTTGCTTTGCTCATACTCCGATCTGAGTGGCAGTCCTGGGTGGCTATCCCAGGGTGAGAACAAGCACCAGCACAGCAGAGCTGGCAGCCACAGCAAAGGGGGAGCTGTCCTCACACTTCCAGGGCAGAAAAGGAGTGCTTGTGGTTGCTCAAAGACCAGAGCACAGGCCAGGAGAATAGTGAACAACTCTCCTTAGATCATACTACCTTGGAAGAACTGAAAACTTACAGGTCACTAGAAGTATCTCTGAAAATAGCTGCACAAAACCCCTAAGGCTTGGGCCAGTATGCCCTCCACCATGGAAGCAGAGCCCAACTTGTGCAAAGAGTTAAAAGTCAACCAATAGGCTGTGAAAATGAGCAAACAACAACAAACTCTGGCAACTGAAAATTACTATAGTGACAAGGAAGATCAAAACACACACTCAGAAGACAACAAAGTCAAAGCTCCTATATCCACAGCATCCAAGAAAAATATGAATTGGTCTCAGGCCATAGAAGAACTCAAAAAGGGTTTTGAAAATCAAGTAATAGAGGCAGAGGAAAAATTGTGAAAAGAAATGAGTGATGCAAGAAAATCATGAAAAATAGTTAACAGCTTGGTAAAGGAGACACACAAAAAATACTGAAGAAAATAACATCTTAAAAACTGACTAAATCAAATTGTAAAAGAAGTCTAAAAAGGCGATGAGGAGAAGAATGCCTTGAAAAGCTGAATTGGCCAAGTGGAAAAGAGGGTACAAAGGCTCACTGGAGAAAATAATTCCTTAAAAATTAGAATGGAGCAAGTAGAAGCTAATGACTTTATGAGAAATCAAGAAACAATAAAATAAAACCAAAAGAATGAAAAAATAGAAGACAATGTGAAATATCTCGTTGGAAAAACAACTGACCTGGAAAATAGATTCAGGAGAGATAATTTAAAATTATTGGATTTTCTGAAAGCCATGACAAAAAAGGAGCCTAGACATCATCTTTCAAGAAATTATCAAGGAAAACCACCCTGATATTCTAGAACCAGAGGGTAAAATAGAAATTGAAAGAATCTACCAATCACCTCCTGAGAGATCCCAACATGAAAATTCCCAGGAATATTATAGCCAAATTCCAGGTCAAAGAGAAAATATTCAAGCAGTCAGAAAGAAACAACTCAAGTATCATAGAGTCACAATCTGGTTAGCACAAGATTTAGCAGCTTCTACATTAAAGGATCAGAGGGCTTGAAATATATTTCAGAGAGCAAGGGAGCTAGGAACCAAGAATCACCTACCCAGCAAAACTGAGTGTAATCCTTCAAGGGAAAGAATAGACATTCAGTAAGACAGAGGACTTTCAAGGATTCTTTTGAAAATACCAGGGATGAATAGAAAATCTGACTTTCCAATAAAGACTCAAGAGAAGCATTAAGAGGTAAATAGGAAATGTAAATCATAAAGGACTTAATAAGGTTAAACACAGGTTTACAATCTTACTTTATTAAACATACATATATCATTCACTTAGTTCAAGGCAAAAAGTCGGCACCCTGAACTTCAGAGCAAATACAAATAGCAATTGCAAACAGAGACAATATAAACAGATCAACAGACAGGTTTCTATCTGACTATAGCATACATAGTTATCAGAGAGAGAGAAGCACTAAAATCTGGGTTTTCAAAGCCGGGGGCTCCTTAACAATGGCTACCCAGAGTCTTATCTGGTCAAATCACATGACACTTTTCCAGTGAGTGAGAGCCCTAAGCAAAATGCTAACCTCAAGGTACATATATGCTTCTTCAGGGTCAGAAGGTATCACAACCATGCGACTCAAACCCATACGACCTAAGCCTTCCTGTGACTTAAGCAGGTCATCAAAGACTCTCATTCAATCAAAGATTCTTGATTGCCTTAGTGCTGAGAAGCACTCCAAAACAAAAGACAACAAAAAAGTCCCACCCTGCTTACCATTACAAGTAGTCAGAAGCAAAACAAATTTAAGGAGGGACAGGGTGAAAGGAGAGAGAGAATAGAATAAATAGGAAGAAATACAGTTAGCAATAGTAACTGAAAAAAAATTTTGAAGCAAGTTTCTCTGATAAAGGCCTCATTTCTCAAACATATAGAGAACTAAGTCAAATTTACAAAAGTAAGAGCCATTACCCAATTGATAAATAATCAAAAGAGACGATCAATTTTCCAGTGAAGTCATCAATGCTATCTGGAGCCATATAAAAAATATTCCAACTCATTATTTATTGGAGAAATGCAAATTAAAACAATTTTTACCTCATACCTATAAGATACTACCTCATACTTATTAGATTGGCTAACAGAGCAGAAAAGGTAAATGACAAATATTGGAGGGGATGTAGGAAAAATGAGACTTTAATGCATTGTTGATGGAGTTGTGAATGGATTCAATCATTCTGTAGAACTATTTGGAACTATGCCCAAAGGGCTATAAAACCATGCATGCCCTTTGGCCCAGCAATACCACTACTACTTCTGTATCCCCAAAGAGATAAAAACCAAAAAGGAAAAGGATCTATACGTACAAAAACATTTATAGCAGCTCTTTTCTGGGGCTAAAGAATGAGAAGTTGAGGGGAAGACCTTCAATTGGGGAATGGCTGAGCAAGTTGTCGTATGTGATTATGGTGGAATAATACTATGGTTCTATAAGAAACGATGAGCAGGATGCTCTCAGAAAAAACCTGGAAAGACTTGCATGGGCTGATGCACAGTGAAATGTACTCTGTACAAAGTAATAGCAATATTATAAGATGATCAGCTGTGAATGACTTACTTATTCATAGCAATACAAAGATCCAAGACAACTCTGAAGGACTTATTATGAAAAATGCTGTCCATCCCCAGAGAAAGAACTGATGGTGTCTGAATACTGATTGAAGCATACTTTTTACCTTTTTTATTTTTCTTGAGGTTTTTTTTGTCTATATTTCTTTCAGAACATGACAGTTGTGGATATGTCTTGCATGACTACACATATATAACCTATATTGAATTTCTTACCTTCTCAAGGCAGAGAATTTGGAAATTAAAGTTTTAAAAATGAATGTTAAAAATTGTTTTTGTGTGTAACCAGGGAAAAATAAAATATAAATAAAAGCTAAAAAAAAATACCATTTTGGCAACTCTGTGCAAGATAGATTGTATTTGGGTTGGACAAGGGGTAGGGAGGCTAATTAGGAAGCTATTGAACAAATCCAAGTAAAAGATAATGAGCCTCTGAATTAGGGTAGCCATATGCACAGAGAAAAGGGGACAGAAGAAAGATGTTGGGAAGATAGAATTGACAATATCTGATGACTGATTGAATATGGTGGGGTGATGGAGAGGAAAGATTTGAGGATGATGCTGAGGTTGCAAGCATAGGTGACAGGAAGGACATCATTAGTGCCCATGACTGAAATAGGGAAACTCATTAGTCGATTTGGGATAAAGAGTAAAGGAGGAGCATGAGTTCTAATATATGCATCTAAAGTTTGAGATGGTTATGGGACATCCAGTTGCAAATACCCACGTTGTTAGTGATATAGACCTGAAGCCTCAGGAGAAAGATGAAAGCTGGATACATAAATTGGTAGTCATCTGCAGACCCATGATAATAAACCTATTAATTCTGATGTCAACAGGAAAGTGTAGATAGAGAGAATAGACAGCATATTTTGGTTCACCCACAGTTATTGGAAGTGGGCTGCATGAAAATCCAGCAGAGACAAATAAGGATCTGCTAGGCAAATAGGATCAGAACCAAGAGTGTTCAGTGTCACAAAAACCCAGAAAGGAGAGGGACAGGTGCTTCAAGAAGAAGGAGAACTGAAAAAAATGTCATGATTTTCAACAAAGAAGTCATCGGTAATTTAGATGAAAGCATTTTCAGTTAGGTGATTAGGTCAGAAGCCAGATTGCAAAGGATTAAGAAATTATTGAGAGTAGAAGTAGGAGTTACAAGTATAAATAGCTATTCCTAGAGGTTTGGCTGTGAAAGGGAGACATAAGATGATTACTGAAGAGGCAGTGGAATCAAGTGAAGGTGTTTTGAAGATAAGGAAAGCTGTTGCACCTCAGCTATCAGATTGACAAAGATGACAAAAAAGGAAAAGTGGCAATTACTGGAGGGGCTCTAGAAAATGAATATACTGTGGTGGAATTGGGAATTGGAAAGACATTATGGAAAACAACTTGGAACTCTGCTTCCAAAGTCTCTAAATTATGCATTTCTTCCGACTCAGTAATACCACTAAAGGCTTATAGCCCAAAGTGATGAAAAAACTAGGAAAAGGAGATATACAAAAATATCTATAGCAGCTCTTTTTGTTATAAGAAAGAATTAGAAATGAAGGTGTTCATTAACTGAAGAATGGCTGAAAAATCATAGTATGTAAATACAAATGAATATTACTGCAAAGCAAGAAATGACAAAGAGGTTGGTTTCTGAGAAACTTGGAAAGACTTGAATGAATTAATGCACTGCGAAGCAAGTAAAATCAGAATAACTTATATAATAACATTATAAAGGAAAACACCTTTGAAAGATTTAATTTAATAAACATGATAGTTGACTATGACTCCAGATGATTGATGATGAAATGAAGAATAAAAAATATTTTCAGACTTTGTGGTTGTTGTTTAGCCATTTTCAGTCGTGTCCTACTCTTTCTGACTCCTTTTTGGGTTTTCTTGGCAAAGACACTGGAATAGTTTGCTATTTCCTTCTCCAGCTCATTTTACAGATGAGAAAACTGAGGCAAACAGGGTTAAGTGATTTGCCCAGGATCACATACCTAGTGTCTGAGAATGCTTTAAATTCATTTCTCTTGACTCCAGGACCAATACTCTATCCACTTCACCACCTAACTACCCCTTTTCTGACGTTACCAATGTGAGAATTTTACTTTCTTGACTAGGTATATTTGTTACAAAGTTTTATTCTTTTATTTTTTTTAATAGGGGAGAGAAAGATTTGGAAAGGAGGAAGGTAAAAATTATTGGGTTAATAATAAGAGTGACTGATGCTTTTAAGAAAGAGAGAGAGAGAGACAGAGAGACAGAGAGACAGAGAGACAGACAGATAAAGAAAAAACATTTAAGTACTTACTACACTACTAGGTGCTAGAGTTAGAGAAAGGAAAACATCACTGTCCCTACTCTAATAATAGCTAGCATTTATGTTTAAGATTTTGAAAAGTAATTTTCAGGTATCTCATTTGATTCTCACGCAAGCCCTGAGAGGCAGGTGCTATTATTATCCCTACTTTTTTTTGCTTTTGCAGCTGAAGAAATTGAGGCTGATAGTTAAGTGACTTGCTCAGAGTCACATAGCTAGCATATGAGGCAGGATTATACACTCAAATCTTTCTAATTCCTGGTCCACTGCTGTACTCATTGCATCACCTAGCTGCCTAATAGCAGAAGACAATACATTGTGCAAGACTTGCGTGTGGTTTCTCCTTCCTTCTCAAAGAGGACCATGACATCAGGAAGATTGAGCCATGACTTTCAAGGGAACTGAATTTAAGTGAGGGAGAGCTGTGCAAAGTCACCAGCCTCACTTTCTATTCCCAGCGCAAGGCTAAACATAAAGGGCTGAGTTTACTGAGGTCAAGGTTGTTGTGGAGGAGGTAGTCCAAGGAGTGAGCTGAGTTGGGAGTCAAGAAAATATGACTAGGGTACATCATGAAATCATGATCCCAGACAAGAACTCACAAGTAAAGAGAACAGGCTTCAGGGCAGAGTCATCTTAAAGTGGACAAGTCTGCTTTCCCAGGAGATGGAGGTCTAGAGAGTGAGTTGAGCTGAGGGAAAGTGATATGTTGAAGTTATTACATATTTTAGAAGAAAATCTCCAGGTAGCCATCAGCTATTTCCCACCCTTAATCCCATTCCTGGAGTCTGATCTCTAGTCACCCCAGTCCCATCAAGATCCTCCTTAGACTCCTCAAGTCCCTCCCTAGACTCCTCCTCCCATCACCCCACGACCACCCCTAGATCCCTCCCACATTCTTTCTGTATATAGGTCTCATCTTGTCTCTGTGAAGGTGCTCAGATTCAATCTAGCTTGGCTTAGATTCAATCTGGCCTGCTGGCATTAGCTGCACAAATGCTCAGGTTCCCTAGGTCTACCCAATATGGAAAATCTTTAATAAACTTTGGTTTTCTTTGGCTGTTAGAAGGCTTGGGTGGAATTCATTAGGCAGGACCCAGTATGTTGGTATTTTGGGATCCCAAGCACCCCTAAAATCTCAACATATGGTTCCCTGACTTCAACATCAGCACCCTTAAACCTCAACAATAGCACTTATATTCTTAGAAAGCTGTCTAAAGCCAATTTAAGTCAACAATCTTATGTGCCCAGTTTGTGCCAGGCACTGTGCTAAGGGATAAAAGATAGAAAGGGAAAATATAGTTTTTGCTCTCAGGGAGCTCAGTTGAATGGGAAAACAATATGCAAGCAACCCTGTACAAGCAAGCTATATGCAGGGTAAGTTGGAGATGGTCTTAAAAGACAGGCACCAGAATTAAAGGGGATTGAGAAAGGCTTGTTAAGTAAGGTCAAATTTTTAGCTCAGACCTAAAGAAAGCCAGGGAAACCAGGAGATGGGAGATGAGGAATGAGAGAATTCCAGGCATGGTGTGCAGCTACTGAAAATGTAGAGGAGATGAAGTATCTTGGTCAAGGAGTGTCAAGCAGGTTAGTGTCACTATACTCTGGTACAGTGAAGGAAACAGGGAGAGGGCAGAGGGGAAGTAAAAGACTTTAAAAACCAAATAGGGAACTTAATATTTGATCCTGGAGGTAACAGAGAGTCACTGGGTTTGAATAAGGATGTGGTAGGGTCAGACCTCCACTTTATGGTGATCAATTTGATAGCTGGCAAGAAAGCAGACTTGAAGCAGGGAAACACAAACAGCAGGGTTATTGGAAAAGTCTCGTTCTGAGGTGATACAGGCCCGCACCAGGGACGGGGCAGTGCCAGGATACACAAAAGCAGGTGAATATGAGAGTTGTTACTAAGGTACAATCAGCAGGATTTGGATAGTTTGGAATGAGAGTTGAAAATGACATCTAGGTTGTGAGCCCGGGTGGCTGGGAGGATGGTGGTAACCTCTACAGTAATGAAAAAGCTAGGAAAAGGGGATGGTTTGGGGTGTTGGGGGATAATGAGTTCAGTTTTAGACATATTGTTTAGATGCCTACAGAACATCCAATTAAAGATGCCCAATAGGAAGTTGGAGAAGCAAGACTAAAGGTCTGAAAAGAGGCCTGAAGTACTCAAAGTTTAAGTGACTTGTCCACGTCACACAGCCAAAGTTTAAGATGTGATGAAGGCATGCTTCTGGATGTCTCAGTGATATGAGATTATGGCCTGGGAAGGTCAGGCTCATACACATTATTCTGTTGGGAGGGGCTAATAGCAACTCCTCACTTTCTCCCCCAAAATATCCAATCAGTTGTCAAGTCCTGTTGCAACATCTCATACTCTCTCCCTGTAGGACTTTCCTCTGATGCCGCCATTACCCTATCCAACCAACTTAGCTCCATAGTTATCTGTTGGTTACAGGTGGTACCTACATGTGGTATTTCTCTTTTACTTTAATTTCACTTCCTCTGATTTGGAGGTTTAGATAATATTCCAATTCTATAGTTTGCTTCTTTTAGTGAATTTCCTGTATTGCTGAATACATTTAATGTGCCTAGGCAAAATTTTACTTTTTTCTGAATTTTAAGATGTTTTATAATTTCTTCTTTTATAGCTTTAAAGTTTTAAGTTAGCTCAACACTGACTCATTCTGAGGAAGATCTTGTGAATTTTCTTTGAACTTTGTACTTTCCTAATTTTTTTTTCAACAAGCAATTTCCTCTTTAAGTACACTTTTATTTGTCATATTTTCTTTTCTTTCTACTTTCACAGATTGTATTTGAATCTTGCATTCTATTTTCTTAATTTTGTTAATTTCTTTGCATTTTGTTTTTAACCTTGCATGATTGTTACCACAATCCCAAATCTATGCTGTTATACTGCATACGAACATTACTTGTTATGTGATAGTGCCAGAGAAGCTGCTCTTACATAATTGCTTGTTGATATGCAAGTAGAATTACATTGTTATTATAGCCATTTTTTGACATCTTGCTGGTAATTTGGTGATAAATGATATATTTACTGTTACTGATGTTGTTATTGGAGTTTGACTAAATTATTTTAGTGAATTGCTCTTCAGTGGTCAGTAAAACATTGGCATTGTGGATTAATTTTGTGAAGATAGGAGTATTGGTGGCCTGAAATCAGGGAGACTCATCTTCCTGAGTTCAAATCTGGCCTCAGACACTTACTAGCTGCGTGACCCTAGCCAAGTCACTAAACCCTGTTTGCCTCAGTTTCCTCATCTGTAAAATGAGCTGAAGAAGCAAATGACAAACCACTCTAGGATTTCTGCCAAGAAAAGCCCAAATGGGGTCACGAAGAGTTGGATAGGACTGAGCAACAGCCCTAGTCCTCTGCTGCATCATATAGACATCATATAGTCTTAAATGACACACACTGGTAACCAATCTGGCCTGTAGAAAGATAGTCAATTTAACTTTCTGTGAAGCTGCCTGATGATCATCATGTCCAGTGCTTTCTAACACTCTCAACTAGTCATTTTTCTGGTTTAGAAGATACTGTCAAGTTCTTCATAGAATTTTACTACTTATTCTTCTCCTACAGAAGACGCTGGGTACACAAACTACAATTTCTCTTCGTGGTTGTCTGTTTGCTCATTACACGGGGCATAGTGTGAAATGTCTGTATATTCCCAAAGTCCTATGGCATGTTTCACTCGCTCAGAAACAGTCTTGGTCCTCAAGGAACTCATTTTTGATATGGTCAGGGGGTAGGAGGACAACAAAGATAAATTAAAAATAAATATACACACATATACACTAAATAAGAATAAATCTAATTTTTAGAGGCCCTGGCAACTGGGGAAGGGTGAGGGTAGGGAGGAGGAGGAGGCAGGGAGGTCAAGATAGGCCTCACTTAGGACACGGCATCTGATTTGAGCTCTGAAGGAAACCAGACATTTGACAAGGCAGAGATGAGAAGGGAGTGAATTCCTGGAAAGGAGGACAGCACTTGCTGCCTTTGGGAATATGATGAAGTCAGTTCTGCCAAGATATTAATCACCTCTCCAGAGACTTGTCAGCTCTCTTGGTGGCAGCTTCTTTATGGTTCTGCTTTCATTTCATTGCTGGAGGAACCAAACCAGATTTCTTTTGACATTCTCACCATAAATGAAAACCTAACACACAGAGGAATTGAAGATACAATTTCAGTCAATTTTGTATGCTTTTTTGTTTTTCTACTAGTAAAGGGGAGAAGAGAAGAAAAGAAAAAGAAAATACAGAAAAAAGAATCGTTCAAAGAACAATTCCTGTATTTTAATAAAGGAATGTCAGCTTTTGAAGATGTAGAAATTTAGTTTGATTCATTAATTTTAGGTGAAAGTTTTGGGTAAATGAAATGGCAATCCTGACTCCAGAGGAATGATGAAACATTTCCTCTCTTTATATTAGTAGTTATTAATGCAGAATGCTGAATCTTGTTACATACTTATTGCTTATTTTGTTAAACTATTTTTCTTTATTATGAAGAGTTAATGAGGGTAGGATTTACTGGGAAATGGCAGTAAAATATAAAAGTCATCAATAAAATACCTTTTAAAAAATAAAATGCATGTAATTCCCTCTAGGCATTAAAAAGAACTAACGCTAGAAAACAAGTCAAATTTTACATTCGTCATAGTTTTCAAAATGGATTAAAAACCACCTATTATCATTCTACTTAAAAGAAACATACTTAATACAAAAATATACATATGCTACAATGGAAATGGTCTAGAATGTATCAAGCAAATGAAAAGAGGTTTTTTTGTTCCTCCAGTGAAAGCTTGTGTGATCAACAAGAACTCTCAATTTAAATAAAGTCTTGTATTTTATTACGTGATATGTTTACAAATGTTTCCTAAAATAGACATCTACTGTTCTTCATTATGTCTGATGACATTTCTTTTTGACTTTATTATCCCAGAAAACATACTTTTTTCTATGGAGCTGAACATGGAACTCTGGGTTAATCCTGGAGTAAGTGGAATAGGACTTTATGAGCAGACAAATGGTGTTGTATGTCTAGCTTTAAATCAGTCAAGAAAATCAGCAGATCCCTTTGAGTCTGTCATGGTGCAAGCACACATAATTTTGCCCTAAGAATATACCAGATGAAGACAAAAGTTAAAATGAATAGTTCTAACCAGTTGCTTCCAAGGAGACCCTAGAGAATGGGATAAAGGTTATGAATTTAGGCAACAGACACTTATGAACTATAATATTCATTCTTTAATAGATTGACATCAGAAGTCATATTTTCAAAGCACTTAGTTTGGTATCTTAAATATTGTTCTCAAATTCAGTGTGATCGAATGAAATATTCATTGTCTCACTACCTTTTTATTATTACAGGGTAACAGTATTTCCATTAAAAACTGTACCAGGTTGCAGCATCAAACATATTTGTAGTATTCCAGGCAATGATGTAGTACTAAAAAGTGAGGTTTGCTTCATATAAGACCAATTTTAGAGCATGACATATCTAAACCACCCAAAATAATTACTAAAAACTACAAAAAGAAATTATATATTTGCATAAAAACTTAAGACAATAAAACAATTAACAGCATAGACAACAAAACCATAGCACATGTTCTCAAAACAATTTCTTCCCCAGCCTTTTTAAGTGAAGACAATATCCTGCAATACATATCATTAAAAACCAGTAATCAAGAAGATATTTATTTTTAAAAAACAGATACACTTTTGTGCCACACTTTCCATTTTTAAAGGGGTTGATCACATGCTTGAACTGACAAGACGTGCCAAAAGTCACACACTTGTATAGAAACAAAGTATTAGCCTGAGAAAATTTTTCCACTTCTATTAAAAAGTAAATTGTTACAGCCACCTAAAAGCAAAGGCTACATTCATACTTTCAGACCAAAAAATATAAAGGTGGATATTTACAATTATTAACTCACAATCATGACTTTTCAATAAGTGAATTATTTTTCTCCTGTTAAAATAAGAGATTGACAATTATAAAGTAAAAATAAGATATGTGCATATAAAAATAAAAGCCTTCACTTTGAAGGGCAAGTTTACCAATTTAGGTCAAGGAAAGGAAAGGAAAGATGGTCAGGTGACAGGATGATGTTAAGATGAAAACAATAAAAAACATAACTATTTCCATTTGCTCAAAATCAATGCCTATGTAATTCATATGTAGCCACCACTTATCCCAAGGCTTTCAAGAAATGAGATTTTTAAAAAAAAATGTATATGGAACATATTTAGTACAAACCCAACAGAATGAAGTGAACATAAAACACTAAGTAAAATTGTTTTCTATGCTTATCAGATTTTTACTATGAATTTAATAAAATCAAAAGAATTTAAGGAAGGAAGCCAGGCTTAGAAGCAAAATGCCAATATGAAGGCCTGACAACTTTTCTCCTGAGATAAATCTAATAAACAATTAAGCTCCCATAAACCTAATTATATAATTTTGGTTATGATAAATATTTCCTATTGCTCCTCACTTCTCAAGTTATAATTATTACAAAGGGCTGACCTTATCCAACAGCCAATTTCTGCTTCAAAAAAAAATTAATATCCTGAGTGAGGTGGATGTCCTTATTTTTTAAGCCAACCCTTATCAAGATGAATAGACCTTGTAAGATTTAGATTTGTTCTATCACATATAACTATTTCTGTATTGTATATTGCAGTATTGTTTCATAAACATGAATTATGTACTATATAGAAACTGGCCCCTACTTTTTTTAAGACTGTATTAGCCACATATTCAACTTGGATAAAAATAAAACATAAAAATGTGTTACCAAAGGAAGCATAGAACCACTCCTTACTTCTGACAATCTATTTGGGGTGGGCATGGGGTGGGAATAGGTACTCCAGGGATAAACACCATGAAAAATGCAATGCCCACAAACCCCCAAATTGGTACAAGAGCACATGTTAAAAAACAACAGAAAAGCAACTAAATTACCATGCTAATAATGTAAATTTGAGTAATGAAAAGAACCTAAACTTCACACTAAAAAAAAAGATTAGCTTGATTACTTCTATGTACATTTATACATACCGAATTAAAAATATTTGATATTTTAAAAATCCATGTAATCTCCTGTACAATGAATGCATATTTTAGCTAAAATTTATATTAAATTTTCTCAATGTAAATGGATTTTCTCAGGGGTTCAACTTCTCTTTGCTTAGTATTTTTTCAAATTACAGATATAACTTGCTAATTGCTCCTTACTTTTTATTTGGTGTCCAAATGGTTAAAAAATTTATACCCTCAAGTGAGATACCTCTTCTTGATATTTAAGAAAAAATCAGCCTTATGTATTACAATGATTTTTAGCTATAAGTGATATTAGGGCTCTTCAACAATGATTTGTTTCAAACATAAAATAAGCCATTTTAAGTCTGCCTTTCAAGTGGCAACTTGTGTTATTCAAGTTCATGCTGCCAGTATAGAAATGAGCAATGCCTAAGTCAAAAAAAGGTAAAAAGAACAAGGCAAGAAACAGTCTCAAATGAATAAAACAGAATTATAATCCATATTATCTTGGGAAAACTTTGTTACAATAAGTAATTTTAACAATCTTAAAAGGAAATTATCTGGGGAAACAACAAAAATTCAAGGCTGTGGTTCATTACTGAGCAAAGGTAAAACTCAAAGTCATCATTTTTTTTTAACTAATTAGGAATCAGAGATAGCTGGTACAGTAGAAAATAACCAAAATGAACAGTACGATTACTGAGGGTACATTTCACCAAGCCGTATCAGCTGGGAAGATCATCAAGGTGATTAAAAGGGACAATATTAGTCATTTACATATTTCTGTCTATTCAGTGTGGATGTAATTGGCATTACGCAATAGATATGTTCCTTAAAAGTCTGAAGTAAATCTAATTTTCTTAAATCAAATAACTGAAAATACATTAGTAAACTTGCTATTTAAAGGAGCCCTGAAATAAATAATTTTAAAGTGAATAACACTTTATTGTGTAAATAATCACCCTAATAAGTCTTTTCAAGGTGTTATTTTTGTGCATCTGGTCTTCTTATATTGTGAGCCACACATATTGTGCATCAGTACCATGTATTGCCTGTCGGTACTATCTACAATCACTGGTGGATCTAGGCAGTGTCTAGCTTAAATTAATGAGGTTTAAGCAGCTAATGGGAAGATCATATTGCCTGATACCTGTATAACACGTCTGAAATTTTATTACATGAAATAATTACAGTAAATTATAGCTTAAATTAATCTTGCCATACTTTAGCTCTGAAAATGATTAAAATCTGGTTTGTTCCCTAACATAGACAGTACCTTTTATTCTCGGCTCATCTCTATAATAAAAGTAACCAATGATGGTTAAAATTCCTAAAACTCAAATAAGGATTGTCTGAAGTCGAAATACTAATAAATATTAATAAGCCTAATCTTTCTCCTTCCAGGCTCTCAAGAAGCAAATATAATACCTTTCTATACTAAGTAGGGGAGAAAATACTCCATCTATTAAGGGAAAACTGAATTATCCCAGCCTAGTAGTAGTATCCCAGACATCTATGCCATCAGAAAAACAGGGTATCAGCCAAATCAATAATAAATACAATGAATAATGACGAAGAAATATCATTACCCCCACATGTAAAATATACTAAAACAGAAATCAATTAAATTAGCTTGAAAATATAATGAATATTCTTCTAAAGAACCTAATAAAATCTGAACTAAAACCATTCATTCTGGTTGCCACCTAGTGGACATTTTTTGATTACAAACTTCTATTTCAGAGATCTTTTCTACTACTGTTTATTTAAAGACCTGCAATCGGCAGTTTTTTGTGAGGGCTTAACTCTGAAAACTGAGAGAAAGAAATGTCTGTAGTATCCTTTGAGTCTCCCTCCTACGTGTCAGTTACATGGTTACTTAAATTTACCTAGTGGGCCTGCAATATAATAAGCTTATACTCTAGTCAAGGTGGAGGTGGATTTTTCCCCAAAAAGTAAATGTAAAAATTCAATGTAGTGTCCAAACTAAAATGATCTCTTTCACTATTAGTGAATATGTAAATAGAGAAACACTGCTTGTAAAAGCTGAGGAAAATGACAGCAGTAAATACTTCTCTCAAAAAACGGGTCAGAATTAAACATCCTTTAGATAGTAACACTAAAATACAATTAGTTACACAAAAGAAAACCAAAATACAGCAACACAGTATTCCAATTAAAGGACTCTGGAAATGCAGTGATACGACCATTTCCTATGACCCAAACGTTTTCATGGTTCACAGGACATGTTACAAAGATTGATCTTAAAACAATATAAAAATAATATGAAGTGGAAGGAAAAAAAATCCTCTTAGAGGATTTGAAAGGTGAGAATTCAAAATACAACTCTGTCTTCCTGCGTTCTTTCCCACCAAAGAGTGCTGTTTAAAGTTCCACAACTGTTATCTTCTTCCTCCTGTTCTTTTGTGAGTTCTACAAAAACCTGATGGGAGAAAAAAATCAAGTCCAATACATGTGGTGTTAAAGAAGATAAAAGAAATCTGTTAAATTACTAAAGTTTGGTTCTAAGTTTTGATTCCAAGTAGCAAAATGGATTTCCTGACACTAAAAATACAAAGAGTGAAATAGCAGCCTCTGTAAGTTAAGAGCAAAGAATGATTTTGTGCCATGGCTTTCTCAAATAATTTCACTGAACCCAACTGGCACACTCACATGGCACTGTCAGTCATCAATGGTACTAAATTAGATTAAAGAGAAAGTCAGTAAAGCAATATAACTAGAGAATAGTCACACATGATCTTTGAATCCACTGCTAGTAAGAACATTTGACATTTTTACACAATTTCTGTGTAAGTATGATACTGAAATTAGTCAGAAAAATGTGAGAGTCCCACAACCAACATCAGCCAGAGACCTAGAACCTCTAATACAGATGCTTTGACATAATAGTCTCACAGGAGTAAGTTGTCTCTGTAACATATTCATCATTCCCAAACCCTTCTGTACATCCATGACCTCAAGCAACTTGTAGCATGGGTCAGCATGCAAGATGCTGCCAGGCAGACACTGCATATTAGGAAACAAAGAGCAATGTGGGGAAAGCCATGCAGGAATGACAAACTCGTGAAGCTGCACTGCTTTACCACAAAGTGATCATACTTGGATGATTCCCTTTCCCTTAAGAAAATCAAACTGATTCTAATTCCACTTTGTAACTGATTCTATTCTGTATCACCTCCAATATGTTGGAAAATTGCCTGTGTTTGTCTCCGAGTTAAGTTCAAAAGCTCAGCTTTCCTGTCTGAGCTAAATTGTCCCACAAATCACCTTAATTCAAAGAAATATACTGTCTCTACACATCTTACTGCCCACGCACAATTAAGGGAGATCTATTACCTTACTAACAAGCCTTGCAAGATGCAGGTGGGTGTCAGGAAGTCTGTTATCTCTGCAATTCTGGCTGTCCTTCAAGAAAGTCTGGACTGTTACCATTGTGACTCTGACTAGTCATGCAGATGGACATTACCAATGAGCTTTCCACAGCAACAAGATGGAAGGAAAGGTTGTTGCTAGCCCTTCATTCCCAACTTCCATCTAATCAGATTGTTTTCCATCATCTATGAGACTTTGAAACCAATCATATTGTCTTGAGCTTCCTATTCCTTATTCTCTTATACTTCATGAAGGCCGGTAAGCCTGACTGACTAAGGAGATGAAAGATCTTTTTATTGGTAACAGCTAGGCTTTCCAATAAGTTGAATGTGCTCAGAACTTTGTGCCTCAGTTTACTTTAATTTCAATCACAACACCCCTCCTCCAAAAGTATGAAGGATGCAAGAGGAATTGGAATTGGCCAGTCTCAGAAATACTAGCCGAGAAATTTCTTTCTGCTTTGATCTGCCACCCATGGGCTATATGGATGCCATCTGTTACCTGCTCCACTGCTCAGCTGCCCCCTACTTCCTTACCAAGGTTAACACGAATAGCACTTACGTCTTTAAGAGGGGGCAGCTAGGTGGCGCAGTGAGTAGAGCACTGGCCCTGGAGTCAGGAGGACCTGAGTTCAAATCCAGCCTCAGACACTTGACACACTTACTAGCTGTGTGACCTTGGGCAAGTCACTTAACCCCAATTGCCCTGCCTTCCCCACTCCAAAAAAAAAAATAAAAACTTAAAAAAAGTCTTTAAGAGACAGATCTGTACAATCATCATTTGTGTATGTTCTACAATATTAAGATAAAATTATTTGACTTTACTATACCTGTTCCAGTGTTGCTTGAGAAAAGTTGTATTCCTCAATACTAAAAGTATGTTTAGCTATTAAAATGACATGAAAAGAATGGTTTACTCATCAACATTTTCAAACAATAGAAGAGGTATGTGTTTAACAGTATTAATTTTTTTGGTCAAAATTAGGTTAGTCAGAATCCATTGATATAAACTTTAATCAAGAGCATATCACACCATACCTTCTACTGTGGCTGAGACAAATGGCAGCTGTCTGGGCCAAAGCCATTTTTAACTGGCATGAAAGACTATCTCAAGCTCAGATTCTTTTGATCAATTCTTTCCATGAATTAAGGCAGAAAGATAAAATGATGAGTGGCTGAGCTAATGAAGCACACCTAGAACTAGCCTAGCAAGAAAAGTTAGCTAGGTCTTCAGAGAGGTACAGAATTACTGAGTGCTAACACTGAATCATCTAGTATAAACCAGTAAGTGCAAAAACACTTACACATGATTCTATTAGCAGTAGTTATTTGAATTCTGAGTTCCAAACAACAAAATCACAAATGGTCTTGTGGAATACACTTCATTTATAAAATTGGGGACTACCTTGTAGGTGCTTCGGAAATATTTCATACCTTCTTCCAGCTTAGAGAAAGACTGTGCAAGAGACTGTACATCTTCTTTAGGAATTTTAAAAGCCAAAATAGAAGAAAAACTGAAAAATATAATGAAGCATAAATTACAAAAATTATAAAGTGACAGTTTCTACATTATATCAACCAATAAAAATAATGAATTATCTATTCCTGTGTTCTGAAGGTAAAATCAAAATTATGATAAAAATGCTAATTTTAGCATATATGAATAAAATTTATTTTCAAAATACAAAGTTGCAATCTCATTGAAATAGGTATTCATTTTATTAGCACATATCAAAATCCCTCTTATGCGTGCTCATCCTCTGTAATACTCCAAAGATAATCTAATCAATATACTGGAGACTGTCCTCAAGGTCTTTTTACATTTCAAGAATACCAAAGGAGCATCCATTTGCTGTCTTTTGGCCACAGAATATTAACTTGCACACTTCCTTTTTTGGATCATACATTCCTCAATGATATCGCTAACACCACTTCTTGAAAGTATACTACCACTGGAAATACACTAGAACTTAACCTCACCCACCATGTAATTCATCTCTGCCCTTTGAGTTACTTCCAAATTTTCCTTGGAGACTGTGATATTCCAGATTTGCAATTATACAGAATCATCAAGAAAACACTTACATTGCAAGCATGAATCACTGAGTAGGGAACAGCTGGGGATCTTTAAAAACAATATGCAATTTTCCAAATACTATCCTCCTTCTATTATACCTATTCAAATTCTGGATCCAACTCATGGCTCATTTGCAGTGACTACCCCAAACATATGTGCTGACATATTAACTCAAAGCTATAATTTGGACAAGAGATATATTTATTCCACTTAGTTTTTCTCATATAGACTGTTAGGCTAATTTCATTAGAAAAATAGATTTTAATGCCAAAAAGAGGAGTTTATATTTGATCCTGGAGGTATGAGGAAGCTGCTGAAGTTTACTGAACAGAGGGGGAGACCTATGTTTCAGGAAATCACTTTGGCGGCTCAATGGAAGATGGGTAGGAGTAGGAAGATATTACTTTTTGTTTTCTAATTAATTTTTCAAGAGACTATCAATACAGATGTGGTTTTGTTCTTCTAACTGGCTAGATTGGGTCTCAGAAAGCAGGTCTCAAATGTTGCCAAAACTACACTGAATTCAAGCTTATACACCGATGGCATATTTTTTAAGAACTCATGGCCATAACACAATGAGGCTTCAAGGTAAGAATCTATCTTGACATATAAAATGTTCTGAACCACAATATTCCACTTTTAAAAAATGTTTTGATTGCACAAAAAGTCATTTTTCTTAAAGAACTTATAAATCAGAATACAAAAATTATCAAGTCAACAGCAGAACTAAAATCAGTTATACTATTAAGACTATACTATCATTTCTGATATTTTAATTAGGCATATACTCCCCAGTAAATGAAAAGTCTTAAATCTTCCTATAGGAATAGATTTTCTATAATTGTGATATTAAGAAATACTACTGAAGTTATTAATCTTTACCTTTCCTGACGAACTGCATTTGGAAAAATATGGTGAATTTGTCTTTGAAGCTGTTCCACTTCCAGATTTTCCATCCAGTCCTTTAATTTCATTTCCAAAAAGTAGCCTCTGCCAAATTTACTCTTTAGGTGTTGTACAGTACCAATACACCTGCAGAAGTTTTAGAAGAAAAAAAAAAAGGAACCCTAAGCCATGTAAACACAAAATTATACATTTTAATGGAAGGTATCATATTTAAATCCCAAAATACTATTTTCAAAATGTTACCCAATACCATGACTAAAAATTTATATTCACTGTATGCATCAATCAGTTCTAAGTGAGGTAACTACCCATATTTGGACCTAAATTATATCCTCAAATTGATTCATACTTAAGGACTGCCTCCTAAATTAAAGGAGAAAAAAAAATATAGACCAGCAGTATATTTATTACATGTCTTTGAAATTATATTTGAGATATTATGCTTACAGGCTCCTACCTTAACTGTCCAGATACCAAAATAGCCACTCGATCACAGACTGCCTCTGCCTCTTCCATATAATGTGTAGTCAAGATGGCTGCTCGCCTTTTATTTTTAAATGCAGCTCGAATTGCTCTCCTACAAGAAATCCAAAGGAAGGTTTTTGTAATATTTTATATTTCTATGTCTCACTATAGATACAATAGGTCTAAGCTGTTCAGTCTTAAGTTAAATATTTGACTTGCAACAATGTGTCAAATATTATTGTCACTATTTCATCCCATGTTATTTCAATTGTTTTATCTTATTTCTAGTTTTATTCCAAAGTTTTACAAAGAAGAAGAAACTGTTCGTGTTTTTTTAATTGTATTTAGGTTAAAATGGTAATTTCGTAGCAAGTTTTAAAATGACAAATATTAAAACTAAGTTAATGTGCTAGGTAGCACATTGGATAGAACACTGGACCAGGAAACAAGAAGATCTGAGTTCAAATCCAGCATTAGCCACATTAGTTGTGTGACCCTGTGCAAGTCATGTAACTTCTGTATTTCTTAGATTCTTTAGCGATAAAATGATGACAATAATAGCACCTCCCTCCCAGAACTTTTGTGAGGGTAAAATGAAATAATATTTGTAAAGTGCTTTGAAAATCTTCAAGTGCTACAAAATTGCTAGTTATTGTTATTATGCAAGATAAAAGAAATGCGAGATTATCTCTTCCACATGCCTCATTTCACATATGAAAGGAGGACAAGAGAGCTACTTAAAATTCCCAATTTCTTGAAAGACCACTACTTTTATACAAATTGAAGAACTAAGAAGTATTATATATATATGTAATGTATACGTGTAAATATGCATTATAAAAATGATAAATGCTTAGAAATAATGAACTTCAAAATGTTTTTGAATTATGTATCTTTTTTCTAATTATACATACAATAATTTTATGATACGTATAAAAATAAACCCATATTTTAAGAAAAATTATAAACAAGGCATATAACATTTTTTTTATTTTAGACTCAAGGGCCAGAACACAATGTGGAACAGAGAAAAGAAACAAAACATATCATAAACTTAAATATTGAAACTTAAATGCAAAGTAAGAAAGGAAAAAGCATGTTGTGTGCATAGTAGAATATAAGAGAGGATTCAAAATATATAACAATAAATTTTCATTTCAAGAAAGCCTGCATGAAAAATAATACACGTTGTATTGAAAACTGTCCATCTTTTCTTTGCTTCCTTGTGAGCTTTCTTTTGTTCTCTTCTGTGCACTTTTTTACTTTGTTCTTTTTTCCCTCCCCTAACCCCCCTGAAGGCTATAATTGAGTTTAGATATGTTTCTCTATAGCTATAGATACATACATACATACACATATACATATATACATACATACATACACACTTAAACTTTCCCAAACATACTGTACTCCTGATCTTTGTTTTTATGTTTATGCATAACTCTTGTTTCCTATCCCTCCTGCCTCCTCTACTTTACTTCTACCCACTACCTTGCTCTCCTATTGCTTGCCTAAAGGATACACCCCCCATCCTCCCATTCCCATCAATTTAAACTCCCTTCTATGCCCTCCCTTTTTATGGATTCCCTCATTTTCCCCTCTAAAGGTCCCTCCCTTGTCCTCTCTCACCCTCTCTATGCCCCTACCATTTTACTTCTTCTAAATTTAGAAGACTTTTATACTCTTCTAAATATGTATGTATTGGTCCCTCATTCCCGACGAAAGTATGTTACAAGAACTACCAGCCCTCCTCCCCCATCTAATTTCCCTGTATCCTTTCTTCCTCTTGCACCTCATTTGTATAAAATAATCACTTTTTTTGATTTAGTTTTCAGCATTGATTTTCACAAGAGTTTGAATTACAAATTTTCTCCCCATTTCCACCCTCCCTCCCACTCCAAGATGGTGTATATTCTCCTTACCCTGTTCCCCAGTCAGCCCTCCCCTCTGTTACCCCACTCCCCTCCCATCCCCTTTTTCCTTCCTTTCTTGTAGGGCAAGATAAATTTCTATGCCCCATTGCCTATCTTATTTTCTAGTTGCATACAAAAACTTTTTTCTGTTATTTTTGAACATCTGTTTTTAAAACTTTGAGTTCCAAATTCTCTCCCCTCTTCCCTTCCCACTCACCCTCCCTAAGAAGTCAAGCAATTCAACATAGGCCACATGTGTATCATTATGTATAACCCTTCCACAGTACTCATGTTGTGAAAGACTAACTATATTTTGCTCCTTCCTAACCTATCCCCCTTTATTGAATTTTCTACCTTGGCCCTTTCCCCTTTCGAAAGTGTTTGTTTTTGATTACCTCCACCCCCATCTGCCCTCCGTTCTATCATCCCCCCTTTTTTTTAATCTTCTTCCTCCTTTTTTCCTCTGGGGTAAGATACCCAAATGAGTATGTATGGTATTCCCTCCTCAGGTCAAATTTGATGAGAGCAAGATTCACTCATTCCCCCTCATCTGCCTTCTCTTCTCTTCCTACAGAACTGCTTTTTCTTGCCACTTTTATGTGAGATAATTTACCCCATTCTATCTCTCCCTATCTCCCTCTCTCAATATATTCCTCTCTCATCCCTTAATTAGATTTTATTTCTTTTAGATATCTTCCCTTTATCTTCAACTCACCCTGCGCCCTCGCTCTCTCTCTCTCTCTCTCTCTCTCTCCACATACATATATACATACATACACACTCACATATACATATATATACATAAACATATATATACATATATATATGTATATCTATATATTCATATTCCCTTCAGCTACCCTAATACTGAGCTCTCATGAATCATACGCATCATCTTTCCATGTAGGAATGTAAACAAAACAGTTCACCTTTAGTAAGTCCCTTGAGAATTCTTTTTCTTGTTCTTTTTCTTGATTACTTTTTCATGTTTCTCTTGATTCTTGTGTTTGAAAGTCAAATTTTCTATTCAGCTCTGGTCTTTTCACTGAGAAAGTTTGAAAGTTCTCTATTTTATTGAAAATCCATATTTTGCCTTGGAGCATGATACTCAGTTTTGCTGGGTAAGTGATTCTTGGTTTTAATCCTAGCTCCACTGACCTCCAGAATATCGTATTCCAAGCCCTTCGATCTCTTAATGCAGAAGCTGCTAGATCTTGTATTATTCTGATTGTGTTTCCACAATACTCAAATTGTTTCTTTCTGGCTGCTTGCAGTATTTTCTCCTTGATCTGGGAGCTCTGGAATTTGGCAACAATATTCCTAGGAGATTTCTTTTTGGGATCTATTTGAGGAGGTGATTGGTGGATTCTTTCAATTTCTATTTTGCCCTGGGGCTCTAGAATATCTAGAATATCTCCTTGATAATTTCTTGAAAGATGATATGTAGGCTCTTTTTTTGATCATGGCTTTCAGGTAGTCCAATAATTTTTAAATTATCTCTCCTGGATCTATTTTCCAGGTCAGTGGTTTTTCCAATGAGATATTTCACAATGTCTTCCATTTTTCATTCCTTTGGTTCTGTTTGATAATATCTTGATTTCTCATCAAGTCACAAGCTTCCACTTGCTCCAATCTAATTTTTAAGGTAATATTTTCTTCAGTGGTCTTTTGGACCTCCTTTTCCATTTGGCTAATTCTGCCTTTCAAGGCATTCTTCTCCTCATTGGCTTTTTTGGAGCTCTTTTGCCATTTGAGTTAGTCTATTTTTTAAGGTGTTGTTTTCTTCAGTGTATTTTTCAGCATTTTTTGGGTCTCCTTTAGCAAGTCATTGACTTGTTTTTCATGGTTTTCTCGCATCACTCTCATTTCTCTTCCCAATTTTTCCTCTACTTGTCTAACTTGATTTTCCAAATCCTTTTTGAGCTCTTCCATGGCCTGAGACCAGTTCATGTTTTTCTTGGAGGCTTTTGTTGTAGGCTCTTTGACTTTGTTGACTTCTTCTGGCTGTATGTTTTGGTCTTCTTTGTCACCAAAGTAAGATTCCAGAGTCCGAGACTGCTGCCTGGCCATATTCCCAGTCAACTAACTCGACCCTTGAGTTTTTCAGTGGGGTATGACTGCTTGTAGAGTTAAAAGAACTATGTCCCAAGCCTGGGGGGATGCGCCAGCTGTGCCACACCAGCACTCTTCCTTCCCCAAGAACCCCAACCGGACTGGACTTAGATCTTCAGCAGGCTCTTCACTCCTGCTCTGATCTGCCACTTAATTCCTCCCACCAGGTGGGCCTGAGGCTGGAAGCAACTGCAGCTGTAGTTCTGTAGCTGCCCCACCTCCTCTGCCCCCTGGGGCGGTGGCCTAACTGCAAACTCCTTCTTAAACTCTGTCCCCAGCAGCTTTTCCCACTAACCTTCTCTGTTGTCTTTGGTGTTTGTGGGTTGATTAGTCTGGTAACTGCTGCAGCTCACTGATTCAGGGCGCTAGGGTCCACTCTGCCCGGCTCCTGGTCTGGTTGTTCCATGCTGCCCACACTGGGCTTTGCTCTGCTCTGCTCTGCTCCGCTCCCAGCTCCATGCAGGATAGACCTCACCCAGAGACCATCCAGGCTGTCCTGGGCTGAAGCCCTGCTTCCTTCTGCTATTTTGTGGGTTCTGCACTTCTAGAATTGGTTCAGAGCCATTTTTTATAGGTTTTTAGAGGGGCTCGGCGGGAGTTCCTGCTTTCCAGCTGCCATCTTGGCTCCGCCCCCTGTCTGATCAATAATTACTCTTTTTATCTCTTCCTAAATGGTTTTACTTTTTAAATTCATATCATAGTCAGGTGGACCCTAATCTTTTTTAATGAGCTCGCCAATTATTAATAAGAATCTTAGACATACATTTGACATGGTATAAAAGGTAAAGACTGAACATTGTTGGGGGTAGAGCCAAGATGGTGGCTGGAAAGCAGGGACTTGTCTAAAGCTCTCCCCTAGTACCTCCCAAACACCTATAAAAAATGGCTCTGAACAAATTCTAGAACTGCAGAACCCACAAAATAGCAGAGGGAGCAGGGCTCCAGCCCAGGACAGCCTGGATGGTCGCTGTGTAAGGTCTATTGCACCGTGCTGGGAGTGGAGCAGAGCAGAGCACAGCCCAGCGTGGGCTGCGCCCAGACTAACCAGACCTGGAGCCAAGCAGAACAGGCCCTAGCACTCTGAATCAGTGAGCTGTGGCAGTTATCAGACTTCTCAACCCAGAAACACCAAAGACAACAGAGAAGGTTAGTGGGAAAAACCGTGGAGACAGAGTGAAAGGAGTTCAGGTTGGCCACCACCCTGGGGAGGCAGAGGTGGTGCAGCTCTGAAGCTGCTTACAGAGCTACAGCTGCAGTTGCTGCCAGCCCCAGGCCCACCTGCTGGGAGGAATTAAGTAGCAAATCAGAGCAGGAGTGCAGAGCCAGCTTAGATCTGAGCCCCTGTTTGGGTTGGTGGTTCTTGGGGGAGGAGGAGCACTGGTGTGGCAGAGCTTGCTGTGTAGAAACCTCTGAAAACAGCAGCACAGCCCCTCAAACTTAGGACAAAGTACTCTCTACTCTAAAGCAGTCATACCCCGACAAAAAGCTCAAGGGTCAAGTAGTTGGATGGGAACATGAAGAGGCAGCAAAAATGGACCCAGATTCAGAATCAGACTTTGGAAACATTTTGGTGACAAAGAAGACCAAAACATACAGCCAGAAGAAGTCAACAAAGTCAAAGACCCTATATCAAAAGCCTCCAAGAAAAACATGAACTGGTCTCAGGCCATGGAAGAGCTCAAAAAGGATTTGGAAAAGCAAGTTAGAGAAGTAGAAGAAAAATTGGGAAGAGAAATGAGAGTGATGCAAGAAAACCATGAAAAACAAGTCAATGACTTGCTAAAGGAGACCCAAAAAATATACTGAAGAAAATAACACTTTAAAAAATAGACTAACTCAAATGGCAAAAGAGCTCCAAAAAGCCAGAGTAGAAGAATGCCTTGGAAGGCAGAATTAGCCAAACGGAAAAGGAGGTCCAAAAGACCACTGAAGAAAATACTACCTTAAAAATTAGATTGGAGCAAGTGGAAGCTAGTGATTTGATGAGAAATCAAGATATTATCAAACAGAACCAAAGGAATGAAAAAGTGGAAGACTATGTGAAACATCTCATTGGAAAAACCACTGACCTGGAAAATAGATCCAGGAGAGATAATTTAAAAATTATTGGACCACCTGAAAGCCATGATCAAAAAAAGAGCCTACATATCATCTTTCAAGAAATTATCAAGGAGAACTGCCCTGATATTCTAGAGCCAGAGGGTAAAATAGAAATTGAAAGAATCCACTGATCACCTCCTGAAAAAGATCCCCAAAAGAAAACTCCTAGGAATATTGTTTCCAAATTCCAGAGCTCCCAGATCAAGGAGAAAATATGACTTTCAAAAACAAGAATGAAAAGGAGCATGAAAAGTTAAACAAGAAAGAGAAATCATAAGGGACTTACTAAAGTTGAAATGTTTTGTTTACATTCCTACATGGAAAGATGATGTGTATGATTCATGAGACCTCAGTATTAGGGTAGCTGAAAGGAATATACATATATATAGACAGAGGGCACAGGGTGAGTTGAATATGAAGGAATGATATCTAAACAAATAAAATCAAATTAAGGGATGAGAGAGAAACATGTTGAGAGACGGAGAAAGGGAGAGATAGAATGGGTTAAATTATCTCACATAAAAGTGGCAAGAAAAAGCAGTTCATTGGAAGGGAAGAGGGGGAAGGTGAGGGAGAATGAGTGAATCTTGCTCTCATCGGAATTGACCTGAGGAGGGAACATACACACTCAATTGGGTATGTTACCCCACAGGAAAGAAGGAGGAAGGAGATAAAAAAGGGGGGATGATAGAAGGAAGGGCCGATATGGGGAGGAGGTAATCAAAAGCAAACACTTTCGAAAAGGGACAGGGTCAAGGGAGAAAACTGAATACAGGGGGATAGGATAGGAAGGAGCAAAATATAGTTAGTCTTTCACAACATGAGTATTGTGGAAGGGTTTTGCATAATGATACACATGTGGCCTATGTTGAATTGCTTTCCTTCTTAGGGAGGGAGGGTGGGTGGGGAGGGAAGAGGGGAGAGAATTTGGAACTCAAAGTTTTAAAAGCAGATGTTCAAAAAAAAAAGTTTTTACATGGAACTAGGAAATAAGATATACAGGCAATGTGGCATAGAAATCCATCTTGCCCTACAAGAAAGTAAGGGAAATGGGGATGGGGGGAGGAGTGTGGTGACAGAAGGGAGGGCTGAGTGAGGAACTGGGCAATCAGAATATATGCCATCTTGGAGTTGGGGGGAGGGTAGAAATGGGGAGAAAATTTGTAATTCAAACTCTTGTGGAAATCAATTCTGAAAACTAAAAATATTAAATAAATAAATAATGATTAAAAAAGTAAAAGGTAAACAGTCGGTCCTTACGAATCCCTTATAGTCAGTCTTCGCTATGTACCTTATGTTTCTCTTGGTTCTTGTATGTTGAATCTTCTATTAAGTTCAGGATTTTTTTTAACGAAGCCTTGAAAGTCTGAGGGTTTGTCAATGTCTATTTTTTTTTCATTCAAGATAACACTTAACTTTGCAGGGTATATCTTCAGCCGGAGCCCCAGGTCTTTTGCTCTTTCACATACTGTGTTCCAAGACATGCGGTCCTGCAATGTCTCTGCTGCTGGGTCTTGCATAATTCTGATTGTGGCACCCGCATATTTCAATTGTTTTAATCTTGATGCTTTTAATATTTTATCCTTAAGCTGAGGGTTTTCTATGATATTCCTATGAGTGTTCCTCACAGGATCTCTTTGAAGTGGTGATCGATGGATTTTTTCTATTTCTACTTTCCTGCCTTATTCTAATGCTTCAGGGCAATTTTCTTTAATTATTTCTTGTATTATTGTATCAAGACTCTTTTTTTGATCAGAACTTTCAGTTAGCCTGATTATTTTTATATTTTCTCTTCTTGATCTATTCTCCAAATTTGTTGCTTTTCTTATAAGGTGTTTCACTTTCTCTTCTATTTTTCATTGTTCATATTTTGTTTAATTATTTCTTGATCTCTTATAATTTCACTGGTTTCACTTTGCCCAATTCTAATTTTCAAGGTGTCATTTTCCTCCTTAAGATTCTGGATCTCCTTTTCTAATTGGTTGACTTTCCTTTCAAACCTTATTTTTCTTGGATTTTTTTTTTTTTATAGTTTTTCCTCCATCTCTGTCATTTGATTTTTAAAGTCTTTTTGTAAGGTCTTCTATAAATTCTTTTTGGGCATGTAACCATTTGACGTTACTCTTTGGGGGTTTCTTTACTTCAACATCCTCCTCTGAAGATGAACCCTGGTCATCTCTATTCCTGTAATAGCTTTCTGTGGTTGGATTCTTTCTCCTTTGCCTGTGCATTTTTTGTGGTAATAGCTTGATTTTTGTAATCACCTCTAGCCTTGGGGTAGGGGAAATGGTGCTTCTTGCCCCAGATCTTCAGTTCTCACCTCTAGCCTAGAACCAAAGCCAAATCTCCAACCTTCTGTAAGTGCCCACAGCCAGGGGCTTTCTGCCCCACTGCTTCTGCACTTACCCGCCTGTGCTGGTTTCTTCTCGCCCCCACTGCTCTTTGCAGCACAGCTGCTTCTGGCGTTCCTCATCAGCAGAGTTTGCCTCAATCTTCCCAGGCTCAAACACCCAACTCCTTTCACTATCCCAGGGTGAAAAGTTCCTGTGGTTGAGGTCAAGACAGCCTCTCAAACCAACTAACCCCAGGACTTGCCGCTTGCTGTTTAAGTGGCTTGTCACTTGTTGTTAAAAGGGAAACAAGCCTGGAGGTGTTTATTCTTCCCAAAACTGCATCCTGGGATTTTTCTTCAAATCTCAAATTGTCCCAGGAAGACCCCAGTTGTGTCCCTATTCTTCTTTGTCTCCACCCACACTTTGTTCACCCTAAGGTGCTTTTTTAACTCTTGTGGGGGAAAATCTTGAGAGCTTGGAATTTTCTGAGCTACTCCACCATCTTCCCAGAATACTCTCCAACTTTTCAATTTAATAAACCAAAATTATGGTTTCAGCATCTTCTTCCTATGCCATCACAGAATATAAGAGCTGTGAAGAACTTAAAGGTCAACTAGTCTAACATCTTTATTTTGTGGATGTGTAAATTAGGTTCAAAGAGATGAAATGGCTACCCTTAGGAAACACAGCCAGTTAGCAGCCATGGCACTGGAATTCAGGTGTCCTATTTCCCCATCCACTACTCCTTCCAATTGAGACCTACCTACAATTCAAAGGTAAGACTACAACTCTCTTAAGTCAAATAATTTTGATACTCTAAACGCTTTGGTCAGAATATAATAAAATTTAACATTCTTTGTTTCTCTTGTGTCATGCATACTCACCACATATGCTGCTTGGCTTTAGGATCCATACCAGTAGATGGCTCATCTAACAAAGTAACCTGGGGAGTTCCAAGCATGCTTAGTGCAAAACACAACTAGAAACAAAGAAATCAAAATAACTAATTAAGTATGAGGTTCCATGACAACAACGCAAAGTACTATGAGAGCAATAAAACATACATATATTCATTTTCTAACAGAAGTACCTTTCGCTTTATTCCAGCAGGCAATTTCTTTGTAGTTTTCTGGAGATGTTCTTTTAAATCGAGTACACTTGTGATTCTGAAAACGGACAACATAAATATAGTATACCTTTTAGTATAAGTATCCATATAAAAGCTTCTCAGTTATATACATGCCAGTCATTTTAGGAAGGAAATAAACTTATAGCCATTATTCATAAGTAAAAACAAAACTATCTCAGTTTCTCATTCTGCTAAGAATATGGTTTCATAATTAAAATGATAATGATAATAATCTTTAAAATATAAACTTATAACAAGCAGAAGTATAGGATGTCTTTTTAAAAAGTTATTAACACTTTTTAATCATCTCCACAAATAAATTACTCAGTTATATAAGTATACAAATGAAAATACAGATTGCAAAGAAAATTGTTACCTTTTTATGACTTCTTTCACATCACTTCTATTCATTCCCTTCACAGCCCCATATATTTCAAAGTGCTCTTGCAATGTAATATCTGGCCAAAGTGGATTTGTTTGAGGACAATATCCTATGTACTTAATGGAATCATCATCTTTAGTAGCCAGTTCTGAGGAGTAATCTCCCAGAAGTACCTATTTAAATATAAATTCATCTTTACTAAATATTGGTGCATTAAGTACTATTAATTTAATTCATAAAGATAATTGTTTAACTGAATATTTGATCATGATCTGGGTCAAGAGCTAATCAGAATTATATTACTTTTGGCTTAATGCTATTACAAAAGGTAATATCTAAACCAAAGGTCAGCAATCATAACACACAAGATGATTCTAAACAGTCATAAGCAGAAGCTTCTTTTTGATCTTAGGACCTTCTCAACCTCCATAAACCTGCCTCACCTTTCCCCCACTGCAACCAAGTTAGGGGGTTCAACCCAAAGAACTTCATCTGAAGGCTCATTTCATTGTTTCTAGTCCCCCAATTCTCTGGCCCTTCTGTCCCCATCACTACAATCTATTTGGAAGGCTATACAAAGAAGATACCATAAGCAAAGGCCCCTTCACATTAATGTACTGACTGGGGCCAATTTATTCTAAAGGTTGTTTGCTATTGGTACTGAATACTGACCACTGTCAATAAATTTTTAACTCCAGCTTTACTAACCCCTGTGATTTAGAAGAGTCTTCTGACTAGACAAAAAATGCCTTTACCTTTCTTTACCTGCCAACTTTTTGCATATTCTTATAGAACAATATGTCTAAGTTCCACTTGTACCCACCTCAACCTTTACCGTCCCATTCCAAGCTTCCCTTCTAGAACTCTGTTTTCATTGTTTAAACAACAACAAACATCCTTCTACATCCTAAATCTCTTCCTCTTACATTTTTTTTTTTCAGAATTGAAGGTCCTTGAGAGCAAAGACTATTTTTTCTTTGTTTCTTCACACAGGGCCTTTGCGCATTTTAGGCATTCAGTAAATTTGTTTGTTAAACTGATTGCATTGATTTAATTTATAAATCTTCTGGCTCATGGAAATCTGGCTTTGTCCTGAAAATATCTCATCGCTTACCACTATCTCTAATATCCTCCTGTTTTTCTAAGTTGCAGTCAATAAAATCACACTAACATTTCTTAAGCACCTATTATGTACTAGGCCCTGTGCTAGTTGCTAGGGATACGAGGACAAAATGAAACAGACCCTGCCCTCAAAGATCTGACATTCCATCACAGTAAATAACATGTATACATAAGTACAGTATTCCTCTGGGGCTACCTCCCCAACTAGACACTCACAGGATAGAAATTCCATGGGGTAACTACTAGGCCAGGTTTAAGGTACTCTGTGGGTTTTTACTCCTAAAACTATAGTTCACAAGCCCTCATTGGTATACTTATATTTAATTGTTAGACAGTAGACACAAAAAAAACATAGAAGAAAAAGCAAAAAGAAATTTAGAGGGCAGAGACATGAAGAGCACTATTGGTATTATAATATTAAAACTGATACATATGATTCAGAGTCTCCTATGCAACCTTTTTTTCTTTCCTTCATATATGCAAATGTTAATAATTGTTGATAACCATCAAATTCTTAATAAAAACTGTTTAAAAAACAGAAACAACATAAGGGAGCAAATATTACTCAAGTAGTGGATACTCTGAAAGACAAAATGGAGCAAACAGAATACAACAAAATTCAATGATATGACAAGAAATATTAAAACAAAATGAAAACAATGAAAAGTTTAAAAATTTGAGTTATATTAGTAAAAAACTTATGACAACAGAATAAATGAGAAATAGTTTAAGACCCATCTAACTCCCCGAAAGTATGACCAAATAAGAAATCGGGATATTCTATTTCAAGAAATCATAAAAGAAAACGTCCCAAAACTATTAAAAGACAGTGAGAACAGATAAAAATCCACAAGTCAGCACCTAAACCCCAACTTTAACTTACCCTCAAATGCTACAGCCAAAATTCTGAGCTACCAGGAGAAAGAAAAAATACTGCATGCAACCAACAAAAAAGAGATCAAATACTAAGAAGTGACTACCAGATTACACACAAGATTATGTAACAACTATTTTAAAATAAAAGAGAGCCTAGAACATGATATCCTCACAAAAGGCAAAATAGTAATCCTGCAAAAATGAAGTATAATTGGTTAGTTTTTTTAATGGATATTTGATGGAACAGATTTTTTTTTCATGCATTTCATACTCAGTAAACCAGAGTTGGGTGGAATTTTTGAAACATAATCACAAGAGACAGGAAAACAATATATAAAATAGAGATGAAGGAGTAATGACAGGCAATCTCAAAAACTTCATTATTATGTGACTTGAGCAAAGGAAAGATGAATATACACACAGAGTTTAGTCAAGAAATACATCAAAATAAACAGTGAATAGGTGGAACACAAAAAGAGAAAAGGGAAGTTTAAGAGACAGGGTTGTGAAGGCAACAGTCACAAGCAAAACAAACTTCAACTACAGAGGCCTGATTATAAAGGTAGGCTTAAAAAGAAAGAAAAAAGGTAAGACCCAGTAAACTGAATCTGGATTGGTGAAGAAAAGGACAGCAGAAAAGTAGTATCAGACCACTCTAAACAGAGATGACTAGTGATGTTCTGATTCCATTTCTTTTCCCTTTTGTCTTTGTAAAAAGAAACTGGAGGGGAAAGCAAGATAATCTTATAATAAATTATGATCAAGGAAAAAACAGAAAAAATAAGCCTAACTGTAAATGTGAATGGAATAAACTCACACATAAAATAGGAGAGACAAATAAATAATGAGCAAGATTCACAGAATTAAAAGGAGGGGTGGGAGCACCACCTTTTATGCCTCAGGTGAATCCAGAAGCACAGAGGCAGCAATTATGATCTCAGAATAGGCAACAGTAAAAATAGATAACATTAAAAGATAGAAACAGGGAAATTGCCTTGCGAGTAAAGACACCATACATAACAAAACATTATCAATACTAAATCATCATCATCTTTTCCTCCTCCTCCCCCTCTTCTTCTGAAATTTCTTGAAATATAGATCTCCAAAAATAGGCTTGAAAAGAAGCCCATTGTGTTTTAAGTAGAGGTATTTGACTACCCTATAAACCTCTGGCTTTCATTAAATGGTCAATAATAGCCCCAGCCCAAGCCTCTGTGGCTCACAGATGGCTTAGAATGAGTGTAAATAGCAACTGTTTTGCCAGAAACTGAAAGTCTTTCCCCTCCCAGACCAATAACTTTGTGATGATAAATTGGGCCATCTTTTGTTACAATTCTCACCAAGCCCTTAAGTCACTTAATTGATGTGGCTTCAGACAGAGACCTGGGGAAGAGCTTAATTTAGAAAAACCAAGGTCACCCAATGCATCCTGGGCCACCTATCTTGACCTCTGTCTTGCCAGTGGACTCCATGACTGTGGGAGAGGGTGAGGCTGATGATTTTGCACAGCTCTGCTTCACTCAAATCCAATTCAAAGACATCAATCACCCTCATGATGTCATTGGTCCTCTTCCAGAACAAAGGACAAGCAACAACCATCCACTTGAATTGTCCAAAAAAGAAAAATCTCCAACTTATATTTGTAAAACATATCTCTAGCTAACAAAATAACTGGTTTTACTTAGATACTTGTTAACTTCCACATTTACTTTAAAACTATCTGTTTATATTGCTTGATGTTTCTACTAATTAAATTGAGTGACTTTTCCAAAGTTACACAGCTTGTCAGTGATAAAAAGCAAAGTCTATATATATCCCAAGTGTTTGCACATTATTACAAATCTTTCACTAAATCTTATGGACAAATTATCCATTTTCAATAATGATTTTAAAAAGAAAATTATGAATGAACTCAAATGTTTTTATTGATAAGAAAATAGACAGTGATTTGTCTATTGCTATTCTGTAAATGAATGCTAGAACAAAATCTGAAATTAATGAAAAGTCAACATCTTAACTTGTCAGTATGAAAATTACTTCAGTAAAAATTTAATTCATATCTATCCTATAATTAAAAACGCATACTATACCTGACCCGAAGTTGGTTCAATATCCCCAACCAGCATATTAATAAGAGTGCTTTTCCCCGCACCATTTGGTCCCAACAATCCTAATATCTCCCCTAAAAAAGAAAAATAAAAATTTCTCATACATGAAATTAAGTAAAAATTGGAAGCCATTTTTCTAGGAGACATAATTAATTTAATACCAACCTTTCTTCACACACAGAGAGACATATTTAGTTGCCACTTTCTTTCTTTTTCTTGTAAGGAGAAAATCTTTCTTCTCATCATATTCTTTATGCAAATTGCTAACCAAAATAGCTGGTTTCTAAAAGAAATATTATAATAAGAATGGGGTAAGAATCAGCTCTCTACCATAAAACATGACACTGACTGAATAAGCCCCATGTATATTCTGTTTTTATGGAATCATAGAATACCATACTCCCTAAGGAAATCATATAGGCAATGAAGAGATATCCTATGAGTGGTTAATAGGCTAGAGCACATTGCTAGAAATGAACTGACAAAAAGCAATGTACAGATAGCATCAAAAAGATGTATAACCAGAGAAGCATGAGACCTTACTATAGAGAAAGAATAAAAGCTAACAGATTGCTGTATTTAAACCTATGTAATCAATGCAGTATTTATCAAAAGTCTAAAGTATGCCAGCCATTGTACAAGGTGTTAGACATATGTGTATGTGTGTGTGTGTGTGTGTATATGTACGTATATATATATGTATGTATATATGTGTACATATATATATACACACACACACACACATATATATAATGAACAAAATAATACTTATTCACGAACAGTCTGCATTCTAACAGGAAAGACAACATAAGTATAAGACTTAAATTTTTTATATTTGTCCTTTTATTAAGGGGATTTGTTCCATGTGGTTTAGATTCAGTCAAAGGGCCACTACTTGAGGACCTAAAGGTCCACGATGTGGCCTCACACAGTACAAGTTAACATAGAGAATAAACACAGAGTAATGAACAAGCTGGTCTGAAAAAAGTTTCAGGAGACCAGGAAAAGTTTTGTGTAGAAGGTGGTCCTGAAGAAAGAGAAAGAATCTATAAGGCTGAGATGAGGAGGGAGTGGATTCTAGGGATGGGGAACAGCTAGTACAAAGGCACAGAAGATGGAATTGGAAGATTAAGAGCTGTTTGTTAGTAACAGATGGAAAGCTTGTCTGGCTATACTGCATAGTAACAGAGGGCAGCAATGTTTGAGGCTGGAAAGACAGGGAGGAGAAAGGTTGTGAAAGAATTTAAAAACTAAACAGGGTTTACATTTGATCCTGGAGGTAACTGGAACTCACTAGGTTTCCTCTTTAATTTGGAAACCATACTTAGTTTTATTTAAGAGAGATGATACTAGACTTAATGCTAGACAGAAACATAATAAATGAATATGAGGATATGGAAAGAATTTATTAAGTACCAAGCCAAGCTCCATGCTAGGTACTGGGAAGAAAAAACAGAAAAAGGTAGATAGTCCTCTTTCTCAAGAAGCTCATAATCTAATTGGGGGAAAGAACATGTCATAAAAAGTTCAGCTGTAGACTGGGAAAATCTTAAGGGTACAGCAGTGGAGTAGATGGCAATACTGAGCAAATGTCTGGAGTGTGCAGGGCGTAAAAGCAGGGCAAATAGTAAGGCCTGGACAAACTTGGAGGCAGGAGTAAGGCATGTCATGAGGCCTGTTGGTCCTCTATCTGACAAAAACAATAAAGTTGGTGATTCCCAACTCTCTAAGCCAGGTGAGCATTCAAGAAGTCATGATGGATTCTGAGCAGCCCGTGGCAAGGGGGAGGAAGAGGATAAAGGGAAGAAAAAAGCAAGGAGAAAAGGATGCTGTGGTGGTGGTGGGTTTTCCCACTACCTGGCCACCTAGATGGATTCTGTTAAACTGAAAAATGCCATTTTTTTATCTTATTCTTGACATTATGGTACTGGTGATGTGTTTTAAAGACAACACTTTTTGCATGATCTAATGCAGAGTAAAGTAAATAGAGTAAAGAATAAAGTTTACACAATGAGAACAGTATAAGGGGAAACAACTCAGACTCTGGAATTCTGATCAATGTAGTGGCCAATCCTGGCTCCAGGGCGCTGACGGTGAAGCATGCTTCCTACCTCTTGGCTGAGAGATGGACTAGAGGAGCAGAATGGGACACACGTTTTCAGACATGGCAAATGAGTTCATTTGTTTTGCCTGACTCTACTTATGTGTTACAAGGGAGACGTTCAGAGTGAGGGGCAGGAATGTAATGGATGACTGAATTTGGTTTCCTCAGAAATCATATGAAACGTGATTTGAAGCCATATGAGAGATAACACTGCCTGTAGAAGGTGGCCATCTGATAATAAGCATTTCTAGGAGTAGATGCCTTTTCTTTGTTCTGAGAAGGCCTTTTCCTGTATATCAAAAGAATTGCCAGGCCAGGTGTCACGAAGGATGAAGTCCGTTAACCCAGAAGGTGGTCTTAGATAATGGGACTTGTTTCCACGGATATCCCGGTTCGAATCTTCAAACTCACAGCTTTCGTCAATTCTCTTAGCAACTGAGAAAATTCCTTTCTCATGCTATCTCATGCAGACAAACTTGGAGGAAACTTAAAAAAGTGTTTAATTAACTAAAGTATAAAGAAAATGAAAACGAAAGGGGCGGGGAATTGAAATGTGAAAATGAGGGATATAATCAGGGGATGGGGTTTAGGTGTTCAGACAGCCTGTGAACTCTGAAATGCTGACCAATGAGATGTGGGGCAGGAAATTTGAATTAGTATGATTATAAAAGAGTTTTGTAATTGTCCTGAGGTATGCATGCACCTATGAAGTAACCCTTTTTCACAAAGGGTTAAAGGCCAAGTTGCCCATCAGAAATGATGCAAAATAAAAATATTTTTTTTCTAAATTCACTCATGACTAGGTGGAATGCTCGGTAAGATGATTATTTCTCACAGGAGTTAAGAAATAACACCAATAAAACATTGAAAAAGCCTACACAGAAAAGAAAAGAAGGAAGTTGATAAGGGGATGCAGACAAACAGAAGAATGTTGGTGCTAACCATGTTTAATATACATATACACATACGCACATATATCATGTATATATATTTAAAAAGCAAACTGTATATAAGTTCACAATTTCATCTTTTCTGTTTATATATTAAAATATATATTTTAAGCATTTAATTAAAAAAAATCCAATATTACTCAACTTCTGAGAAAGGGGGGAGAGAGAGGGGCGGGAAACACTTTTGCCCAAGGATATACAATACTCCAGTTGTGCTTACTATATATATGCTTCGGTTTATTTTATATATTTGTACTACATGAATTAGCCACAAGCATGAAATTGAGTAAAGATTTTGCAATAATCGATAAATTTTGATGGTACTTTGGAGCAGCTTGTTCTATAATTTCAGGATCAATAAAAAAAAAAGTTCTTCTTTAAAAGCCTCGGATATGTTGGCACACCCTTTTCGTACCTCAGTCAAAATACTGCTATCTCATAAATGTTTACTGATTTTAGCAATATAAGCTGTAAATGTTTTGTATAAAGCCCATAAACATAAATATATTTGGAAAAGTCATTGGTATTCACATCTTTTGAGAGCAGATATGTGATGCTTTCTGTTAAGAAAAGGGAGATCAAGGTCGTATCTGAGAAGAAGTGGGTAAAGTGCTCTGCTAATAACTCATGTGCCACTGTGAAGTGTTTGGGCTAATAATCAACTATCCTGTCCATCCCTGAAGACTTCCTGCTTTGGAGAAGACCTAGAGCTTTAGTCACCTTCCTCACTCACCACGAGGCCATTCTTCATATGAACAAAGTTGTTTTTCATTTTATCTCATTTGCATTTTTTGTAATGTCAGACTTCTTATGACCATGGAGAAAATCAGAAATTTTCCACGCATTACCTCATGAGTTCTCCTTTTTTCTTATTTTCTTGCTTCTCAAGTCTCTACATTAAAGTTTTTGGTTGGAGTTGAATTGGTTTTGTTCTTTGTCTCTTCGTATCATTAATTTTTTAATTTGATTTTTGCTTTCAATCACCAATTAAAGGAATCAAGAATTTCTGATAAACTTTTATTTTCCAGATTCTATTCTATCTCTTTTTCTACTGAATGAATCAGTGAAAAGGCATTTATTAAGTGGCTAAAATGTGCCAAGCACTGCACTAAGACCTTCAGATATACAGAGAAAAGACAGCCCCTGCTCTTAAGAAACTTCCACTCTAATAGGGGAGGAGTCATGTACGAAAGAATTCCAGCTGCAAGTCAGACAGAAAGGTTTAGTGGTCCTCAGGGTGCTGGCAATGCATCTTGTCTCAAGTAATTATCACTGATAAAATTCTCATCTCTTAATCTGACAGCGACAAAGACCTGCTGCTGAGAACTTTGTTTTCTTAGTCTTCAGTAGCTACTGAGGAGGAAGGGACTGAAATACCACAGGGAAAGCAGAGAGGCTGAATCTCTACAAGGGTTGCTCTCCTGGATGATGGCTATGGAGGCCAGCATGGTAACTAAATTGGTGTGTGTAAGGGGTGGGTGGGGGTGGGTTAAGCAGGGAAGAGTGTGAGGGAGTACTGCTCTTCCTGGTCTTTTGGTCTTACCTGCTTATTACTGATCTGGCATTTGGTCAATGTTGTTGTTGGTGGGGCAGGGACAGGCTGGAGGGCCCCTTTACATAAGTATTGTTCTTTCTGGTGATGGCTATGGGGGCTGGAGGTCGGAGAGCACTAAAATTCCCAGAACTCTCGAATTCTGGATTCTGGAGCCATTTCCACAGTGGTCCAAGGGAAGATGACTGTCAAGTGACAGCAATATTTTAACACTTTATTATATGTCCTTACAAAGGTCTGTTTCATAGGATCATAGATGTGGATAAGAAACCATGTAGTCCAATCTTTTAATTATATAAATGAGGAAACTTAGGACCAGAGAGTTTAAATGGCTGGCCTAAGGCCACTTAGGACCTGCCCAAAGTAAGAAGTATGAGAGGCGGTATTTGACATGAGATCCTCTGAAGTGCAAGAAATGTATCATTGGTGGCATGATACTCATTTATCAACTGCATCCCCCAAATGAGCAAAGATATTTTTGTTGAAATCTAACAAATTTTCATCTTTCCAAATATCAACCAGTTATTCTTAAACAAATCAGAAGATGTTGCATTTTTACAAAATTGTATATGAAATTACATTTAAATTTCTAACGTACATTATATGAGTTTTAAGAGATGATACACATATAGTTTTCAGAGAAAAAAAGGTTGGCTTTTTAAATGTTTTGCTTATTGTGATGGTTTCATATTATCACTAGGTACTAATCTCAAAAAAACAGCATAGTAGAAAAAGATTCTGGCTTGGGAGCTAAGAAGACCTGAGTTCAAGTCCCACCTCTGACACGTACTAACTGTACAATCCTGGCAAGTCACTAACTTCTCGATGCTCTAGGTCACTCTGTAAGTGTTCATGTTCCAGAAAAGGTACTGACTTGCATTGAAGAAAGGAGTTACCTAACCCAGGAATTCCCTTTTGTCAATAAAATCAAAGGTCTAGTCTAGTCTTTCTCCTTAATCTCGAGGCAAAGTATAGCTTGAGAGGGGAATGGAAAGGAGAAGAATAAGGGAACAAGCATTTATTAACCTCCTACCATGTGCCAGACACTAAGCACTCTAAACATATTATCCCATTTGATCTTCACAGCAGCCCTGGGAGCCAGATGTTATTATTATCCTCATTTTACAGTTGGAGCAGCTGAAGTGGACACATTTGTGAAGTGATATGTCCAGAGTCACAGAGTAAGTTGTCTGGGGTTACATTTGAACTCAAATCTTCCTGATTCCAAGCCTAGCAATCTATTCACAACCTACTTAGGGTGAGGTTAATTTTTCTGTTAACAATAGTGGATATAAATCTGCATCTTAAATAATTTTTTGACAATTTTGAACTTTTTTGGCCAATTTCTTGTTAGATCTGATCAGAATGTCATTTTTACTTCACAAACTCCTACCTCTTTGGCTGATAAAGAGCTTCCCACTAGAGGTAAAAGAAGGGCCAATTCTGCTATTTTCTTGTTGTTTATATGTATCTGCAATATTGATATCATCTTCAACCCATGGTTTCTTTGTAGGAATTTTTTAAAGCCATTTGTGTACTTTGAAAGGATAACCTTATTAAAACTAGATGATATAAACTGTAAGTCCACTTAACAAGGTATATGTAAGTTGTAATATTTTGAAATTCATTGAAACAAACAAATGATCACAGGTATCACTGTCAACTCCTTTGCATTGTGGAACACTCATATCTCCTTCACAATATTTTATATACTATACATCAGAGCTGTCAAACACATGGCCAAAGGTCCATAATACTCTCAAATGCAGCCCAAACCAAATTAAAATGTAACTGGGAAATATATGACAAAATAAAAATACAATAAAACATAGGTAATGCTAATTTGTGGTTTTCTAAATCACTATGCAGCGTTCAAGAATTCTTATATATGGTTTAATGGACCCTGTTTCTAAAAATAGCATTTGCTGCCCTTGTACTTCCCTGATGGTCAATCCATAAAAATCTTATTAAGCTATTATTTATCTGAAAAGTTTGGCCACCACAAATAGCTATTTTTATCATTATAACTATACTTCATATTTCTAGCACTTTGCAGTTTACAAAATACTTTAGTTGTAATAACTCTTTGACGTAAGCAGCATACGTACTAGTATACCTGCTTTACAGATGAGACAATTAAGGCTCAGAGAGTCAAGTTATTTGCCTGAATCACAAAGGATGTATGTAAGTAAATGAACTGGGACCTGAATGGTGGGTGTCTAATGTAACACACTGCTTAGTTTCCAACTACGGCATGGTGTAACCCCACTGTCCAATCTATATGTGCTTGGATAATGAAAACTTTTTTTTATGTATATGTTGTTTACCTACTCAAAATCTCCTCTCTTCTCTCCTCTCCTCTCCTCCCAACACAACCAGTAGAATATCCTTAGGCAGGAACTGTTAGATATTTGTGTGTGTGTGGTGTGTGTGTGTGGTGTGTGTGGTGTGTGTGGTGTGTGTGGTGTGTGTGGTGTGTGTGGTGTGTGTGGTGTGTATGTGTGTGTGTGTGTGTGTGTGTGTGTGTGTGTGTGTGTGTGTGTAATTCCCAGTGCCTAGTACAATGCTTGGCAGCTAATATGTGCTTAATAAATTTTGGTAATTATTATTCTAACTACACAAACTTAATATGGATTATTTCTAATGTCCTTGGAAATGAGCATTTCTCCAGCCAGTAAACTTAGAAGGACAAGGTTACCTCTTCACAGCATTGGCAAGTTATCATCTCTTTAACTTTTAGTCTTTCGGCTTTAACGTCATCATCTTCATCTTCATTGTTTGGCACTTCCAGAAACTTCCTATTTTTGAGTTTAGCTGTAAAGGTTCTACATGTATATAAAGGAACAATGTGAGATTTCAAGTCATTAATATATTAGGAAATTTATACTCCCAAGTTAAGTACCAGTAATTTCTCTTATAATTAGTTGATTCTTTAAACTTGAACTGACCTGAAAAATGGATCTTTTCTTACTGATCTGCCTCCATATTTCTTCTCAAAATATTGCAATAAGAAAATCCACAGCACACACTGTAAATAAGGCTAAAACAAACAAATTCTAAAAATTCATTATTAAACTGTTTAGCATTTTCATGTACTATGAAATAAAAATAAGTCTGGTTTCTTCTCAAGTCAAAGAACTATTCACACAACACTTTGGGAATCCCATACGATTAAAAAAATTGAAGTAATACTAATTCAAAAGGAACTAAGTAATTTACAATATGCAGTACTTCATATTTTCTCAGAATTGCTGAGAATGAAATTTTCCTGAGAAAATGTGAAGTACTTCTTGTTGTAAATTTCATGAGAAATGTTTATTTCATTGTATGTAACTGTGTATGCAATAATTATTCATATAAACAATTCAATTAACTGAAATAAAACTAAACAAGCCAAGTCTTCTTTTAGCCTGTAAGTAATCACAGGTTGTTGTCAAAAGGCATTAATGATAGTATTACCTAAAATGACGACATCGTGAATAAGCAAACAGCATCAAGACGCAAAATCATCTTTCTCAGGATTAATTAGCATTCTTGGGTTTCTTTTCTTGAGACCAAAAATTTAACAAAAAAGCTTTTTCTTAATGAAATATATGTGGGAAATTAAAGTATCACTATTCAGAAAGCTTGACCTCAATCTGGTAAGCAGATACTTAAGTAGTCTAACTATCAAACTGCCACATTTCATAGACACTCATTTATTTGGGAATGAAGGAATCAGATAATATTTTAAAAGATGCGGTTATAAGGCAAAAGTGTGCTAAAATAACATAAAACTGCAAAGAACTGAATGGATTCTTACCGATAAAACAGCTATTAAAAGCCTGTCCCATGGATTATAACTGCTTTCATTTTTTTGTACATTCTTCCATGAAATCTAACATAAAAATTAAATCATTAAATGTGTTCCACAGGAGAAAATCAAATTATGATCAAAATTAAATAATAAAAATAACTAATAATAATAATAAACATTCCTTTTCTAGCACCAAGTCAGTTCTTATGATTTCATTTATACACATATATGATTTCCTACTGTACTTCTGCAAAGCCTTTTTTAGAGTGATCTAAATTCATGCAGTGCTTCCCAAAACATTTTTGTCAATTAAAGACAGGGACAACACTAATTAGATGTAGAACTGCTAAGTGATTTGTATGTAGCTAATCAGTGGCCCCACCTGCTAAGACTGAATCTAATTCTAATCAAGTGACCCAGTTTTTTTGGTACTCATTCTTCAGATGGATTAATAAATTTCCCTCTTTTTTAAAAAAATTTTTTATTTATTTAAAATTATTTCAGTTTTAGTTTTCAATACTCATTTCCACAAGATTTTGAGTTCCAAAATTTTTCCCCATCTCTACCCTCCCCTCCACCCCAAGATGGCATGCATTCTGATTATCCCTTCCGCCAGGCTGCCCTCCCTTCTATCACACCTCTCCCCAACTCTTATCCCCTTCCCTTCTATCTTTCTGCAGGGCAAGATAGATTTCTACACCCCACTTCCTGTATACCTTATTTCCCAGGTGCATGTAAAAACAATTTTTAACATTTGTTTTTAAAACTTTGAGTTCCAATTTCTCTCCCTTCTTCCCTCCCCACCCACCCTCATTGAGAAGGCAAGCAATGCAATATAGGTTCTACATGTGTAGTTATGCAAAACACTTCCATAATATATGTTGTGAGACTAACAGTATTTCCTTCCATCCTATCCTGCCCCCTCATTTATTCTATTTTCTCCTTTGACCCTGTCCGTTTTCAAAAGCGTTTGCTTCTGACCACTCCCACCCCCAATCTGCCCTCCCTTCTATCATTCCCCAGCTTATCCCCTTCCTCCCTACTTTCCTGTAGAGTAAGATACCCAGTTGAGTGTGTATGTTATTTCCTCCGTAAGTCAAATCCAATGAGAGTAAGGTTCACTCATTCCCTTTCACCCTCTTCTTCCCTCCTACTATAAAAGCTTTTTCTTGCCTCTTTTATGTGAGATAATTTACCTCATTCTATCTCTCCCTTTCTCCTTCTCCCAATATATTCCTTTCTCACCTCTTAATTTTACTTTTTTTAAGATATCATCCCTTCATATTCAACTCACTCTGTCTGTCTTTCTGTCTCTCTCTCTCTCTCTCTCTCTCTCTCTCTCTCTCTATATATATATATATATATATATATATATATATGTATAAACAGTTCAACTTTAAAAAGTCCCTTATGATCTCTCTTTCCTAATTTCCCTCTTTTGTAAAACCCCCTTAGGCTTTATTTCCTCCCACTCTAATTTTGAATATTCTAACATTTAGACCTGATTTCATATTTTTAAAAAATCTTTAAAATGATGTTCCTTCCTCCTTGTGACAATATTTACTTACCTACAATATGCTAAGCATGACAGAACATAAAAAACATGCTCCTTCTCATTAAAGAGTTTCCATTTTAAAGGGGAACTTGTAAAAATATTGCCAGAGTTATTAACTGGCTATTTTACTAATGTCTAGCCAAAGAAGAGAAAGAACTCCCAATACTGATTAAAGAATCAAATTCCAAGATTTTTCTGGTTTTCATTATATATATATATATATATATGTATATACTAATAATAAACTCACCTTTATAAAACTGATCAGGCACCCTAAGAGTGGGTAGATTGGATTGATTATGCAGAGGGTATAATGAAGGACAGCTGTCACTGTGTAGTATCTCATAAAGAAAGTTATTTCAGTGACTGCAATGGAAACCAAGGCCATCTAAAAAATTGAGAAAATAAATAGAAATATCCTTAGACGTTTCAACTACACTCAATTAACTATACTTTCTTCCCATTCTTGATAAAATTGCTGATAAACAGATGTGACAAATGACACAAAAAGGGATGCTACCACAGCACATATTTTGCTCTTATGAAGATTTGAATGCATTAAATGACTTTTAGGACTAGAAACATGAGATAACTAAGAATTAACAGATTTTTGTAAAACAAAGTAAAATATATACTTACCACTGAGTAGATAAATGCCCAGAACTCTTTAGTATTTAAAACTTTTCTGACGGTGAAAGATGCAACATAGGTAAAAAGAATAACAGATGGTACATAACCAATAAGGCAAAAAACCTGAAGGAAAAAGAGAAGAGCAAGCTTTATGTAAAAAATATCAACAGCCAGAAAAATTTATGTGCCACAGAGAATGCCACAGTCATATTTTAAGAGAGCAAAAATATCTACATTTTACACTTACCAAGAAACAGGAACACAAACTTGATAATTTAAGATGAAATCTTGTCCCCTTTCTCCTCATCTATTATGGAGAGTACTAGGCTATCACGTTCTTTGCTGATCACTATCATTAGTGTACTTTTCCTTTACCCTGTGAAGTCTGTAGCTTCTCAATAGGACTCTTAAACTAAGAGACAATTTACTTCCACCTGAGGGAAAATCTAAACCAGTAATTTTATGCTTATGCTAGGTTAGTGCTTTGCAGTTGTCTGAGATTGTCATCACGGAGAGCAGGGACTTGGGGGCTAGTCTTTGCTGTGTAATCTCATTACTGTTGCGGAGAATTATGACTTCCTAAAATAAACCTATATTCAAATGAAATACAAAAGTATATTCCATAGATATATGTAAATGCATTTTCCATTAGCCTCATGACTAATACATTTTCACTAACTTAGATAACTGAGAGATAAGTGAATTTATCTGCTTACCATAGGATTATCGGATCTAGAGCTGGAAGACAGTTAAGAGGTCAACTAGTTCAACTCCCCTTATTTTACAGTTGAAGAAACTGAGGCCTGGATGGTAAGTAGCTGAGCCATGATTTTTTAACCAAGTCCAATGTGCTTTCTCCTACACCAGGGGTGGGGAACCTTCAGCAGTGAGGCCATATGTGGCCTTCTACGTCCTCCGGTATGGCCCTTTTGATTGAGTCCAAGTTTTGCTGGACAAATCTTTTTATTAAGGGCATTTGTTCTGTGAAGTTTGGATTCAGTCTAAGGGCTGCACTTGAGAACCTAGAAGGCCATATGTGGCCTCCAGGCTGCAGGTTCCCCACCCCTGTCCTACACCAAATGCACATAGATGCATTAATCAAAGTTAGCGGAAAACAAAGCACAAAGTCAGTAAGAAAAACAAAAAGTCTTTGGTAACCTCCAAAAGAAAATAAGACTTCCAATGCAAGTCTGTGATACTGAATAAGTCGTGCGACTACTTTCATTTCCTCCTCCATAATATAATATAATGTAAAATTTACTTTATCAGTACATTAATTGTTGATGTCAAATTCATCTTTAAAAAACTTGGAATTTTATTTGCAGTTTGGAGTAAATTACTTAAGTGTTCCTCCTGCTCCTCCATGAAAATCTAGCCTTAGGCAAAACTACCAAACAGTTCAAGTTTGTTTTTAATCCTCCTGCCTTCCTTTCATAAGTCCTTTTCTTTCAACATTCCTCTCATATAAGTCTTTTCACACCTGTGCATATCAGACAACTGTACCCTTTTGTTCTATTTCCTATATTATTTTTCCTTCCACTATAAAAAAATTCATATAGTAGTTGACATTTGTAGGGCCATTATCTTTTGGGCAGGACCTATGACTTCATTCTCCCAGTGAGGAAACCTATTCTCCCAATACAGGTTAGAAGTTACTCTGCTCGAGTTGTCTGGGACTAGAGAGATTAAATGACTTGCCCAGAGTCTCCCAGCCAATAAGTAAACCCAGGGCTTGAATGCTAGTCTTCTGGACTGTTAGGCCTCTGTCCACTATACTGTACTGCTTCTCATATAGTCGAGGTTTGAAAATAACTTTATATACATTAGCTCTCAACAGAGAGGCAGCATGGCAGGGTAGAGAGCCAGCCTTGGAGCCAGGGAGACCTACATTCAAGTCTCGCTTCTGACACAGACTAACTATGTGCCAGCAAAGTCACATAACTGGTCAGGGCTCTAGGAAATTCTCTAAGACTACAAAGCTGCAGGGAAAGTGCTGAATTGCAGTGGTAGAGGGAATTTCCTCATCTGAGAGTTCCCAAAACAATAAAATCACAGTCTAATCCTAACCCTGCCCCTCTAAAGTAGGCAATACAGATATTAGTTTCCATGAGCTACAAACAAGGACACAGGGAGCCAAGCCTATATGGCTAGTCAGAGCTGGAGCTGAATGTGAACCCAGCTCCCTCCTGACTCAAAGTCCAGCACTCTTTCCTCTAAACTTCAGTGTCTAATTTTTTCAAACATTAGTGTAAATTTAAATCATCTGAATACTTTGCATTTTAAACCTTATTTTATTATGAAATGATGGGCTTTGCAGCAGGTGTGACACATTTCAAAAAGCAGGAGAAGGGATACAGGAAACCACTCACCCCTATAATCATAAAGTGTAAGTTAACTACTATATGAAAAGGTGACCTTGTCCTTGATAATCATTTTGTAGTACTATAAAATATGACCATTTCTTAAATAGCGTACATTACTACCTAATTGTATATAGTGGTATGCTAGGCACTATGTAAGAAGAACTACATAGCCCTACCTCCCTCTTGCTTGCGCTCAAGAAATTTACAATGATGATGATTATTTCAACTCCTCAAAATCTCAATACCCCAATACTGGCTCTGCTAACTGATAATGGCCAGGATATTTTATAGATTTGGTTATTAAAAGAGAATAATTTTAAATCCTCCACTGAAGTCCACCTACTAGTGACCTTGTGCTTTCAAAGGAACATAATTTTAGTAAGATTTGCCAAGCTATGCTGCTCAGCCACAGATTGAGTACCTGCTGTCTGCAGGCCACCTTGGCTAAATGCAATTCATTTTTCTAGTAGAAGTTGGGGAAAAGAAGGAGGAAAAGAGAAAGTGAAGATTAAATGATCTATGCTGGTGAATAACATTTTAAAAAACTATAGAACTTTCCAAGTATTGTTTTGAATTATACGAATACAAACTGAAATATAAAAGACATTAACTTACCACAGAAAGGAACTTCAGAGCATAAAAATAAACTCCATAGTGAAATGCAAATAAGCTTCCTAGCATCAAAACAAGAACAACAAAAAATAAGGGAAAGTCAATTAGAGCTTGTCCAGTCCAATAGGCAGATGGAAAAAGACCTGAGATCTTCAGCTGGGTATAAGATTTGATCTATAAGAAAGGGGAGAAAAACCAAATAAATTATCCTGAATACAATTAAAATTATATATACATACATACATACACATATATAAAATGGTGAATTACTGAAGTAATCTAAACATGACATAAAAAATACAAAATCATTTGACTATCTACCTCTCCAACTCTATCTCCTCATATCCAAGCTAAGGAAAATTTCTACCATCACTACCAAAACCAAAAAATGTACAATTTACATTAAGCAACCAACTTGGCTTAATATTTCTCATCTTTAAGAATTTCAACAAGTCTCCAAGAACAGAAAGACTATTAAAATCACAGTATGCTAGGCCAAAATGAAATTGAAAATAGCAAATCGTCAGGTAATTTGAGGATAATCTACACAGAGAATGCATGTAAGACCGAACTAAGATCATCAGTTTTCTCAAACTCAAATTTTATGTTTTTAAACATAAAAATATATTTATATGTGCATATACATATATCTATATATACACATATACATGTGTGTGTGCACCTATACATATATGCATATGTGTGTATATAGATAGAAAGATAGACAGATGGACAGATGGACAGACAGAGATAGATAGATAGATAGATAGATAGATATAGATATATATCTGACATTTGTGTTTCTGTTCCAGGGAGGTTTTGAGAGAAGATAAACCCTGAACCAGTGAGAAACCAGCATGTTTTAGGAAAAAAAAGGTGAAGAGGAAAGTTCAGTAAGGAAAAATGAACAACTTTCCAACTCACAAAGTTAATATTTCACATGACCCTTCACTATTTTATGTGAAAATTACAAATTTCAAAATACTTATGTTCAAATGAAGGTATAAAAAGACATCATAAAGCCAAATAAAAAATAATTTGTAATTTTGCACAGTATCTGGCACAGCGTCTGGTGCTTAATGTTTACTGACTATCTGTACTTATTTCCAATGAATAATTTAATTTACTATATTGTTATTCATAAAAAGGCTTAAGAGGAACAGCGGGAGATTGAGAATTGTTGGGGGAGAGGGAGAATATCCCTATCTCTAATCTCTTACAACTATCCCAAACAATCTATTAGCCCCCAAGTCTAGCACCAGCTTGATTATTGCCACCAAAACTGCCACTACTAAAACAAAGGGAAAGTAAGAAAAGAAAATTGAAAAAAACAGTAATAGGCCAGGTATGATCTTGCAATGCTTTTAGTCTAGGAAAAGGGTGCTGAATATATTTAGCTCCCCTCCCCATGCTATAACTGATGCCAAACGTATCTCAACTCATCTCTTTTCCCTAACCATTTAATTAAGGGACAAAAACTCTGAGTCCTTAAATTCCCTGATTTTAGCAATTACTTAATTCAACTTATACAATTTATGAATGGAATGGCCCTTTATGTCAAATCTCATTCTTAATTCCATAATTAGCTCTGTACCTAAGCTGGAAGGCCCAAATAAGCTCAATCCACAACATTTATTAAGCACTTACTATGCACAGGCACTGTCCTAAACACTCAGGATAAAAAAGCAAAACACAAAGGAACTTCCTTACCAACTGAGGAGACCAAATATAAATAAATAGGTACATACATGATACATACAGAGAAGAAGGAAAGTGATATTAAGAGGAGAGGGCTCAAGTGACTAAGGGCATGGCAAAGTATTGCAGAAGGTGTCATTCAAGCTGAATCTTGAAAGAAGTTGGAGATGTCAAGAGGCACAGGTAGGGAGAGTTTTGTGGAAAGGAGTAAACGGTGAGAAAACTGAAAAGGTAGGAAGGGGCCAGGTGGTAAAGAGTCTTAAATACCAAAGGAAGGATTTATATTTGATCCTTGAAGTAGCAGAAAGCCATTGGTGTTTATTAAGAAGAGGTATGGAGATTAGGTGACATGATCAGAACTGCCTATTAGGAAAATCAGCTTGACAGAAGTGTGAGAAAAGACTGGAGTTGAGAGAGACATGAGGCAGGAAGACCATTAAGAAGGTTGTTGCATAAGACCTGAACTATGCTGACTAGGGTGGGGGGGTAGGGCGGGGTGAATGAGCAGAGGTGTTATAAAGGAAGAAATGATAAGATCTAGTAACCGGTTGGCTATGAAGTAATACTGAAGTTGAGAGTTGAGAGTTTAGAGTCAAGGGGGATGCTGAGGTTGTAAATTGTTGCCAGATTTAATAAGGGAGTACAAGAACAGTGGATTTCAAGAGAAAGTTAATGAATTTTGTTCAAAATGTCCAGCAAGCAGTAGATGTGGAATTACAGTTCAGAAGAGAGACCTGGGCATGTCAGACAGATCTGGGACTCATGATAGAAATGATAATTGAACTGATAAGATCATTGAGAGACAGTTCCGAGAAAAAAGAGAAAAGGGCCCCATGATACAGCTCTGGGATTGTGTTGGTAAGCAAAATGGGCTCTTAGCACTCAGTTGGCCTTTGTTTCCTTTGAGTAATTCAGTGTGCTTCATTGAGATTTACTAGGTGCTAAGCCCCAGGCCCAAACCCCTATTAGGTGTAAAACCTATGTGGGTGTGGATTGGTAACTAAGGTGGGGCCCAAGGTGGGGCTAACTAAGGGGAGGTGCTAACTCAAGAGCCAATCATAGCAGCCTAAGTTCTGGTCATTCAGATGATGTTTGATGACATCTGAAAACCTATAAGAAGAGGAGACAGAGCCATTTGCACAGGGCTCTCGCTGGTGGTGGTGCTGAGGTGGAGACTCCGGGCAGCTGTAGCTAGGAGCCCTCCAGCTTGTAACCTGGATGCTGAGACTTTGTTAAACTCTGGTAACTATGTATTAGGATTTGAATCAGACAAGGTCTGTCTGTCGATGTTTATAATTTATTTGCAATTTGTTCTGAAGTTTAGGGTGCTGGCTCTTTTCCCCTGAACTAAGTGAATGATATTTGTATGCTGAATTAAAGTAAGTTTGTCAACCCCTTAACCTTGCTTTCCTTATTAAAGCAGATCAAAAGAACCTGTGCTTTTGCAGCATGTTGGCAGCATGCTTGTTGTTGGCGTTGTGTTGGTCTTACACCCCCACAACAGCTGCTAGCTGGATTGTTGAAACAGGGATATACCCACAGTTAGGAGGCAGGATAAGCATGAAGATTTAACAAATGAAACTGAGATACACTGGTCAAGGGAGGTAGGAAGAGAACCAGGAAAAAGCAGTGTCAGGAAAACCTAGAGAAGCATGTATCCAAGAGCAGATAGTGATCAATGGTATCAAATGCTACAGAGTCGAAGAAGGATGAGACTGAGTAAAGGCCATTAGAGGCACAAGTGAACAGAAAGAAAGTAGTTTCAGTTGAAAGAGGAGATTGGAAGTCAGACTACAGTGGCTTTAGAAGAGACTGAGAACAGAGGAAGTGGAGGCTCCAAGCATAGGCAATTTTTTCAAAGAGCTTAGCAGCTAGGGAAGACGATAGGATAAAGTGAATGTTTTTTGAGGATGAGAGAGACATGGAGGTATTTGTAGGCATCAGGGAAAGAACTAGCAAACGGAGATACTGAAAAGTAGAGAGAAAAATGGACCTAGGTTAGAAAGGGTTTTTAAGGCCAAATAGAAGAGTTTGTATTATTCCTAGAAGAAACAAGGAGCTACTACCGAATTATCAAGTAAAGAAGTGATGTGGCCAGACTTGTGTTTTAGGAATATCACTGTGGAAGCTGTAAGGAATGTACATTGGTGAGGGGAATGACTTAAGACAGAGAAACCAGCTAGAAAGTTATAACAACAGTGCAGGCAAAAGATGATGAGAGCCAGAAAGATATGAGACTGTGGAGGGACAAGATTTGGCAACTGATTGGCTATGTGGGCCAAATCTAGGTAAATGGAAAGATGGTAGTGCCCTTGACAGAAATAAGAAAGTATGGAAGGAGGGGTGGAGGTGGATGTGAGTTTAAAGTGAAATTTAATGAGTTATTTTGGCAATGTTAACTTTAAGATCCTTAAAGGACACAGAGTTCTTTATGTCCAGTGAGCTACTGGAGATAAAGGACTAGAGCTCAGGCAAGAGATCAAGGCTCAATATGTAGCTAGTAGTCACCTGAATAGGGAAAATAATTTAATTCATGGGAGCTGATGAGGTTTCACGTAAAAAGAAAAGAGGAGGACCGTAGTGTATACCCACAGCTACGGGGCTAGATATAGATGATGATACAGCAAAGGATGCTGAGGAGTAGTAGTCATAGAGATAGGAGATGAATAAAAGAGAATAACTTCAGGAAAACTTTGGCAGGAGAAAGTATGCAGGAGAGGGTGATCAAGTGTTCAAATGGTGCAACACAATCCCTGAGGCTAAGGGAAAGGAGAGTGAGCAGCTACAGGAGAGGTTGTAACAGTTCTATATCAGTCAGAATAAAAGCTAGAGGAGAATGATACAAGAAAAACATGAGATGAGCACAAGTCAGGCCAAAACTGCTGAAAAAACAAAACCACAAGCAAACAAAATAATCTGCAAGTGCAGAACTACGAGCATTTCAATAAATACTGCCTTTGAATTTAATTTTTCATCTGGCTTTGGTCAAGATTCCTGTGTTGGTAAGCAAAATAGGCTCTTAGCACTTAGTTCAACCAAGTGCCCTTGGGTGTCCCTGGTGCCTCCTTGCCTGGGGGTGGGAGGGGGAAGGCCTAGTTTACACATGAATTTGAATGACATGTCTGGGATAGCAGAGGCCTCTTTGTGATGATTCTAGGTCACGTGGGTGTGACTCACCCCTGACCCTTTTTGAAAAAGATATAAAACCAGGGGTTGGATTTCTCTTCTTTGGAGCTCTTACCCACAGCAGTGGTGCCGCGCGTGACTCTGGGTCAGCCCTTGTTATGAGCTCCTGGGCTGAACCTAGATGTTGGTAACTATGAATCTGTATTTGGTCTGTCTGTCGATGTTGGTAATTTGTTTGTATTTGCTCCGAAGTTCAGGGTGCTGGCTTTTTCGCCTGAACTAAGTGAATGGTATTTGTATGCCGAATTAAAGTAAACTTGTCAACCCCTTAACATTGCTTTCCTTACTAAAGCAGATCAAAAGAACCTGTGCTTTTGCAGCATGCTGGTAGCGTTCCTGTTGTTGGGCTTGTATTGGTCTTTCACCCCCACAACAGCAGCTAGCCAGACTGTTGAAAAAATTCCAAGTCAAGCAAAATGAAGATTAAGAAAAGATCATAGGTCTTACAATTAACAGATCATTGGTAACTCCTTATCTGACTGATAAAGTCAGAAGCTAGATTTCAAGTTGGGAAATGAGTGAGAAGGAAAAATGGAGGGAGGCAACAAGTGAGACAGCTTATTCTAAGAGTTTGGTTGTGAAAGGAAAGAGAAGTATAGGATGATAATTTGAAAACAGTAGGGTCAAGTGAGAGTTTTTTTTTTTTAGGAATACTGCTAAGTTCAGTTTTGGACATGATGAATTTAAAGTATTAAGATTATATTTCCTATAGAAAATGCTGGGCTAAAGATTGGACAAATTTTTGGATAGAATAAGGATTTCCTTGGCACAGAAGTTATTTCTAAGAAAATGATGATAACAGCTCAAACCTATATTATATGGCACTTTAAGGTTTCAAAGCATGTGTCTCGTAACAACCCTCTAAGGCATATAGTTAAAGTATCATTATTATCTCTATTTTATAGATGAGGAAACTGGGGTTTTCAGAGTTGGAGGAGCTTGCCAAATAGCTAGTGAGTCTCTCAGGCTGGATTTCAGCACAAATCTCACTTTATATCTAGCATTGTTCCCACTGTCCTTTCCTGCCTCTCACACCAGACCCCAAGCCTAGGTCTGAGATTCAGATAACTACAAGGTTTGCAATAGGAAAAAATATACATGGATTGCCTGAGATATTCCCATTTACAAAAGCTTAATAATAAGCATCACAGATGGATAATACTCTCTGAAAGCCATAACTGCAAATAAATTACACTGTATGGTAACAGTATGGGGAACTAGGTCTAAGTGGAGAGTGCTTTGGTCAAGGGAATAAAGGAAAATTATGATCATGTAAGATATAATGGAGTAGAAGGCAAGGACAAAAGATTTTAGTAAAGTGGGGAAGGGACGAACATATGATAGAACCACATGTTACTGACTGATTACCATGTAAGAAGCACTAAGGTCATCATGATCTTGGAAATGTGCTTGAATGCGCTCAAGCATGATAGTTAATATTATATAAGAATAAGTAACATTAAAGATGAACAAAATTGAGTTGGCTTTGGGTAACTGGTATTAACCCTCCCACAATCAGTGAATCACAGAGAGTTGCAAATATAGCTGTATTAAATGTTTACAACATAAAGTCTTCAACTTGCTCCTTATCTCCATGGATAAAACTGGGGGAAAGTAGAAATGCCAGCTAAAAGAGATTCATTCTTTCAATAAACTTATACTCATTAACACCTACTATGTGAAACACAAAAGGCAACATGGCAGAGTGGAAAGAAAGCTGGTGTCAAAGCTAGGAAAGCCTGGGTTCAAATCTTGCCTCTGATATTTTCTAGATGGATGATCCTGGTTAAGTGACTTAAGCCCTTACTATTCGAGGAAACTCTCTAAGGTTAGAAGCTGCAGGAAAAGTGGCCATAATGCACTGGTAGAAGGAATTTCCACACCTATTAGTTCTCTATACCAATGAAATCACAGTTCCAATTCCTATCACTATGTGACAGGCACTGAGAGATACAAAAATTTTTATTACATAATACTTTAAAAGTCAAATTACTCCTGCAGCCACATATGCTGCCCCTCCTTGGAGGTCTTCAAACAGAAATTGGATGACCACATATCCAGTACGTTACAGTGAGGATTTCTTTCTTGTGTAGGTTAGACTACATGACAACTGAAATTCCTTCCAACTCTCAAATTCTATGATTATATGATTTATGTAAGAAGGTCATGGTATTATTGTTTCCAAATGAATGGTTTTCGAGAATCATTAGCACATGGCTTTGTACTTCTATTTTCATATTTTTTTCCAGATTGGATTTGTGATGCCATTGCTACAGGGAACTTCCTCAATCAATAGAGATAAGACACCTGCTCTCTGAAATTTACAGTCTGCTATATGGCACAGTGGATAGAGTGCATAGCCTGGTGTAAGCAAGACCTGAGTTTAAACATGGCCTCAGACATTAACTAGCTGACACAGGGCAAGTCACTTAACCTTTGTGTGCCTCAGTTTCCTCATCAATTAAAAAAGCACCTGTAAAAGCACTCCCATGGTTGTTGTGAGGATCAAATATGATAACTGTGAAGTGCTTAGCATAGTGCCTGGCATATAGTTATATAAATGATATAAATGTCATTATTACTAACATTGTTATTACACTGAAAACTGGCCTTGTGATTACGTAGAGCTAATGTCAAGCCCTGTCTCTGAAACATCATGGCTATGACCAAGCCCAGACAACTTTCTGTAACACAAATACATGACAAATTTAGCAAACAAATTTAGAATTTCCAAAAATTACATATATATTTTGGCTAATGCAACACATAGGTTCTTGAAAAGTTATGGATAAAACAATCTCTATTGAACATGTACTAAAGATTTGAGTATGAGCTCTGGCTCTCAAGCCCTAGTTTGGGCCCTGACTGGCTCAGAATGAATGTAAATAGCAACTGCTTCTGTTTCTCAGAAACCCTGAAGGTCTTTGTAGTAGTAATCAGGGGGGCCTTTTTGCTGTTCTGTTAAGTGCCTTTAATGATTCTGGCCTTTGTTTGAATGGGGCAGATAAAATGGGATCTTTTTGTCTTGAGGTGCTTCTCAGCACTAAAACAATGTAATGGTGATCATGACAGGACTTTTTATTGTCTTCTCCTTTGGAATGCTGAGGTAATTAAGTACATTTGATGAGTCTTGCCTTTCAAATGTAACAGCCAACAAAATGGGACTTTTCACTATTCTTTGTTTGAGTGCTTCTCAGCATTGAGGTAATCAAGCGCCCCAGGGCCCAGAGAGGGTATAGAAGATCTGAGATTGGTGTTGTCCCTTGGGGGTCACTCATGTAAAGAGTGTTGAGACTCTGGGCAAGTGGTTCTAACTGCCCCCGGCTTTGCTAACCCAGACTCATTGGTGTTCCCTTTTTGGTAACTAGGTATGTGATGTCTTGATTAGACAAAGCCTGTCTGTTGAATATTGTTATTTGATCTGTTGATATTTTCTGCTTGTAATTTCTATTTGTATTTGCTCTGAAGTTCAGGGTGCTGGCTTTTCCCCCTGAACTAAGCGAATGATGTACGTATGTTTGATTAAAGTGAGACTGTTAACCCCTTAAAGTTACTTTCCTTAGTAAAGAAGATCAAAGAACCTGTGCTGGCAGCTCTTACTGCCAGTCTTGCTGGGTCTTACAGCCCTATAGCACCTGCTAGCCAAACTGTTATTACAGTATTCCCTTCGAAGATCTTTTTTTTTTTTTTTTGATTAGGTAGAGGCAATTCTCTGACTCATTTCTTATTAAGCTTTAATCACTGAATGGGCATTGCCTCAGTCAAACTAAGACCTATTAAAGACCTTAGCTTGAAAAGGCCAAGGTCCCCCATTGCTTCCTGGGCCACCTCCAGTTGTCCTGATCTATATCTGGCCACTGGACCCAGATGGCTCTGGAGGAGAAAGTGAGCCTGGTGACTTTGCACAGCCCTCCCTCAGTCAATTCCAATTCATTTTCATGTCATGGCATCACCTCCCTGATGTTGCGGTCCTCTTCGAGAAACAGCAACTAAAGACTTGAATATTAAAAGAAAACTTACAGTACAAAATTTTTGGTCAAAGAAATTTTATGATGCAAAAGTTGTTCCCATATCTATTTTTATAAATTCGACTTCTGTATGTTGTACATAAGCAATATGAATACACAATTCATTTTTTAAAAAGTATTTACATTACCTTATGATTTTCTGCATTTTCCATGGCAAAGTGGGGTGGCATTGCAGTCACAATGATTCCAAGCAAAGCTGCTTGAAAATACAGCTCAATCCTAAAGACTATGTCAGTAATTTCCTAAAAAACAAAAAACAAAAAACTACAGTATTCAAAGTAACTTTAAACCATCCCAGTACTTCTTCTTTTAAAGTATTAAAAGGACTAATACATAAAAATATATACATTAATAATAGGATTTAGAAGAAAGAAAATTAGGAGGCTGATTAGGAAACCTAGACCCAAGTCAAAATTGATCCAATGATTGGCTATGTGACCTTGGGTAAATCACTTTGTTTCTATTTCAGTGAGTGTGGAATAGAGACAAGAAATTAAATCTGTTAAACCTACTTCACTCCATTATTGTGAAAGATAAAATATGCTTCACTTAGAGTGAGTTAACACGCACATTCTGAGAGGAGGACCACATGGCCATTGGGCCAGAGAGGTGGAGGGTGAGCAGCTGCAGGAAATGCTGAAATATAAAAGGCTAAACAAATATTGGAGGAAACAGATAATAATAATAGTATGGTATGAATACAAGCCAGGTGGAACCTAACAGAACAAATGAACAAGAAACCACAAAAGTGCAAGAATATAGGAATTCAGATATATGTAGCCCTTTAATTTAATGTTCCCTTTGTCTTTGGCCATAAAAAAAAATGTGAACTTTAGCTGTAAAAAAAGAAATTAAAATTCTGAAAAAATGCACTGATCTGAGGGGTGGAGTTAAGATGGTATAACAGACAAGGCACAATAGTTGAGCTCTTCCAAAAATTCCCCTCCAAGTAACTTTTTTTAAAATGTATTTATTTTTAGTTTTCAACATTCACTTCCATTAACTATTTTCTCCCACTCCCTCCCCTCCCCCCTCCCCAAGATGGCATGCAATCTGATATAGGCTCCACATACACATTCATACTAAACATATTTTCACATGAATCACGTTGTAAAGAAGAATTAGAATCAATGGAAGGAACCACAAGAAAGAAGAAACAAAACAACCAAAAAAAAAAAAAGAGAGAGAGAGAGCAAATAGTATGCTGCAATCTGCATTCAGACTCCATAATTCTTTCTCTAGATACAGACCAAATGATTTTAAAATAACACTTCAAATCAAATTCTGGAGTAATAGACCCAACAAAAGGTCCAGGTGAGTCATTCTTCCACCCAAAGACAATGTAGGAGGTCTCAAGGAGAGATCTTTGACTTGGGAATAGAAAATGACCCAGAGCCCACATGGATACAATGCCCAGTGGTAGCACTTGGTGATGGTGACAGCAGTAGCTTTGGAAGTAAGGGGTCAAGACAATTGGCCAGAAAGAGATGGGATCCTTGTCTACCACTAGGCATAGTTTGGCAATTCCACTGCCTATACCCACTTTCAGATCAGGCTTAAAGGCAGAGAAGACCACTTTCAGTCAGGAGGAAGCAAGGGCCCTGAGCAGCAATATCACTTCTGGTACCAAGGGATCACGAACCCTGAGGGGCAGTATCAATAGAAATCCACAGGGATCAGAGGCCTTTTCTAGATAAGAACCAGAGCACAGATCTGGAAAGCATAGACTGTACCTCTCCCTGGATCATATGATCTTGGAACCACCAAAAACTTCCAAAGCCTCCAAACTAGCTCTGAAAACAACAGTATAACAGTTCTCCGCCCCTCACCCTGGACCCACCTTTCAGGGAACAGAGACCAACTTTAACATAACAAAATCAAGAAACAGGCTAGAAAAAATGAGCAAAAAACAAAAAGAACCTGACCATTAAAAAGCTATTCCAGCGACAAGAAAAGATCAAGACAAATTCAGAAGAGGATGAGGATGTCAAAATGGCTATAAGAAAAATCTCAAAGAAAAAATTTGAGTTGGATATAAGACTAATAAGAATTCCTGGAATAGCTAAAAATGAATTTTAAAAATCAAGTAAGGGTGGTAAATGAAAAATTAGGGAAAGAAAAAATAAGCAAGAGAAAAAAATTATGAAAAGACAACTAAGAGCTTGGTAAAAGAAGTTTATACATATATATGTGTATATATATATATATATATATATATATATATATATATATATATATATATATATATATATACACACACACACACACATATACACACACATATATAAACAAAAAAAAACAACATCTTAAAAACAGGACTGACCTAATCATAAAAGAGGCACAAAAATTCACTGAAGAAAAGAACTCTTAAAAAGTAGAATTGGCTCAATGGTTAAAAAAAAAAAAAAAGGGACAAAAGGTCACTGAACAAAATAATTCCCTAACAATTAGAATTGAGTAAAATGGAAGCTAATGACTCCATGAGACATCAAGAAACAATAAAACAGGGGCACCTAGGTGGTGCAGTGAGTAGAGCATTGGCCCTGGAGTCAGGAGAACCTGAGTTCAAATCTGACCTTAGACACTTGACACATTTACCAGCTGTGTGACCTTGGGCAAGTCACTTAACCCCAATTGCCCTGCCTTCACACAACTGAAATACAGAGAATTAAAACAAGAGGCTGGAGCAAAATCTGTTATGCCTCAGCTGAAGTAAAAAAGGCAGGGGTAAAGATCATGATCTCAGACAAAGCAAAGCGGAAAAAAAAAACAAAAAACCTTAAGAGATAACCAGGGAAACTACATCTTGCTGAAAGGCACCAGACAGTAATATTAAACATATATGCATCAAATGGTACAGCAACCAAATTCTTAAAGGAAAAGTTAAAGGAGTTACAAGAAGAAACAGATAATAAAACTATACTGGTAGGGGACCTCAATTTTCTCCTCTGAGAGCTAGATACATCTAAACATAAAATAAACAAGAATGAAATCAAGGAGTTGAATAGAATTTTAGAAAAGTTAGATATGACAGACCTCTGGAGAAAATACAATTGGAATAGAAAGGAGCATACCTTTTCTTCAGCTGCACATGGCACCTTTACAAAAACTGACCATGTAGTAGGGCATAAAAACCTCACAAATGCAGAAAAGTAGAAATATTAACTGCATCCTTGTCACACCATAATACAATAAAAAATACATTCAATAAAGGGCTGTGGAAGCATAGATTAAAAATTAATCAGAAACTAAATAATCTAATCCTAAGGAATGAGTGGTTCATCAAAGAACAAATCACAGAAACAATAATTTCATTAAAGAGAATGAAAACAGTGGGACAACATACCAAAATTTGTGGGATGCAGCAAAAGCAGTATTTAGGGAAATATTTATATCTTTAAATACATACATCAATAAAAAGGAGAAAGAACAGATCAATGAATCAAGCATGCGACTAAAAAAACACACAAAACTAGAAGAATAAATGTTAAACCCCCAATTAAACACCAAAATGAAAATCCTGAAAATCAAAAGAGAGATTAATAAAACTGAAAGTAAAAAATCCACTGAACTAACAAATAAAACTAGGAGCTGCTTTTATGAAAAAAATCAATAACACAGATTAGTTAATTTGATTAAAAAAAGAAGAAAAAAAGCGAAGAGGGTGAATTTAGCATCAATGAAGATGAAATTAAAGCAATTATTAGGAGCTAATTTGCCTAATTATATACCAATAAATCTGACAATCTAAGTAAATATTTACAAAAATATAAATTTACCAGATTAAAATAAGAAATACGATACTAACCCTATCTTAGAAAAATAAATTGAATAAGTCATAAATGTAGGCTTTTAAGAAAACTATTACCAGAACCAGATAGATTTGCAAGTGAATTCTACCAATCATTTAAGGAACAATTAATTCAAATACTGTATAAACTATTTGAAAACATAGTTAAGGAGTCCTACCAAATTCCTTTGATGACACAAATATGGTTTTGAAGGAAGAGAAAAAACAGAGAAAGAAAGCCATAGCCCAATTTCCCTAATGAATATCAATGCAAAATTTTTAAATAAAATACTAGAAAGGAGATTACAGCAATACATCAGAAAGATCATATACAGGTGGGATTCATACTAGGAATACAGGACTGGTTCAACACAGGAGGGCTATCAGCATAATTAACCTTAATAATAATAAAAGTAACAAAAATCATATGATTATATCAATAGATGCAGAAAAAGCCTCTGATAAAATACAACACCCATTCCTATTTAAAACGCTAAAAAGCTTAGGAATCAATTCAGCCTTTCTGAAAATAATAAGAAGTATCTATCTAAAATCAAAAACCAAGAGCAAACATTATCTATAATGCCTTCCCAATAGATCAAGGGTAGTGAAACAAGAATGTCTATTGTCACCATTATTTTTTCAGTATGGTGTTAGAAATGCTAGCTATAGCAATAAGACCAAAAAATAAAAAGAACCTGAAGGAATAAAAACAGGCGACAAGGAAACAAAGCTATCACCCTTTGCAGATGACATAATGGTATACTTGGGAAATCCTGGAGAAGTGAGCAGTCATGAAAATAACTGACAGAATAACAAAAACATTTTAAGACAAACAACTCTGAAAGACTTACAAAATCTGATCATCGTAGTGATTACCCACAATTACAGTAAGACCAATCATGAAGCATGCTACTCACCTCCTAACAAAGAAGTGATAAACTCAAGATGAAGAATGAGACATATTTTTAGATACGGCTAATGCAGGAATTTGTTTTGCTTGACTATGCATATTTGTTACATGGGTTTTGTTTTTATTTTGGTTCCTTGTCCTCCATGCCCAATTTGGGAGGGGAGAAGTAAAAGTAGATTTTTATTAATTAAAACATTAGTTTAAAAATAAAGTCATTATTGCAAAAACATTTCAGAATTTCTTCAATTTTTCCAAGAGCTTTCCTGAATCCTTTGATATTAAAATAATTCTTTTTTGAAGAACATACTGACAATTAGATAGAAACTGACAATTAGGGAAGAGATGGACCAAAAGAAAATGACCAGCAAAGACATTACCATGATGTGTAGGAATTGACGGCAGTGTTAAGGAAGAAATGTTTAAATGGTGCCTAATTTTATAAATAGTCATACAACTATTTTAAGTATATGTATTTTTAATTATTTTTATTTTTTGATACATTTTTCTTCCTGCAACCTTGTAGAGAGGCAACATGACACAATGGAAAAAGATGGCCACAGAGTCAAAAACCTGAGTTCAAGTCCAGCCTCTGACACCTACCAGTTGTTTGACCTTGGACAAATCACTTAACCTCTCAGTGTTCCAAGGAAGTCTCTAAGATATACAAGACTTATTGATCTGCCAGGGTAGAAGGCTTTTTCCTCACCATAAATTCCATATATCAGTGAAAGAACAAAACCAAAAAACTGTAAAACAAAGTAGAACCTTATAATTGTGGGAACGTGGGACACTGACTATTCAGTTAACAGGAACCCCTGCACTAAGAGATATTAGAATGGAGAATCAAATCATTTTGTAGAGTATCTTTTCCAAATATTTTTCAGTCAATTCTGATGGCTTAAACACTTACAGTCTTTTTTTTTACTTATAGTCTTTACTACATGGACCTTACAATACTAGGATTCTAGATATAAAATATGACATTCACCTTCAAATAAACTTTTATGAAATTTCCTGTAATAATTATCATCAAAGATATTTAAGCTTATATGTGAAATTTCAGGAAGCAGCACAGTGTAGAAGGTAGAGAGGCTGGCCTTGGAGTCAGGAAAACCTGGGTTCAAGTGGTCTCTGATGCCTAGTGGTCAGAAAATATGGGCAAGTCACTTAAATGGTCAGTGCCCCAGGCAACCCTCTAAGACTTACAGACTACTTGCTGATAGATATGGGTGGAATGGGTTTCCACACCTAGAGTTTCCCACATTGATGAAATCACAGGTCCAGACCAAAAAAAAGGAGGTGGGGGGGAAGGACATCTTATTATCAGAGTAGCACTACTTTCTTTGATTCTATTGTCAACTTATATTGAGAATTATTTCTAAGACCAGAAGTTATAGAACGCCACCAGAGTAGGGCATCACTACACACACAAGCTGAGAGAGACATTTTGGTAAAACATTGTAAATTTACTGGTAACTGTAGACTAGGACTTTCAATCACTGTCACTGATATTAAACATATTTTTCCCTATTTTCTTCTACTTTGACATCCATTCTGTGATTTCTAATGTGGGTAACTAAGTCCATAATATTAGTTTGGAATCTGTAGTCAACTTACTTGAAAAAATGGTGTGTTCCAGATCTGGATATTTTCTGTCTCATTTAAATGATAAAGAATTGAGTTGCTAATAACATTCATCAATACTGGTAGAGAATAAATCATAGTACTATTGAAAACAGTTACAAACATGTAGTCCTACAACAAAAGAGAAAAATAATTACTAGAGTGCAACTGATTTAGTATTTTACTATGACTGATACTAGAGAATGAATCATAGTACTAATGAAAAGTTATAAACATGTCTTAAAACAAAAAAGAAAAATAACTGCTACGGTGCATTTGATTTTGCATTTTACTGTTACTGATACGCTACTTTGTAACTATTGTTATATTCCACATATCTTTCGACTCTCCAAATGTTTCTTAAGATAGTTTGATAGCTCCTGGCCTTGGTACTTACAATTTCCTGACTGACACTAAAAATAGTGTAACTTTGAAGAGGGAACCTTGAGCCATGAACTTGAAAGCTTGTCTAAGAGATCTATATATAGTTAGCAAACATAAAATGGAAACTGAAAGACAGTTGAAGCCCTTTACTGTGTCTAGTCTATTGGTCAAACTTTAACAAGAGATATACACAGCTTAATATTTGTACATTCTCAAAAGTAAAATTCAGTTTTTAACAACCACATTCAATTGGCTACTGACTAGTTTTAACATAATTCTGGTCTTTTATCACTCCATGGAAATATATTAATTTAGTTTTAGTTTTCAACATTCACTTCCACAAGATTTTGAGTTCCAAATTTTCTTCCCATCTCTTCGCTCCACCCACCCCAAGACGGCATGCATTCTGATTACCCCTTCCCCAAATCTGCCCTCCTTTCTGTCACCACCACCACCCCCTTCTCCTATATTCCATGGAAACATACATCAGATAAGCTGAGCTTTACCAACAAAAATTAATATGATACACATAGATACAGATACACATGCCACATACACATACGCGCACACACACACAAACACATTTTATCTACTTGTTTCTCTTACCTTCCCCGAATGCATTACATTTAAAGCTGCACTGTGAGGAGCAGCAGATACATAGTCACTGACATTTAACAAATCCACCAAGATGTTCTGACTCGTGAAGAAACTTAGGAGGTCATCAATATCAGTGTCTGGCATAAAGAAATAAGAAGCTGTCAATGAATTAATTACTTTAGATGAAAAAATAATTACACCACCACAATCAAAAATGACTTTTTTTTAAACAGAAAATTTCAACCATTTTATCTTTTCGTCATTCTACACACTCCCCTATGGTTTTAATGATCAGCTCCATCTATATAGAAGATTCAAATCTAATATGTTCACCCCTCAAATTTCCACTGTACTTTATTCCCAAAATTCCAAATATCTATTTATCATCTCCACCTTGCTGTTCAATTGTCACCTCAAAATTTAAGTCACCACTTTTTCCATGTTCAAAACTTAGCTTACCACCTTTTCCATGAAAACTTTTCCCTATTCTATCTTTCCCATTTCTCTCAATAATATTCCCAGTCACCCAGGTTCTTGACCTTGTTGTCACTTCTATCTCTTCCCCCTCCCTAAGCCCATAATTCTCTAACCTATATGTATTCTATAATTTCCTAAACCATAATTCTATCTAAATCTACATTCAGTTATTTACCAAGTCTGTTGATCTTAGGATCAGTGGATTATAAATTTAGAGCTATAAGGGATCTCAGAAGTTATCTAGTACAACCTTCCCTCTCCTTTCCCCCATTTTATTGACGAGGAAACTGAAGAGGAGAAGGGGTGACATGCCCAAAAGCACAGAGCAGGTAAGCGGCAAGATGAGATTTGAAACCAAGTCCTCTTTCCACAATATTGCCTCTCATACTATCAACACACTAGTTCAGATCTTCCTAACTTGAACTATTCTGTCTCTGGTCTCCTCACTCCAATTCATCCTTTATACTGCAGCCAAAATGATCTTCCTAATACACTTCTGACTATCACTTCCTTGCTCAAAAAAACTCTACTGGTTCTCCTGGCTTCCCATCACTTACTGGACACACACAGCCCAACAGTACTTTAGAATGGCATTCAAACCCTGCAGTCTGATTCAAACCTATCTTTCTGGCCTTATTTCATACTTCAAACACTCTATATTCCATACAAAATGAACCGCTTGCCATCCATCTCTCAGTCTCATCCGGCCTTTCCCTGCCTTTGTGTTTTCACTTACGTTATTCTCTTGGCTAAAATATACTCATCCTCCTCATGTCTATGTGGTTAAATTTTTTCTTCTTTCAAGACTACACACATGGTACCTTTTTTGTGAAACCTACTATGATTCCCTAGGTTCAATATTCCTCTTATAATCTGGAAGCTTTCCTTCATTCTTACCATATTCTAGCTTTTCTTATAATTATTTGTGTACATGCCTCATCCTCACTCTTAATACTGTTAGCTCCTAAACAGTAGTGACTAAGTTATTTTTCATCTCTGTATCCTGAAAACAGTGAACATAATAGGTAATACATAAATATTTGCTCAGCTGTATTAAGTAAGTTAAATTTCTTCTGCCAATTAGCATCAGAAGCATAATAATTTACTCACAAAATCTAGATTTTCTTAAAATTAAAATTCATATGAAGAAAGAAACATGTTTGATATGTGTAGTCTTCATCACCATAGATGATCTAAATATAAACGTGTTTTCCAAGTACCAGGGTTAAAGGGTTAAGGTCAATGCTCAAGCTATCAAATGACAATGGTGAAAAGTGCAACAGTTAGAAAGAAGGGAAGAAAACAGTTCCAAATTTTTTGGAGCTCTTCCTAGTACAGGATAATCTTTGACAATTACAGTATTAACTATGCCACTTGCTGGTCACCAGAAGCCAGACAGAAAAACTGCACTATTAAACATACTACAATAAAGTCTTGATAAATAATATCTGTTTGAAACTCTAATTTGTTCCATGTCACTCCTTTGCTTAAGAAATTTCCTACAGCCTCCAAAATAAAATTCTGACTCCTCTCTCTGACATTTAAAACCCTTCACAATCTAACAATTCCACCAACTCTTCACAATTCCAAGCAATCTTTCCAGATTACTGTCTCTCACACACTCTAGGAACTAACAAAATTGGTCTACTTGTGTTTCTGATACTCCTGCCTCTTTGCCTTTGTATGAGCTGTCACTCATACCTAGAATGCTCTCCCTTCTCATCTCTACCTCTTGAAATTTCTAGCTCCACTCAAGGTTGATCTCAAACTCAACCTTAATAACATAAGGCTTATCATGATTCCCCTGAGTACTAGTGCCTATTGCCCAAAATTATCTTTAAAAAAAAAAAAAATATATATATATATATATGTGTGTGTGTGTGTGTGTGTGTGTGTGTATTTAAATATACACACACACACACACACTCGATTGCACACATGTTGCCTCCCCTGACAGAATGCAAGGCCTTTCAAGGCACGCACAGTTTTCTTTTTGCCTTTATAGCACCAACACTTCACCTGGCACACAGTAGCTCACTTAGTAAAAGCTTTTTGAATTTAACCAACAATATCTTTACTAGGATAGTACCATTTTGGGAATGAAAAAGACGAATTGAGAAATGAAGAATTCTTACATATTATAATAAACTACATAGTCTACTCTCTGGTATCCATTTGAGCTATTAAATTTTGTGCATACCATTATCTACTCTGCTCTATTTTGTACTTTATAACTACAAATGGAATTTCTCTTCATTCTAATCTAGCTGGTGCTGACAATTAAGATTTTTTAAAACAAGTAAAAATGCTTCTTTTTAATAGAAATGAATAAACAAGTTTATTGTTATCAGTACTGTTATCAGTTCTGCTTTAGGAAGATCATGCACTTGACTGAGAGGTATTACTTAGCATTCCTCATGCATTCAATGGGAGAGAGGAAGCACAAATATAGGAAGCACACTGTTGGGCAATCAGACTTTTACGGAATTTTCATAATTTTTTAAATGAAGAATAGTAATACCTTAGTTCTATGAAGGCTCCAAAACTATAATGGTACTGAATCAAAAATTTATATAAGAAAGTTACCAAACAAATGGATAGACAGAGAAGTACATTTCTCTAACAGTGTAAAAAAAAATCTCTATGCACTGAGCAACAACCGGAATAGCTGAGAATAACTGAAGATCAGAAGACCCAAAGATTACACCAAACAAAATGTAATTCCTTTGTTTGCTAAAAATAGGAAAAGGGGGACAACTAGGTGGCCCAGTGAGTAGAGCACCAGCCCTGGAGTCAGGAGGACCTGAGTTCAAATCTGACCTCAGGCACTTGACACATGTACTAGCCTGTGTGACCTTGGGCAAGTCACTTAACCCCAACTGCCCTGCCAAAAAAAAACCCAAAAAAAAAATTAATAAAAAATAAAAAATAGGAAAAGGAATGCCTTCATTATTTGGTGGGAGGCAATGTTAATGTTTAAACAATGAAATGAATAATTTATGGTCTTCCCCACTAGGGAAAAAAAATTCCAAAAAACTGAAAATGATAACTGTCTTCTACCTTGTGTTTCACCCCTCTAGCCATCCAGGTTAAAAAAAAATTAAATAAACAAAAGAGAAAACTGGTAGAAGAAACAAGAAATTTTTAGAAGGAAAAAAACGTAGAAAAAAGAAGGAAACATCAAAATTAGCAGCAGAGTTAACCAGTCAGCACAGGCTTTGACAACAGAGAAAATATAAAAATAAATAATTTAAAAATACTTAGCCGCCTCTCAAGTCATTACTGTGGCACAGATGCATGTCAATTATGTTACAAGAGAAAGCAACAGCACACACTCCAATATACGTATTACAACCCAATCCAGTATTTAGACGTATCAATGATGGCCCTGAGTCGGTTAGAAAGCTTTAAACTATCTATATTCATTATATTCTGTTTTAAAAAATAAAGTACTTAACATATTGTATAAAAACTTCCATAAAGAGTTAACTCCAAAGATTTTATGCCTAAAGACTAAAATATCAATGAAAATTTGGGCTTTATTAAAAAATTAGATAATACAAGTATTACTGTATTGTGAAGGCAAATTTATTATAACTATAAGAATATATTGGAATATTACATAATTATAATCTTATTATCATAAATGTTATTGAAATATTAAATAATTATAAGTGTTTACATAAGATAAACTGTCATGTCTATATTTATATTACTCTTCATTAATAACAAGATTAACTTTGTTTTAAATTATTTAGATTTTATGTTCAGTTTGAAATTTCACCTCAGAATATTTCAAGAATCTACCTGAACCCCAAATCTTACCAGTTGAGTTTTGAAGAAGAAGGCTTGTTTTGTATTTGTGAGTTTTCTCTCCAGGTTTCAAAAAATATAAGTCTGGAGTAAGTTTGATGGGAGCAACAGTATTCTTAAAATAATGATGAACCAAAAACATGAAAACCTGAACAGCAAGAAATAGTAAAAGCAGGAACAACCTTTAAAAAAAAAAAGGCTTATTAATTTAAAAGTCTTGTAAGTCATGGCATTTTTTTCTAAGTTACTAAAAAATGTTTTAAACAAATTCTTATTCACATGATAGGTATGAAGTCTCTAAAAAGGAAACACATTGAGGCACTGGCAGAAAGACTAAAAAAAAGCATACAGTATTCAGTTCTGTGGAAAAATTAATTCTTACAATTTTAGCTCCAAGTATAAAAACTGAGTAACTGATACTGAAATTAAGCAATAGTAAAAAGGAGATTTCTGAGTCAAGTTAACGCTACACAGTCACATCACGTAAAACTAAACTGTTATATACACACATACACACATACTTTGGATTAGACAGTATATCACTCTTGATTTGAGAAATCCCAGACTGATTAGTAGAATCACTATGATGATTACAAATTTCTTCATGATGTGAAAGCAGAGAGAGGAGAGTCCTGGATTTGCCCTATCTTACTTAAACATGAGCTGCTTTTTCAGTATAAATTAGGCAAGTCATGTCCACTGCCCATTATTTAAGTTTTTCCTTGACACTCAGTCTCTTTTGTAAGAGATTTCAATGTCATGTTCTTGTCTTCAGCAGATTACCCCTCATCCTTGTGATGAACAAGGTTATAAGATAATCACAAACCCACACCTCAGAACTGTGTACTTAGTGACAATTTGGAGTTCAGCCTAACAGATCCTGCTTCCTCACATTTATTTCATATATTATGAGCTATTAACATATAAAATAGATATTTATATGTATGAGAAAAAACCTCCTAAGTACACCATCTGTACTTATCTCTAAACATTAAATTGAATTTCTACTATTAATTGTTTTTTATAAAGAAACCATAGAAATACAATTTGTATGAAGATTCTTAATAAATTTTATTTCATGAAGGCAATGTTTGTAAAGAGGACACCTTATAGACATTTGGTTGATGAACAGTGTAACACGAATACAATTATACAGTGGTTTATGGTTTAGAAAGTGTTTTCCTCATGACAGTCCTGTGAATTAGCAGCATCTTACTCATAAGGCAACTGAGGCTCAAGAGGTGAAGTGACTTATGCCCAGGTGAATAGCTATTAAGTGTCAGAGATGTAATATGAATCCATATCCCCTGACTCAAAGTATAGTCTTTTCCCACTATTCCACCTTGTTTTCTAACTAAGAGAATACATTGAGAATTCTGAGAACTACATTGGAGATCTGGCTCCAAACATACATGCTTGATGAAATCTCTCAACTTCTCTGCATTTCCACTACTCATCTATCAGACAGGAATAATAATAATTTCTTTATTTAACACACAGGATTGTTGTGAAGAAATAAGATAAAAAGTATGCAAACACTTTGAAAAAGGTGAAGGAGCTATACAAATACAAGTTATGACAATGAAGAAGATCATAGACTATTTAAGCACAGAATTTTGAGTTGAAGGTACCTTAGAGTGGGATCCCCTCATTTTACAGATGAGTGAAATGATCAAGATTACTAGTAGTCAATTAACTTAAGTAACTGTAAGCATAGCCGTATTTTTGTTCATCTCTGGTAATACGTACTAGTAGCTATCTTAGGCTTTCAAAATTATATGAATCATTTTCTACATTTAAAAAGTGTGAAGATAAGCTCAGTATATACCTCTTAGGAGAAAACTCAATTTAGGCAGAAGGGATGATTATACTTACACAGATCTCAGTGATCTACCTTCACGTTTCAAAGTAAGAAAATGAAGCTTTGTTATCATACACACTTGCTGCTTCCAAAGGGCCATGGTGCTCAATGTGGAAGTTTCGGTTTCAGAGAGTATTAGTAGACTCTGCTCCATTTCATCAAAAGATTTTGAATCTATTTCTTCCTCTGATTGCTGCTGGCTAAATATACTATAATCTATACATCAAAAAGAAAAATTTATTAATGTTAAATGGCATACTTCTCCCAAAAGTAAAAAGGTTCCTGTAATAGACACCTTAATGTGCACTGAGAACAATAAATTTACTTCCAATATCTATTTATCTTCAGCTGGCCCAAAACCAAGAACATTAATGTCAAATCTTTTAAACAATGAAGAATATGAAATTACGCAATGTTTAAAATACGTATTTCTAAAATGATTACGAGTGCTTCAGGTAAAAAGTAAAATCATCAAACTATCTTTTAACCATCTACAGATTAAACTGAACAACAAAGTGGAGAGGTTTTTAAACCAAAGACTAATATATTACCATTTTATTATGAAATACAACCTTAAAGTTTTAAGATATGAGTACATAATCACTCTTACCACTATCTTCTCACTAAATAAACAAAAGTCTCTAGAGGACACTTGAGTTATTTTCCCTCCAATAATTCTAATCATAGAAGAAAAGGCTTTACATATTATAAAGTCCAACTTCTCACCCCAGAAATTCATTTTATAGCATGCCTAGCAAATAAAAACACAGACTGAGCTTCAATACTACTAGAATATAAAAGTATCATTTAATATACTAAATAAAATTATGCCTTGTCAAGACTTTAAGGGCTTTATTAATGTTCTCTGCAGTGTTTTAGAGGTTTTTCACCTGTATAACCAGGCTGTCTTCTTTAACATTTCCCTACATTTTCTCACCTAGACAACCCAGACACTAACAGCAAATACAGAGAACACAGGAGTGAAATCCTAGGCATAAATGGACAGATGCCCCGGGCACAGTCTTCCTAAAGAAGCAGAGGTATAGGGAGTGGCTCAAGCAAACATCCTATATCCTCCACTATCTTATATCTATCAAACTATAAAATGGTAAAATCACATTTCTATCAACATCATGATATTCGTGTAGCACTACTATCACCTCACCTCCACTTCTCAGAATCCTTAACCTAACTTTTCTGATCCCCCCCGTTGTTAGTACTCTCTCCCTCCCACAATTACTTTGTATTTACTTATCTGTGCACATGCTGTATCCCTCCAGCAGAATGCCAGCTGAGGGCAGGTATTGTTTCATTTTGCCTTTGTATCCCCTGTGCTTAGCACAATACCTCGCACATAGTAGGTGCTTAATGTCTGTTAAACGGAATTGAATTTCTGGTTCTGTGTTGTCAGAGAAAGTAAGGTTTTTACCAGCTTGATCAATTTCTGCTTCAACTTCCAGCTTTAGGAACACATCTTCCAATGTTGTCATGGAAACTCCGTAAGAAATAACTCCCAAATTAGAATGGGTCTCTAGGTCAGAAAACAAGCCTAAAAGCAGAAATAAAAAAAATACTTGTTTACTTAAGTACACTAATGTCCCATTCTCTACAAATTTCTCTCAGGGGAAATACGATACAGCAGTGAGAACCTTAACCTGAGAATCTAAAAACTGCTCTAGGGTCTTCCAGTGACCACATGTGTGACCTTGGGCACATTTCTTAACCTCTCTGAATTCCAATTTTCTCATCTCTCAAACAAGAGAACTGGATTAAATGATCTTTAAGATCCTTTCTAAAACCAAAATTTGTTTATAAAGCAGCATGTAATCAAATACTTTGTGAAAGCAAAATAAATATGTAGGACATGTTATTTCTGCTAATGGAAAGCAGAGGGGGGAAATGGCCGATTAAAGCCCAGTCCTCAGAGAGGCACTCTTGAAAACATTAAGGGCTTTATTAATGTTTTCTCCACTGTTTTAGAAATTTTTCACCTGTATAACCAGGCTGTCTTCTTTAACATTTCCCTGCATTTTCTCACCTAGACAACCCAGACAGGAACAGCAAATATAGAGAACGCAGGAGTGAAATGCCTAGAACTCAAAACCTAAAGAGAATGGACAAAAGGCTGTTAATTGTAGTGCTAAGCAGCGCATTTTGAACCAAGGGAGTATAGTACATCTATTCATTAGGACACCAGGAAAGACACACAAATGGAGATTACTTGGACAGGCTACAACATGCTGGATAGGGATTGATCTGTTACTGATAAAGGAATTCCTCACTTCTCTCATAGGGCTTCAAGGTCAGGGGGCATAGCCATCACAAGAAAAGACACCAGAAAGATACCAGCAAGACCAGCCACAGAAAAAGCTAGAGGCTGCACAGAAGGTACCAAAGAGAAATTCCATGGTGGGTACTGCTGGAAAAACACTAAGACAGTAAGTCTTTTGATGACTTGCTTATTGAACCAGGGAGGATGCTAGAAGATGGATTTCTCACCCTTGACTACTGATGGTATGCTTCTAAAAGGTCATTTGGATTTGCCAGGAATAGCCAACACAAGACTGAGAAGTAGGAGTTTTTCAGCTCTTTACCAGAACAACGAATTTTCCATGAGTTTTATTACTGTATTTTTAAAATTCTGATTTCATTCAATAAATGTATTCTACTCTATGATACCAGTGTATTTTCCTTTCCATCATAAAAAGTTACCATGGAGATGAGAATAATTTGGGGAAACCGGAAGCATAAGTCAATTTTGATAAATTTATAAAATTTCATATAAGGGATCTTTACATTTTAAACTCTAGATCAATCCAAGAAAACAAAGGTACCCAAACGAGCACTGGGAGGTTGGGGCTTAGGGATCCTGGCAAGCACTCCTATCTTTGCACAGCATGAAAGAGGCTTAAGGCTATCAGCCTACCTCAGAACACCACACCTGGTACTGAGACTTTTACTGAGCAGCTATTCCAGACTGGAAAACTACCTATATCAGCATCAACAACTTCCTTTACATATATAACAACGGTCTATGATTTTTTTCCCCCATTCCTTGGGCATCTTCTCCTTGAACTATATTATGACAAGCCCTTAATGCTTTCGAGATAATGTAGCCAACTGTAGTCTCAAATTTCTTCTGTATGTACTTAGTCTGATGAATCATGTTCCTGAATTTTGTCTTCTTATGTGCCATTTCAATTTCTTTGTATAACATAACAGGCACTGTAATGTTATGGTCTAAATGCGGTGGCTCTTTTATTACTAAGGACTAAGAAATCTGTTACATTTTCCACCAATTTGTTGTTCTCTTGTCATGTTCATCTCTGAATGCTTAGGATAATGTGGCTCAGTTGGATCTGACACTAAGCTTTTTCCAGACTAGTTTTTACTTCTAGTCCTTTTCTCTTTGTTTTACAAGGCCTTTTAACTTATAATCTACCGAGCTGCTTTACAGTACCTTAGAAATGAATTGCCAGAACATACTAACCAGAATTAACGTCAACATTCATAAAATCTAGTTTTAGTCTGGTGGGTCTATGATGTAATTTCTTTTTGGTTCATTCCCCAACCAGGATTTCCCCTTGGAATATGAGAATTTGGCTTGCTTTTCTCCTTGGAAACATCAGATTGTGGTTTATATTGCATGTAGGTCTCAAAAAAGAAAAGCAGCTCTAATGCAAGCAATTAGTTCTAAAAGACATCAAATAAAGAAACTACTTTATATCACATGACATAAAACAGAAAAAAGGACTTGCATTCAAGATCATAAACAATTAAGACAACTCTCTTCTCTCCAGCAGGCTTCCATCTCTTCCAGGGATTGAGAGTTCTTTAGATCTATAGTATTTCAAATTTCTGACAAATATAGTGACATGAAAGTTAAAGTCAATTCCCTTCAGAATCATTTCAGGAAATATTTAAAAGGGCAACTGATCATCTAAAAATACAATAAAATCAAAGGGAAACACTAGTAAGCTCTTCCACCTAGTCTAGAAGTTTAAAAGAAGATGGGCTGTAAGCCTGTGGGGACTCTGATCAAGAGTACAAGCTGGGGGCCTGAAACCAATGTGATCTCCAGTAAAAAGATCCTGAAGCCAGGTCAGTCCCAAAATGTCAGAATCAGAGCAGCAAAGTCAGCTCCCTACAGGTGACTATGTAAGGAAATGTAAATGGAAGAGAGATGCTTAGGTTGTCCATGCCATGGCTCTCTAGGAGGCACACTCTCTGATATCCTGTTGTGGTAGCAGTGGGGAGTTGCCAACATACAGTCAATGATTTAGTTCAAGGAGATGGGGTTTGGGCCCCTAGGCTAAAGAGGCAGAAACCAGGGAATGAGGCAGAGAATGGGATCTGGTCCAAGTTCTGGGTCTATTCTCCCAATGCAGACTTGGGTGAAAGAAAAAGATGGGAAGGCATCCCGGAAGCCAGAAACTCTATCATGAATTGTTTCAAGCCACAAGCGGTAGCATCCAGATTGTAGAGAAGATACAACCAAGACCTGACACCCCATTCACGAGATGGTGGGAGGGGCAGAGTCTAGCCCTGTCCCAATCAAGGAAATGAGCCTGGAGATCTGAGTAAACTGAAAAAAACTAACAATACTGAGAAGTGGTAAATCCAAGAGAGTAATTCCATAATGTGTATAAGAAAAGAAATAGAAAAAAGAATGTCTAGGCCAAAATCCTCCCAAAGTAGATGAAAAGAATGAAGCAAGAGATAAAAGTTAAACTGGAGTTATAGGGTGGAGCCTTTTCTCTCCCTTCCCTCTTCAAGAAGAAAAGCACTTAGGGTTTCTAGGGAGTTGAACAACTGTACCCTCCAATGGGCCTCACCTACTGAAGAGAACTATACAATCCTCCAGACTTAATAGTGCTATCCTGGGGTTGCAATCTCCCATTGATGTGGAAAGAACCTAGGATCACTAGAGAGTCAACTTGATCCCTTTCCTCTTACCTGCACAGTCCAGATAACATACTGCACTGCTAAAGAGGGTTTTTGGCTCTTCACTGTGGTTCCATATCTTCCTCCAGCTTTTTCTCTATCTAGGAACTCCTCTACTGGTTCCAAGAGTCAGAATCCATGAACACTTTCAAAACCACTCCATCATTACCCCTCTCTTTAGCCCTGTGGCTGAAGTAAACACCCAGTAGATACCTCCCAGAAGCACAGGATTTTTCTACAGGGAATAAGAGTTTGTGTCTGTGTATGAAATACCTCTTCTAAAAGAATATCACACTCCTGTCTCTACTTTCTCTTTTAAAGATGCAATTTAGAGGACTGCATAGGTCCCTGGGAAGTAAGGCTCATCGGAGAGCTTGGTTGCTTAGCATATAACAATAAAATCCCAAATCCTTTCCTCTTTTAGGGGGTGGAGACCCACTTAGCCTAAAACCATTATATCTAGAAGGTGATGGTGCTTGGTGAAGTGATCCTTGAAGAAATTCACTGAAGGGGAGGGCTGCTTGACTCTTAGCTACTTCTTTGAGAAGTCAGTGTTCTGTCCAAAGTAGTATTATAAGACTAGAGCACTGGGGGATGTGCAAGGGTGACTCTCTAGCAAAGCCAAGTATCTGTAGGGAAGGGGAAAGGAAAGGAAAGGAAACCCAGGGTAGTTTTATATGTTAAAAGGAGTTTCTAGGAAGGAAGGCAACATTCAAGACGGAAGAGAAAGTTGTTTATACTGTTTAGGAGCTCAGGTGTGAGTTCCTTTAGTTGTTTTATTGTTTTGGCCTTTTTTCAAGTTAAAGTCTTCACTATATTTGATAGTTTGTAACCCTGTGTGGTAACTAAAGCTACTTTACCTTTTCTGTAAAGAAAAGGTCAAATTTCAACACTTCCAAAGGAAATTCAGAATGGAGGTATTAATCAAATGAGAGATGGTAGGCAATACAAGACTGGATCTAGTTCTATCTGGGCACTGTTTCCTCACTGTCAACCCAGTGTCACCCTTTGCTTCCATAACACTTTGCTTAGCAAGAACAAGTTGTTGGGATTGTTTGGACTCCTTGTTGTAGCAGCTGTTACATATCTGTTAAACTTTTGTAGGAAAGTTACAATCAGGGTGGTTTTTAAGTTTCCATTTTTTATCATTAACAGCACATTTAAATATGTCAGGTTGAAGCTGTTGCAGTTGTTTTGAAATGTCTTCTAATCATTATCCTTTCTTCTAATTTGCTGGTAATTCGGATCTTGATCTAACTACTGAACAGTCTGACTACAGTCGATACAGTACTTGTCAGCAAACAGTCATTTCTTGCATGTTAAGATGTTGTCAACACTATTGTTTCTGCTGCTGTTCAGTGCTCATCATATCTAGCACTTCCCAAATCTCTTCTAGACATATTTATGATATATAAACATTAGGCTTCTGAGTAGGCTATATAAACTCGTGGCCTCTTCTATATCCTCAAACCTGAGCCATATTTTCCAACAAACTTTTCTCTGTCTTATCCTACCCTATACTTTCCCATCAAAGTCACCAAGTGCAAAAATGTACACTGATTTGAATTAGAACATTTTTAAAAGTTCTTTATAGGTTTTCTCTTCATTCTCTACATTAGATATTGATACATAAGTTGCTATTATCTTCATGGTGAACCTCTTTGCTTATGGTTTATCATGAGCACTTCAATATAAGACGGCCAATATGTATCTCATGAAATTATATTTCTTAATGCCTTTGGGAAAGTGATGAAACCAAGTTGGTCAATTTGTGTATTTACATCCCTAAGGAGACAATCTTTCTATTTAATTACAACTTTTTATTTCATTTATTGTAAAAGTTATCAATACTGTTCTGATTCCATTCTTGAAATATTACATCCATTCACTAATCAATGGATGACCAAACGTTTAAAGTATCTACTGTTAAGTTATCGTATACAGATTACATAAAAATTATGTGATTCTTAGCTCCATCCCACCATTAACCTCTTTTCTGCCACTCTACCACTACTATAATAGAACCTAAAAAGGGCTGCAAGCGACCAAGTGCTATTTTTTATTTTATTTCATGCAATGCTATGGGGTAAAGAATACATTACCTAGTGGACACAACCTACTGGTGACTTGTCTCTTTATTACTCTGGTCCTCAGAAAACATTATGGAGTCTATTGCTGGGCTGCTACTAGAAGCATTTCTAGCATGGCAGAATCTCCCAGAACCTACCCTCAGTTGCCACAGCCTTTGAGAATTCAGGCATCTCTATGTCAGGATGATGTAGTAGAATAAGGCTTTGTGGAATATTTCCAAATAAATTCAAAAAACCAGTAAAATGTAATATTTATCTTCATAAAATATATGCAAATGGCTTAACTATAATAAAGAAAACTTCACTATCTTCTTCTTTATCATTACACTTGAGGTTTTAATCAATCATTAATATCACAACCCTGAAGCTGGAAGAAAATTTAAAAATCCATATCAAGCGCATTTCTCCCAAGTAGGGCTACAACCAAACTCAGAGCACCCTGTTTCCTTCGAATATTTTTCTTATCCTTTACAAGCTCTTCATTAAATTCAGTAAGACTCACTGAGAAGACAAAGGGGAAGGATATTATTCAGAAATGAAACTAATATAAAATAACATACAAGTAAAATGTTCTTAGAAAATGAAACACACCTCTCACCTCCTCTCCCCAAATACAGTTAATAAGACTTCTTTCATCCAGATGGGAAATAGCCACTCCCCGACAATCTTCCGCCATGATGTAAATTAGAAATGTTATCACTTTCACCTGTAAAACCCTGAGTCTCAGTGAGGTGACACACCCTGCTCTGATCTTGTAATATGTTGATATTATTTACTGGATATTTTAATTATTGTGAAAACAATGAATTCACAAATCCACTCTAAAGGAGTGAGGCCTGAGAAATTTATTCCATGGGCAGAGCCTCAAATTCAGGGTATAGAAGAAAAGAAGAAATGTAAGCAGGATTCTAGAATTCAGACCAGGAAGACACCTTAGAAAGTATATGTTGCTTCTTGCTCCTGTCAAAAGTAAAACAGAAGAAAGCAGCCTTCTCTTTAATTAGAAAAAAAAAATTATAGTATATTACTTGCCACAACTACTAAATAGCATGGAGGAAAGTAATTAGGGAGAAAACTTGTTTGTGTTAGTCCTGAATCTCAACTCAATATCAATAGATGGGACTAATCAGTCAGGAATTTGTAAAAATAAGTAAATACCTGAAAATTTGTCCATGTCTTTAAAAGGCAAGCTAAAGACAAGTTGCTGGTCATTCTGCTGTAATAAGTTAGCTCCAGGCACATGCTGTTTAACCAGTGATGAAAGAGATTCTGTGATGCAATGCTTGTCTATGTACATGCTGAAGAAAACCCAGAAATCATAATGATGTTTATTACAGAATAAACTAGGAAAACAGTTCATTTTAAACTATGATTGCTTTGAATTGACACAAACAATTCAGCTACATTGAGAGTGCCAAATGGGAAGCAAATGTTTAAAATAATACCTCAGTCGGTAGCCAATTCCCCATTTGCTTTTGAGAAACAAAGAAGAACCAACACATTTCAGCATTCCTTGTGATATCACAGCTTTCCTATCTGTAAAGAAATTTACAATTTAAGAAATTCCACTTTCAAAACAGCTATACTTTGGTACTGGTTATTTTGTTTTCATAATTACATATTCAAAAACCAATTTTAATTATTAAACTTTAACAGAGAAAATACTGATGAATAGATTAGTGACCTCCCAGATATAAATTAATTTCAGAGATTACAGAATTTAATTTCCACCTCCTAATCTATTAAAAAAAACTATTTGTGCTATTAAATCTGAACTACAAAAAAAAAAAAAGGTTGCTTGTGTAAAATAAAGGTTTCTCACCTTTTTTGTCATAGACCCCTTTGGCAGTCTTTTGAAGCCTACAGGACCTTTCTCAGAATATTTTGTTGTCTATATTAAACGCTAAATTTCAATTAGAGGTTAGTGAAAATAAAAATGTAATTTTTATCACACAAATTTAAGAACTTTGGCCTAGAGTAAATGCTCTCAGGTAATATTTTTAATCTTTAAGCTACCTTAGCCATTCCTCAAAATGCAACACCTCATGCTGATTTCCTTAGCACCCACAACCCACACCAACTTTTTCTTTAAGACAAATAAAATCTCACCAGCAAGAATATCAGCTTCATCCATAAAATGAGTACTAAGTACTATTACTCGATTACTTTTTCTGTATTTCAAGAGATTCCAAACAATATGACGTGAGCAAGGATCCATTCCAGCAGTTGGTTCATCTAGTAGTAATACCTGCATTAAAAGAAAATATTAAAAATTCATAGGAAAACATATATAGGGAGATTTAGAAATCTAGCACCCAGAATTCCTGAACACATCCAAAGGCTTCCTTTTGTAAAATGAAATTTTAAACCAGAAGTAGATTTTTAAAATTTTATTAGTTTTTCTACATGAAATTTTTAATTGCTAACAGAATAATTAACAGAAAATTGATTACTGATGTCTCCAATTTGGCTAGAAGAAATCATTTGGGATGCATGTATGAGTGTATCTTTAGTACTGAAATTTTTTAGAAACTAAATTCTGCACTCCTATTTGGCAATAAAATGTTTTGTAAACAAAGTGGAAATAAAGAGATAAATAAGGTGGAAAGGAGAACATAATACAAAAATTTCTGATCCACGTAAAAATCGATCAAAGTGTTTTACTACAGTACAACGCAAATCATGCCAAGACAATTATTCAATGAGCTTAAAACAGAGATATCCAAAAGGTCCCTATTTAAGTCTATCTGCAATTCAATACACATTTATTAGGCCCTTATTATGTATAAGGCCCTGTGCTAGGCAATGGGGATATCACATGCAAAAGGCTAAGTAAATTCATGATTACCTGAGGAGGGATGAGGCACTAACAACTAAGGGAATCAAGAAATGTGTCATATAGAAAATGCTAAAAAAAAAAAAAAAAAAAAAAAAGAAAGAAAAGAAAAAGAAAATGCTACCTAAACTGTAATTTAAAGGATACAAAGGATTCTAAGATGTAGAGGTAAGAAGGAAATGTATTCTAGACACATGGGACAGTTTACCCAAAGCAGGAGATGGACTATCAAGTTTGATAAACATCAAGTAAGTCTTGGAACAGAGAGTACATCAAGTGGAATACTGGGAAGCAAATCTGGAAAGACGGGATGGTCTGAGCTAGGGCTATATGAGGAAGGAGGAGAAATGGGAAAATGGGAGCCTGTGATCAAGAGAGAAATGTCATAGCTCTGATACATGGATAAGGACTAGGGTTATCTGTGAAATAAAGCTATTTCTGAGAAGACCTTCTGGGTATGCCTTCATCCCTGGCATATTGGGTGGCCTTCTACTCTAGGGGTGGATTATGATTTCAATCTAGTAGCCAGGAAACTCAATTACTACCTTATCCTTTACTCACCACAGACATCTCAGAACAGTAAGAGATCTCTTGGATTTCCTACTTATGTGTGACAATTCCTTCTCAGCTCCCACTGATAAATAATCATATTCCTCCCACATACTGTGGGTACCCCAACCCCCAAGGCTCTGTACTGGGCCCTCTTTCTTTTTTCAATACAATCTCCTAGTGATTTCATCAGCTATCATCTCCCATGGGTTTAATTATCATCTCTATGCAGGCAAATTCTGGTTCTATGTATCAAGACTGCAATTTCTCTTTTGAGTCCAGTCACTTTTGAGTTCCAAACAATATATCCCAAAGTGAACTCTTTCCCCTTTCCCAAAATGCACTGCTTCCGGCGAAGGAAATACCCTCCTTCTGATGCGGTTTGGGGTGGGAGGGCGGTTCAGGCACCCTTCAAGGACCTGAGAATTGGATAGGGTCATCTGGAATGAATTCATGGATTCAAGCATTCTTTAAGTCAAGGTAATAAAGGTTTATTGTTATGCTTTTCAGCAGGCAAGAGTACTTAGGGAACCTGTGATCTTAGAGGGGTACAGTTAAAAGTTTATATGGGATAAGCTATAGTAAAACATGTGCCAAATATGCTAACTAGGTGATTCAGGGAGGATTAGGGAGTGGTTAAGGAATGGTCAGTTCTTAAAGGAACATGCACTTTTTGTATCTACTGCTCAGGCATTTTACCCAGAGTTCACTGGGAAAAACCCAAAGGGGTGCTACAGGGAGTGTGATTTTTAGGCCTGCAACATCACTAAGTCAACTAGCCATCAGGGCTGACTGAGGAATGCCCAGTCTGTCACCCATCAATGTCTTGTTTCACAAGCTAGATGTAAAGAGTATACATATGTCTAAAGCCGAAGGAGGAGTCCAGAACGTATGTAACAAGGCTGGGAGTTAGTCTACATAATCCAGTGGAATTCTTACTGGTGCAGTTTGTTACTGTACCAGGGATTAAAATAAGTATTTGGCTGGGGCCCACTCTTGAGTAACTGCTAGACATAGTGTCCTTGGGCTGGGGAGAAACTGCCAGGGACAGTGTTTTGAGGCTACGGAAAAACGTGATCTTGGAATTGGGGTCCGAGCACAGGCACCCAAGCACCCCATCACTTCCAGGTTCCCAGGTTCCTAATCTTATCATTAACCTTGACTCCTCAACTCTCCCTCATCTCACATATCCAATTAGTTTTTAACTTTGTCATTTCTACCTCTACATCTCTCCAATCCAACCCCTTCTTTCCACTCACACAGCTAACACCTTAGTTCAGGCCCTTATTACCTCTCACCTAACTTATTGTAACAGCCTCCTAATGAGTCTCCATGTGTCAGATCTCTCACCATCCCATCTATCCTACATACTTGCTGTCAATATAATCTTCCTTAAGCATAGATCTATATACACGATAGACTGGAAATAATCAACAGGAAGGCACTAGAATCAAGAGGGATCAGTAAAAGTTTCCTGCAGAATGTGAGATTTTAACCAGAACTTGAAGGAAGGCAGTGTGTAGAAATGAGGAGGGAGAACATTTCAGACATGGGAGACAGCCAGTGAAAATGCTCAGTTAGAGGAGATGGAATGTCCTGTTCAAGGAACAACAAGGTGTCTAGTACCACTATGCTGGAAGAACATGCAGAAGGGAGGTGATAAAAGGTGTAAGAAGACAGGAAAGGTACTTCAATACTTTCACAGATCTGTGACCTCATTAATGTGGGCATTGCCTCGATTATGAAGTAAAAGGTAACGTAGAAATAATCATTTCTAAGAAATCAATGTGCAAATTTACCATTAGCCCAAACCAAAGTAAGCCTCATTATAGTATTTCCATTGTACCTATTCAGATTTATTGATTAGTGAATATTGATTAGTTTTAGTTTAAAAGGACAATAAGACAGGCAAAAATATTGTAAAGAGCAAGAAAAAATGTTTCTAATTGTATTCAGCTAAGAGGTTGGAGCCACCATACTGAGTAATCAAATCTCTTTGGGCTTTGAGCAAATTATAAGACACACAATTACGTAAACTGCTTAACACTAAGGTTTTTCCGTTTAAGGTTCAATCATTTTGGTTACATACTATAAATGTCTTCACAAAAGTCATTTCTCAGGGGGTTACTACATCTGGTAATCAAACAGCAAGTACAGGCTAAGCAACTTGGTAAAACTGGTTTGGCTTTCTCAACAGGCTGGGTATTGTTCAACAGAAACATTAAGTATCTCAAGCACCTCTATATCACTTTATTTTCCAATCTGCAGAATATGTTGTAGTTGCCCTATAGATAACAGTTTAGATACTTTAGTACTGTACAATATTTACCTTGGGATCTCCAAGAACAGCAATACCCAATGATAACTTTCGTTTCTGACCTCCACTTAATTTTTTTGCTTGGTTATCTTTGATGGCTTGCATATCCAAATCTAGTAAAACTTTCTGCACCTTCATAAGAAAAAGGGAGAAATTACTAAGAATAATATTGTGCCAAAAAATGATGAAATGGACTTTCAGAGGAAACAGGAAAGACCACAGTGAACTACTCATAAAAGTAAACAGAACTATCAGAAGAATTTATACAATGACAATAAACATTATAAAGAAAAAAATAACACTGATGAATTAAATGATAAACCACTTCTCCAGAAATCTAAAGATGAAACTTGCCCCTTACTTCCTGTTAGTGAGGTGAGTTTAAGATGCAGAGGGAGACATACATTTTGGGGCAAGGCCAATATTAGAATTTATTTTACTGGATTATTTATGTTCATGATGAAGGGTGTCTTTTTTTTCCTTTTGTTATTGCTGTTGTTCAGTGGAGAGAGAGGGTGGCCAATAAAAGGGATGGATTATTAATCCAGATAAAATAAGCTTATTTTTTTCCAAATATAGGTATGTACACATGTGTGTATATATATATATATATATATATATATATATATATATATACATACACATATATATTTACATGTACATATTTGTAGGTATATGTATAGCAGCAAAAACAATTTGCTTAATTGTAAATATTGTTTTTTAAATGCTTGCTTTTAAGGTATGAAGGTTTTGACATATATTTACCAAAAAAAAAAATTGAAAAAAAAAATTAACTATGCCCAGCACACTGCTGAAATAGCATCTTCCACATTATGAATAACACTTTTTGAATGTGGTAAGAACAAAAAATTGCAAAAGTTCATCTTAATGTTCTGTACCGTCTTTTTAGCTATTTTTTTAAACAAACATAAGCTTTTCAATTGACATGAGGCAGATTTGCCTTCAGGGTTTCAGACTTATTATCACATTTAGTAAATGTATGGCAAGTAAAGGTATGATTTTCTATTTGAACAGCATACCTCTTGTATTACACTGTTGGCTGGAATCCCTTTGATAGAGGCCAAAATTGACAAATTCTCTTCGACTGTCAGCACATCAAAATTTATATCTAACTGTGGGCAAATTCCAATCATTTTTCTTGCTTCAAACATTTCATCAATTTCTGAGACTCTATGTCCATAAATAGATGCGAGTCCTAAAAGCATAAGCATAAAAATTACTTTATATATAAAACCTTGACTCTTAATATGATAGACTATATTACTGATAGAACTATCATGTGATTAATGACACAAATCTATTTTTAAAATAGTACCCATTAGTTTCAATTTCTATCAGAAAATATCCTTTCATTTGTAAATTGAATTCTTTAATTATTCTAAACTGAGGAATAAGAATAAAATAAAACAATTAAAAATTAAGGCAACTTTTTACAGATGAAAATACCAGACAATAAAATGTGAATGCTTTACTTTTCAAATATAAAATATTGTACTGTTTTATGTAACTGATATATAGATATATATAAGGCACTTGAAGGTTTACAAAGCACTCCGTGTACTATAAATCATCTCATTTGAGCCTCAAAACAATGCCAATGAGACAAAGACTACATGCATTATTATTTTCATTTTACAGACTGAAGCTCAGAGAAGTTAAAGGACATGGCTCCAAAGCTAGTAAGTGGCAGGGGTGGGTTTGAATCCAAGCCCTCCTGACTATGAAGGTCCAACACCCTACCTACTAGACTATATTACCTCTCAGTTATTCCTTTAGTTTACAAGGAAAATTTAGAATCGCCATTTTATAGGCAACGTCTTTTCCTGCTTAGAAGCAGGGAAAGGTCAAAAGAATATTCTTCACATGTAAAACCTTAGTTCTTTTGGCCTATCCTCTTTATTAGCATCATACACCTTAGAGGCTTACAAATATTTCCTTAAATGTGTAATTTTCTGTGGGTTTCACTAATCTTGAACTAAAATTGATGATATGTCTTGAAAAATATTCTGAATAAAAATATATAAATCATATATAATGACTGACTGATAGCCATCTAATATATAAAATTTAATCAATATTATATCGATGTTTCATAAAGTTTAAGGAGGTCTTTAGTTTTCATTTTTAAGTGCTCTGATTAGCACTATCCAAACTACTCTGAATTGATACTGAATTTATAAAATTATGAAATGAGGCAGATGTGCACCAAGAAAGGCTATAATAGCAATGGGAAATGAGGGTGCAATTACACTGTAATAAGGCACAGAGAGTATGAGGGCAAACGGCACAGAAAGAATAGAGACAAGCAGCAAAAAGTAGACAATGTGGGGATGGGGGATAGGGTGGTGAAGGAAGGCAGGAAGTGTGGGGAGGAAGAGAAACACAGATAATCATTCACGTGACCCTGGATTAGGCCATGGAATTAGGTTACACAGTGGCATGGACCCAGATGGAGATGGAAGAGTACTTGGGTGGGACTGAGAGGGAAAAAGTTTGAGGTCTCATTTTTATAGGGCCTTTTAGTGGAATAGACTCTTATTTGTACTACCTTGGGGTTAGTTCATTAACATATTGAAATCATCTAAAACTTGTCAGTAAAGCTTTAGAGTTAACATATTCACATCAACTCAAAGTTATCAGAACTATTTGGTGTTCTGTGGGTCTTATGGAATATTTCTGAGATTTACATATAATAGGATCAAAAATCCCTGAGAGCAGGGCCTAGATGGCTTCCCCTGATTCAGCACATATTACCAGGCTGTGATATGATACAATTTTAAAATTATACTCCTTTGATCTTTAGGACAGTTTGTATGTGACTTCTAGGTTCCCCTTTCCCCTCTGAAATCTTACTTCCCAATACTGTTACTTTATACCAGCTATTTATAAACTTACTACACTGATTAGAAGACTAGGGGTGGGAGGGGGATGGGGAGAGGTTTGGGGAGATTAAAACATAATGAATTTTAACACACACATTCAATGTGTTCAAAAGGGGAAAATGTCATATCAAACCATTAACAATCTGGATAGTTTTTATAAGGTCAAATCAAATAAGAGCACACTAAACCAGTGGTCTTCCAAGCTGGGGGTTATTTCCCTGGGGATCTATGTTCTCAAGGGGGACTCATGGAATGCACTTGGAATTAAGAGGTATGAGATTAACCAAAGAGAGGCTGCAAAGCTAGTTAACATCCCACTCTTCCACAAACAGTGAATCATGGGGCTTTGTCTCAAAGACAACCACACCTACCCTTCATCCATTATAACCCAAATCACCCATTCTATCTCCTCCTTCTACTGTGCCACCTTCCAACTTTCCCCCTTCAGAGGCAAGTTATAACCTACAACAGTATCTGCAAAAGAGTCATTGAAAAAAATACTTATGCCTCTTTCCTCACCACTAGCATTACTCTGTTGGGAAAAGAAAAATTAATGATAGCAGTACACTATGAAAAAAGTTTGAAGACCACTAGCATAAATTGATACTTTTACAGAATAAAAGACATCAAAGTGAGAGAACCTTTTAAATTGCTCAAAAGACAGAAGACATAAACTCTTACCATCTGATGGTGGGCAGAGTCCACAAAGAATGTTCATTAATGTGCTTTTTCCTGTTCCACTATGGCCAAGTAATGCTGTAATCTGACCCTCATATATGTCAAAAGATAAATCTAATTAAAGAAAGAAGTAAAGGAGAAAGCCTTGAACATAGTGACAGTACAGATGATAAAATTAATAATGATTAACGAATTTACAACACAGCAACTTTTAGTTATTATGGCAAAGTAAAAAATAAATTTAAAATGTCACCATATTCTGAAACAAAAATAAATGACATTATTCTAAATGGGTAAGAACTACTATGAGAACTAAAGAGTAAATGAAACCTTAGCTTTACTTGCTATACTTCGAAATATAATGGTATGAAAACTACTAGGGGTATAGCATTTCTTCTGGATATGAGTTGGTATATCACACTACTGAAGTATGTTGTACTGCAGGAGAAGGGGGAAATGGAATTATAAGAAAAACAGCCCAATAAAAGAGTCAGGAGAATCTGAAATTCCTTCATTTAACCCTAAATTAAACCCAGAATCATAGCACATTATGTGATTTTACAGAAATTTTCTGTACGTGGCGACCCAAAGAATATCAGGGAGAGAAGGTCCAAAGCCTAAAAGTCCAATTCAAAAAATGGAAAATGAATATTGAGATTATTAAAACCACATGATTTGACACAATAATCAGTGTAACTGTGAATTAGTCTAACCACGCTGGATTTCATTTGGGAATTACAAAATAAAGATGATTAAACTGTTCATTCCCTTCAATCTAGTGATCCCATTACTGGGCACATAACCTAAGGAGGTCAAAAAAAGAAATAAAGGTCAAATATAGCCTTACATATTTATTATCCAATACATCTAAAGGAATACTTTGTTACGCCACCAAAGAACTTGAAACAAAGTGGGTACATATTGATTAGTGAGAGGCTTAAACTGTGGTGTATGAGTCCAACAATATTATTGTGCAACGAGAAATCACAATTATGAGGAACTCAAAGAAGCTTGAGGCAAGTGGAACAGTGGATAGAGCACTGGAGCTTCAGTTAGAAGACCTAAACTGAAATCCAGTTTGTCACATATTAGCTGTAAATCACTGGGCACATCAATTATCTCTGACTGCCTCAGTTTCCTCGACTGTAAAATGGAGTACTTACCTCCCAGAGTTGTTGTGAGGATCAAATGAGATATTTGGAAAGCTCTCTGTGAACCTTAAAGCACTATATAAGTACTATCATAATGATGATAATAATCTGATACAGAACTAAGCAGGACCAGAACAATATACACAATGACTACAGCACATAAATTAAAAGATCACTAAAATAAAGCCAATTCCTGAGCAATATAAAACCTAATAATGGTTTTAGCGAGCAGATAGTGGAACATATCTTATGCCCCTCAGAAGAGGCAGGAGATTACAAGGGCAGAATCTGATAGATAACATCTGACAGAGTCAATGGGTGTTGGTAACAAAGGAGGATTTAATTTGGGGAATGGGTAGAAGAGGAAGAAGAGTATTTTCAGAAATGATCATGATATAAAAACTAAAGGTATCAGTAAAAGTTTATTTTAAAAACATTCACAATAGTTTTGTACTCCTTTTCTTTAAAACTTTTTTCTTAAATTTAATATAAATTAAACTAGAAAATTACATACTTCTTAGTGCCTCCACAGTTTCATTTTTCTTTCTGAATGTTTTCTGAATGCCACTGATTCTGGAAGATATATTTTAGTAAAAAGAGAACTGAAATTAAGAAAACACAATAACATACTACCATTTTGCATCAAACATTGATGAATACCTTAACAAATTAATTTAATAAATGACCAAAAGTTGAGTTCTTTTTAAAAACTATACAGGAAAGACATTTTCTTCTCTTCCATCCTCAGAGCCTGAAGATGTTCTCTGTGAAACTCTAAAAGCGGCATACTTCTCATCAATAATGCATTGTTATTTTTAAAAATATATGAGCAACTAGTCATTCTGCTTCAGTTTCAACCATCTCAAGAAAAATTAAAAGACTTAATACTCAATTCAAATAGCTAATATCAGTTTTTAAAAACCCCACAGGGTCGGAATCAGACTATCTTAATCATATTTTCTTCTTCATAAAACTTTTTTTTCAGCAAGAACACCTCCATGTTTATGATTCAAAAAATTATTCATCACGACCAAAAGATAATAGTGTAAGTCAGAAGCCTGTACTATTGTATGTTCAGTTTTTTTGGGAGGGGTTTAGTTTAATATGTTTAATTTCAGTAACCTGAGGCTCAGAAGAGAAGGACAATAAAGAACTTAGCTGCATTCAATTAATTCAAGTTCAGACTCACATGAATTACTGAAAGAATGGAGATGTCACTGCTAAAGCACTGTTTATAATCTTTTTTTAAAAAATCACTATGAACAGAATAAGGAATATCTATATAAATTGTGTTATCTGAATATAATAGACTATAATTGTGCCATAGAGACGATGACTGAATAATTTAGGAACATGGGAAGGCTTAGATGAAGTTAGACAGACAACCAAAAAGCAGAACTAAGAAAATAATATACATAGTGACTACAACAATACAAGTTTAAAAAGCCATTAAAAGAGAAAAAATTCAATAATGCATGATTATAATGACCAACTTTGGCTCTAGAGATGAGTTGAGAAAATACAACTCCATCCAACCTCCTTCTTTGCAGGAGATGGAAGATATGGAATGTTGCTTATGTTATCAGACTAAGATTACCTGAACTCTTTTTTTCCCCTTTTTTTTATTATTTGTTACCATAGATGACTTACTAGTTAGGCGTGGGAAACCTGTGGCCTTGAGGCCACATGTGGCTCTGTAGATCCTCAAGTGTAGCCCTCTGACTGAATCCAAACTTCACAGAACAAATCCCCTTAATTAAGAGATTTCTTCTATAAAACTTGGACTCAGTCAGAAGGCCACATCCAAGGACCTAGAAAGGCATATGTGGCCTCAAGGCTGCAGGTTCCCCACCCCTAGGTAACGGAATGGCAAGGAAGAGGAATCTAACCAGAAATGAAAGCTATTTTAAAACAAAATAAAGTAGTAACATTAAAAAAAATCACGTAGAATCAGGGGTTCCATATAGCTAGAGATGGGAAAATATGGTCCAATTTTGAAATGAGAGAAGAAGAAAAACTACAGACTAGTGAACTTGATATTTTATTTCTGGAAAAATTCTAAAATATATTACTAAAGGCATGGTTTGGGAGTCCTTAGAATGGAAACAGTGAGAACCAAGAATACGGAAAAGCTTATTCGAGTTCCCAGTAACTCCCTGCTGATACATTTCACAAATTCAAGACACTCTAATACATGAAGTACTGAACACAAAAGTCCTGAGTGAATGTTAATCTTTAACTATACCCTTAGTATGCTTTTAGGGTCCAGAAACTGGTTTAGGAGAGTTAAGTCATAATTCAGGCCATGAACCAACTTAATGACGCTTTATTTCTTGTTTTGCCATAAAGCTCCTTATGAATTAATGACTACATGTCTATTATTTTTGTTTGTTCTGCTTTGGGGAAAGTGTTGGGGAAATTTACAGATAAATGTTTTTGTGAAGTTCATCCAATGTCACGAGAAGCATGTCCCTATCTCAACGAGAACAAACCCAAAGTCAGCCATAGGGTAAGCCAGACTTTCTTCTTGTTTATTTTTCTCTCTACTTCACCCACTCAACCAATTACAATTCTTGAAGATCCCAAAACACAGATCTGAGTGGGAGTAGAGCTAACAATACTCTGTCCATAATCACTACCTTAAACACTTAGGAAAGAAGAAAAATGATAAAATGCCACTGCTACACGTCTGAAATAAAAAGAAAGCTGGGAAGTAATTTTCAATGCTGCCCCTCCATGAGCTGATATAACACTGCAAGTAGGCACCAAAAAAGAGTGGAGGACCATCATGAGGTGAAAACCTGGAAACTTGCAGCATCCTTCCATTTCCAGTCATCCTGAGGTCTCAATTGGCTCAGTTTCAATAAATCTCCTTTGGATGCATAAGTACCTTATGTATGGGCTCTCTTTTCCTTAGCACAGATGTTGATTTCCCATTCATTTAGAGTCATCTGCTATGCAATACACGAAGTCAGTAAGTCTTTATAATAAACTTTTATTTATCATCTACTATGTGCCAGTCATTGTGCTAAGCTCTGGGGATGCAAAAAAAGGTAAAAGTTCCCTGCTCTCAAGCTCACAATCAAATGGGGGAGAGAACATATAAACACCATGTACAAACAAGCTACATACAGGATAAATTGGAAATAATCAACAAAGAGAAAGCACTAGAATTAAGAGGCACTGCAAAAGGCTTCCTATAGAAAGTGGGATTATGGCTAGGACTTGAAGAAAGCCATGGAAACTAAGAGGCAGAAATGAGGAGGGAGAGCATTCCAGGCATAGGAGACAGCCAGTAAAAATGTCCAAAGCTGAGAGAAAGAATGTCTTGTTCAAGGAACAGGTAGGAGACCAATACCACTGAATGGGGAGAAGAGGTGGGGAAGAGGAGCTATACGGTATTAAGAAAACAGGAGTGATAGGTGAGACTAAGTTATGAACGGTCATGAATGAAGGCTTCATATTTTATTCCAGAGATAAAAAAAGGGCTTCTAGAGTTTACTGAATAGGGTAGGTGACATGGTCAGATGTATGCTTTAGGAAAATCACTTCTGCAGTTCAGTGGAGGATGTACTAAAAGTGGGGAGAGACTTGTGGTAGGCAGACAATATAGTAGGCTACTGCAAAAGTTCAAGCATGAGGTGAAGAAGGCCTGTACTGGAGTGGTGACTATCAGAGGATAAAAGCGGGTATAACCAAGAAATGTTACAAAGGTGAAATTGACAGATCTTGGCAAAATATTGGGTATGGGGAGGTGAGATATGGTGAAGAGTTGAGGATGATATCTAGGTTGTGAGACTGGGATATTTATTGGTATGATGGTGGTACCCTCTACTGTAATATGGAAGTTTGGAAGGAGGGAAGTTTTGGGGAAAAAGATAGTAAGTTCTGTTCTGGACATGGCTGACAAACAGCTGAAGATTTGAGACTGGAGGTAAGCAGAGAGGTTAGGGATGGAAAAGTAGATATGAGAATCATTGGCAAAAAGATGATAATTGAATCCATGGATAAAAAAGAAAGTAAAATTAATAGAACTTGATTTCAACTTCCTTCTCCATGGACAGAGAAAATAAAACTTAATCCAAAGAGTCAATATGAGTTCATCACAATGCATAATATATGCTAGGATAACAGTTTCCCCTTGCCCCTCTTCTTTCTGTTGACATGACTACCAGACTAGTAGATTGGGACAATGTTAAAAATGTACTACTCTTGAATTTCAGCAAAGCCAGTTTGATTCAGTCAAATGCCATACTTTATCCTTATGGACAAGAGAGTGAATTATAAACTGGACTAATATAATAGTACAGATAAATGGGTCTGACTTCAAAGAGAAGTTAACAGACTAATTTCAATCTGAATGGAGGTATTTGGTGGAATTTCTAAGTGCAAGGCACTGGGGATACAAAGATAGATTCCCTTGCAATCTAATGAGAGGAAATGCAAGTAAACATAAATAACTGACAAAAGAGGGGATGAAATAGGAAGGGAGAGTTTACTTTCACTAGGCATTCCAGAGATAGAAGCTACAGAGTAGGGATGAATCAGGAAATTGTCATAAAGTAAGTGGCATCTGAACTGGGCCTTGAAGGAAAGGAGGGGGATGTCAACTAAGATGTAAAGTATCCAGTACAAGCATGGGAAGATAGCATGAGTAAAGGTTGATAGAAGGATTGGTTGAAGTGGAAACATGATAAGTGTCTTTAAGTAAAACCTGCCGCGTACAAGAGGAACTGGATCATTTTTACCTGTTCCTCAATAGCAGAAATAGAAACAAATAATTCAAGTCATTAAATCCAAGTGAACTCAGAAACTGCAGAGATTTCAGTTCATTCTAAGGAAATTTCCAAGCAATTTGAGTTGCCAAAAAATGGAATGGACTACTTCATTAGATAGCCTCCCATAAGAGGAGTTAGTCAAATAG